>NC_050576.1:36614475-36923352 GCF_011100635.1 Trichosurus vulpecula | reverse complement strand
GCCATTTCCTTCACCAGCTTGTTTTACATATGAGGAAACTGAGGCAGAGTTAAGTGACTTGCCCAGGCCACACAGCTAGTAAGGGTCTGAAGCTGGATTTGAACTCGGGAAGATGCATTTTCCTGATTCCAGGCCAGGTACCATCTGGTTGCCCTTGCCCAGATTTACTAGATCCTAGAAGGCAAATTAAAGATAGAGCAAAGCCACAAGCCACCTCCTGAAGGAGAGCGATAGATAGGGATTGGAGATGTGATCTCACTGATAGAGAAAACTCCCAGATGAGGAAAACCCCCTTTGCCAGGCCAGGTTGGCACCTTCTCTGCGAGTTCCCTGCAAGCCCTGAGAGGTTCAAGGACTGGCCGAGGATCACACCGCTCTTGATGGGAGCTGAACCCGTGTGTACTTCGCTTTGAGGCTGACTCTCTGCCCCCTACTGCACATTACCTGATTAATCATCAACATGGACTAAGGGAGTAAAACCATCCCTAAAATTAGAAGTACATCCTACATACATTTAAATCAAATTAAATTAGACATACTGACCAAGAGTTTTGCAGCAAACAGTCTAGTCCACCCCTCTCTTTTAGAAGTCCTGGCTTACAGCTTCAAATACAGGACATACCTGGCCTCCCAACTCCCAATCTCTACCAGACCCCCCACGCTGGAAGGGCTTTTGGTACAGGCAGAGCCTGGTTTACTTGTTTAGTCATTTCAGTGACGTCTGACTCTTCATGACCCCTTTTGGAGTTTTCTTGGCAGAGATACTGGAGTGGTTTGTGATTTCCTTCTCCAGCCCATTTTACAGATGAGGAAACTGAGCCAAGCAGTCACACAGCTGGTCAGTGTCTGAGGCCAGGTTTGAACTCAGGAAGATGAGTCTTCCTGATTCCCAGCCCAGCGCTCTATCCACTGCCCACCAGCAGGAGGTGGGTATTTTTGGCCACATCTGCTCCTGTACTGTCTCCTACACCCATGAGAGGCCATGGTCTGCATCATTCTGAGAGGATGAAGCGGCCAGGCTGATGAACTCCCTCCTTCTCCAAGACTTACAGTGATGTGGACACAGGTTAGAGAGTCATCCTCTCAGCCTTAGGTACAGCGCTTTCTCCTTCCCTCTCAGGCTTTTTCGCTGGGCATAAGCAAAGAGTGAGTGTGGCTCTGTGTTAGGTCATACAGCCACTCCGGGACTGGGGTTTGCCAACCCAGGACCTGCTTTTCTTCATTTTTTGCTGCTCCTGGTCATTGTGTCCATTCATCGACAACCGAACTTAGCCGATACTTATGTCCCAGGTCCTGTGGCTACACTGTCAATACAAAGAGAAAAAAGGAACATTTCTTCTACTCTATTGGGGAAACAGCAGACGACAGAAAATGAAACATGTAACAAAGTGGATACAAAGTGCTGGGGAGAATAGGGCGGAAACTGTCCCTGAAGTTGAGCCTTGAAGAAAACCATGGATCCCACAAGGCAGATGAGGAAGGTGTGGGGCACGGAGCATCCTGTCCAAAGGCTTGGACATCCGGTGAAGTATTTGTACTGTGTAGGGGACAGCAAACAGGCCAGTCTAGCTGGAGCGTGGCGGGCCTATGGGAGAGTCACGAATGGAGTGAGCCTCGAAAGGTGGCCAGGAGCAAGACTGGGAAGGGCTTTGAAAGCCAAACAAAAGAATTTCTAAATTATCCTGTGGGCAAGAGGGAATGACTCGGTCAGCCCTCTGCTCTAGGAAGCTCACTTTGGCCCAGTGAAGCTCACTTGGCTGTGGTGGATGAGTTGGAGAGGGGAGAGGCTGGGGTTAGGGGGCTATTGTAATGGTCTGGGGGAGAGGGGGTGCTGGCTGTGGGAATGGGGAGGAGCACATCTGAGTCGTGTTGTGGGGGCAAAACTGACTTCTTGGAAATGATTAACTGCAAGGAGTAAGGGGGAAGAGAGAGTTGAGGATGACCCCAACTGCCCCTCCAAAAGTGATTATAGAAACCCAGAGAATTTCAGGGCACCGGCCTCCACCAAAGTCCTACTCAGATGCCTTATTGGGCTTCAAGGATGGTCCTGGGTTTTCAAAGGCCATGACTGAGGACAGGCTAGCTAGTTCATAGAGATTTGTCACGGGAGGTCTAGCCACCAGATGGTGACTTCTTCACCACAGCAGTCCATTAAACCTTGCGCTTAGTTGTAGAAGGGTTCTAGTTCTCATTACTGGAAGAGGACTCACAAAGACCAAAGCATGGATCTGTGAAAGAAAGTTTCAGCTGTCACTTATTCTCCTTAATTCCATGTTAGGTAGTGAGCACTCTCACTGGAAGATGAATGGGATACGGACAATGTTGTGACCCTCTTGTGTGTGATATTTCAGGGAAAGCTTCAAGGTTATTTTTCACTTTGTTCAGTGATTACTTTAGCCATACCTGTTGGAGATCAGCCACCTGGACTTCTCTTTGTTTCCATGGCAGCCATAAACCCCTGGTGGTAGAGCATGGGACATGCTGGGGAAGTACCTGTAGAGCTAAGCCCCTGGGCTTCCCTGCTGACCCAAGACAGCTCAGCTGTTATACAAGGACAGCGTGGTCTCCGAGGTTTAAAAATCCTGGAATCTTTCTCTCTTTCAAAACCTTCAAGAGGCTCGTATATGCCATGGTTAATTTCATCTCTCTACAGAAGTATTCCATAATAGTGTGTAGTGATAAGAGCATCTTCAGAGGCTTAATGGGTTGGTGTTAATAGCAAAAAAAAATCCCCCAACATCTTTTAACCTCTTGGTTAAAAACCTAATTACCTCCTTTAATCCAGAAATAGGAAAAACTCTTGAGATTTCAAATAGAGTTTATTATAACTTCCTGTAAAAAATACCATGGAAACAGCTTCCCTGAGGTGATCTCAGTCCTTCTGCTTCTTTTTTGTAAAAAGTCAGAGAGAGAGACTGCTAATGGATGGTGGGATTTGGAACCCAAGGGGCTCTGAGGAAGCTTTGACATTTAGAAAAGTCACTTACCTGCCTTCAGCCTCGGTTTCCTAATCTGTAAAATGAGAATAACCTGGAGCATCTGCCCTCCTAAGGTTGTGAGGCTCAAAGAGTATGTGTAAAAGAAAGATAACACTAAAAATAGTTGAGTAGATATTAATTAGCATTATAAAATGTGATAAAAAAATAAAAACCTACAAAACGTTGAGGAACAAGCTCACAAAAGCTTGACGAGAAGAGCAGCGTTTGGGTAGATAAAAAGAAGCCAAGAAGGGAAGGGATGGGGGTGAAACAAAAGGAAATAAAGGAGTGACTTGGAAGGAGTGGGAGAGTGATTGAGAAGAGATACTTTAGAGATCTTCCACCCAAGACCCCTAGGGTGACTGCCTTTGGATGACATTGGCCATTGGAGGAAGAAAACCCAACTTTGCACAGTGTAGCCCCTGAGCTGCTTCTGCTTTCCTAGGCTTGTGCCCAGGTTCCAGGAGTACCCATGCACGCCCCTGCCTGCTGGTAGTAGTAACACTAGAGGACCCACTGGGGAAAGGGCTGGAGCCTTCCCATGGGAAAGGGAATTTGCTCTGATGAAGACAGGGCCCCTGATCTTGAGAGCCAGGCAGAGATATGCACCAGGAGATGTTTCTGAATGCCAGGGTGAAATGCAGAGATGTGGAGGACAGCCACAGAGGCAAATAAATGTCCTCCAAAACAGGGAAATCAATCTTAAACAGGATTGGGCATCAGGTGGTAGTTTTATGGGGTGAAGTTTAGATTCTAGTTTCATAAAATCAATCTTGTTTGAAATAACAGGAAGGGTTGTAGCTCAGGGCACAGGACAGAATTAGAACCAAGAACAGATTTCATCCCAAGGTGAGGAAGAGTTTACTAGCGGTTAGAGAACGCATGAGGTACCTCAGCAGGTAGTGAGCCCTTCATTACTATGTATGCTCAGACAGAGAAGCAGGATCACCACGTGTCTGAGATGGTGTTGAGGCAACTCATGTTTTAGGCAAGGGCTAGACTCTGACTTCTCACATTCCTTATGTGTGTAGGATTTTATGAGTGTGTCTTTATTATGACTGAATAAGGTTGGTGTAGAAGAGAATAACAGAATTATAGCTTTATCCAACAGGAATAGCCTTCGAAATCATTCACTCCAGCTTGTGCATTTTATAGATGAGGGAACAGAAGCTGAGTGACTTGCCTAAGGTCATGTAGCTAATTAATTGGAGTGTCTGTTTCCATCTTCCCCTCCACATAAATTCTGCCTTGAATATTCCATGGCCAAGGAAGCAAGAAGTAGCTTCAGAAACATCCGCACTTACCTTCCCCATCACACTAGCAGCCCTGCCCAGCGGCAGCCACTCACCTAGATAGCCACCTGGCCGAAAAACCCTCCCTAGTGTCCATGAGAGCTTATTTGGGTGGTTCTTAGAGGTTGTTCCATCTTCAGGAACCCCTGAAAGTGCAAATGCCCCTGGGCAGGATCATGTCATGGCACTATTGGTGGGGGGTGCGGTAAGAGAAATTCCATTAGGGCTGTTTGGAAGCTTAGCATCCAAAATCTGTTTTATTGCCAAGATCCTCTAAATATTCATGAACGTGAACGTAAGGAAGAACAGGTACTTAGAGAAAAGGTGAGGCCATTGCCTTCTACCCTCTAGGCCTATATTTTTTATTTTTTACCATGTATATCTGCCTAACAAGAAGAGAAGCAAATCCTTGTGTTCCATGCAGAACCTGATTATCATGAGACATGCTTCCTGTTCACTGTCAGAGAGAAGGCAGGAGATAAAGAGAGGTGAGAGGCAATGGGTGCAATGGCTTAGGATTAGGAGTCAGACCTAGGTTCAAATCCTACCTCGGACATTTATGGGCTGTTTGGCCCTGCAGAAATCACCTCTCTTCTCTGAACCTGATTTTCCTTATCTGTTTAACTAGAGGATTGGACTAGACAAGTTCTCAGGCCACTGCCACCTCTAAATCTATGATCCTGGAACATTTTAGAAGGCGGCGTGGTGTGGGGCATTGAGAGCTGGTCCTGGAGTCACAAAGACCTGAATTCAAGTCCCACCGTCCCATAATTGACGGGTGACCCTCAGTGGTCTAGGCCAGGGTCTGTCTGCTCTACAGGAGTGCTGGCTGAACTAGATTAAAATGTCATGAGAACTTTTTAATAAATGAAAATACAGGAGAGCTTAGACGGTGCTAAAATGTGGTTTTCTGTGTCCCTCTGCCATCTTGTGCACTGTTTGGTGGGCCCCATCTCCATCTGACTCAGACACTGCTGCTCTGGGCAGCTTCATTGCAGTCAGCTGCTGAGATGGCCTCAAATGGGAGAGGAAGCTCCTTGTCTAGTTCTCCCTGCCCATAGAAACAGCCCAGTGGCTAGCCCTGCTGCTTCAGTGCTCACTGGGTTTTGTGTTTAGCCCTGCCCTCTTAGTGTTTTCTAATTAAAAACACTCAAAAGCAGCAGCTCAGTTTTAATACAGGTTATGGTCTGGAAATTACTGCTGGAATTCAGAAAGCGCCATAGCTTGAGGAGAGCATGAGAGAGTGAAAGGGCTTCTCCTTCCTGGCTTCCTAGAAGGTGATGATGTTCTAGCTCACACAGTGTCCTTGGAGCACCATTTTTTCTCTTTCTATTCAGCAGCTAGGTTTGATTGGGGAGGGAGCTTTTCTTTCCCCCTGGGTTTCTTGTGCAGAATTTCCACCTTGCTGAGCACTTAGACCCACTGAGTGCCCGGGCCCATTGGCAGGCTGTGAGGGAGCTCTCTGCTGGAGAGCCACACATAAAGCCCGAGCTGACAGTAGGAGGGATTTTTTTCTGACCCTATTTACCTTAATATAAAATAGTTCTGCTTTTATTTCAAATCCAGCTTGTCTGTCTTTCATAACTAAAGCACCAGTTACTTTTTCAAGCATCTAACATTTATTAGCACCTACTATGGGCCAGGAACTCTGCTAAGTGTATTGATTAATTTTTTATTTTGATTTGGTTGTGTGTGTATGTCACTACATAATCTTATTCTCAGGCATTAAATTATACCTTATTCAGAGGTACAGTCTATCCGGGGCAATCTGTCTTTTTCATTCTCATTCAGAGACCTGGACACTTGAAGTATTCTCAGTCATACTGTGAATGACCTGTTTCCATTGTCCTAGCATCTGGATACTCTACATAAATTACGGTCTAGGATTTCTAAATCTTGAGTGCAAGATCTCAACTCCTAGCTGTTTAGTTCTAAAATCTGCCCAAAGTTTTTGATATTCGTCTCCGAATGGTAAAGAGGAGTTATAGACAGCTACGTAGGTAAATGGGCGTGATTTCCCTCTTCACTATTTTGTTTTAAAAATATTTGAATCAATAGGTCTTTGCAGCAATTTTATATTTAACTTGAGTAAATAAATCATCCTAATAGGACAGAGTCTCTGGTAAATATAAAATGCCTGCATTAAGCTATCGGTGTGGAACATTGTTCTTATAATAGATTTGCAAAGCATTTTCCTTTTCAGGTATAATAAAACACTTTGACAGGGTCACAAGTAGAATGCTGATCTTAACCTCTTAGTAAAGTATTATTTCTGTGTGGTTCACAGGTTGTTTTTTGTTTGTTTGTTTTTAACTCCTGGTATCCTAAGATACTTATTTATCCTTAGTTAGACAAAAGCTCCACCCTGATGTCTCACTGGGGTGTGATTTCAGTGATTCCAAGCTCCGGAAACAAAATCACATCCTATTAACACCTTTACTGTGCTGGCAAATCATGGAACACCACCGTCTCTAAAATTTAAATATTGCAGTTGACCCAAAGGATAGTGGAAAGACTTATACCACCTGGCTTCTCAAAGGTTTTGCCAGGGGATCATAAACTCAGGCAAATTTTTCAACCAATCCAAATTGGCTTTTGATATGTTCTGGTCACAGATTGCATCTTCTATCCAAGGACCAACCTAGCTAAGTGTGGTGAGGGGAATCACCGAAGATTTGACTATCAGGTGTTTTATAACAGGAAACAGACAAAAATACAAAATAGCCTTCTAATATTGGTTCCCTTTTGCTTCTGAGGTAATGGGGGCGGGGAGAGTGTAGAAAAAGAAATGAGAGGCTATTAAGAATCCCATAGGTCTTAGTCCATTGCTACTCTTAAATATGTAGTCTTTGTCTGACTATATCCCTATGGACGTGTTCATTGTGAAAGGTAACAGAAAACATTAACAAAGTATTAGTCAATGAAAACACAGTTCACATGTTTTCCTTGGAGAGTCAGTTAGAGTGGGCTTCAATAAGTTCTCAAAGGCAGTAAAACCATTTCATGCCACATTAATGGGATTGAAGAAATCTGAAAGATGCAGGAACTTTGTCCAACTCACAAACAAAAGGGATCCTCCCATAACATCCAACGCATGACCGTCTCTGGCTTCCGCTGGAAGACCCCCAAGGAGGACTCTGCCCCTGTGTCCCACTTTGGGTCGGCTCTGATGGCTAGGAAGCTTTTCCTGACATCCAGCCTTAGGCAGAAGGAAACAACCATAAGATGCTGCTTCTTGTGCAAGGGCTTAGACAAAAAAAATGGTTCTAAGACTCTTTTTACGTTTAATTCTTTCAGATTGTTTTGTCTGGATAGACTGCTGATCCGCAGAACGATGACCGAAAGTAGTGGAAAGGAAAAAGTTAAATGGACTACCACTGTAATTATGAGCTCATCTCTTCAGGTACGGCCAGCCATCTATATCGCTCTTACTAGGCGTCGGTGACTGTGCTAAGCATTAGCGTCTCACCGTTGTTATCTCACTCGATCTCTGCAACAACCCTGGGAGGTAGGGGCTATTATTGTCCCCGTCTTAAAGATGAGGAAACGGAGACAAACAGAGGTTAAGGGACTTGCCCAGCGTCGTATAGTTAGCTGGTGTCTGAGGCTGGACTTGAACTCAAGTCTTCTTAACTCTAGGCTGGCACTCCATCCACTACACCACCTATTGAGTTCCAACATCGATTTTAAAGTAGCTCGGTTATTCATAGCTATATAGGTAACTTTAGGATGTAGGCCAGGGGTTCTTACCCTGAGATCTGTGAACTTTTAAAAAATAGTTTAATAAATAATTAAAACAATAAAAACAATTGGTTTCCTTTGTAATTATCTGTACTTTGCTCCATGGTCCTCACCAGCCTGTCCAGCTGTACAGTTCCTTTAACGTATTTGTGATTTCCCACACTTTATCTGGGTGCTTCTCTAGGTGTTCATTGAAGTACTTTTGTGTTCATTTCCTTGAGTATTTCAGTGATCTCTCTCATTAATGTGAAGACTCTTTCCAGTAATGCAGATTGTAGCCTGACCTCAGCTAATCCCGTGAGACTCTTGACATCTCCTGTACATCTTCCACAACAGAGCCACCCCAGTGCAAGGCCTGCTCTGTCCCTCTTTTCTCCCCTGCTGTTACTATATAACCACCTCACCTCCTTTTCCCTCATGTATTGTGTGCTGAAACCCTTAGTCCTGTTTTTGAACAAGGGTAATTGTAAGTCATCTGCTGTAGTCTACATAGATCCACAGTATGTTTCTCCATTGCACTTTGAATCAAGGGCAGTTTTTATTTTTCAGAGGTTGTAATGGTCCATGATTCCTCAGATTAGTATTGCTGTTAAGAAGATGGATTTTTGTGTCAAGGGGCTGCTTGGAACCATTAAAAACATTACACAGTTTTCCAAACGCAATGCACACCAGCATCAGCCTCCTACTCAGTTCCGAGCCCCATTCATTATCCATCTGTATTGCTTGTCCAAGATAAGTGTGGATGGAGTGACACAGTGGACTGCCCACCAGACTATGTGTTAGTTGGCTCTCTATTTCTTGGTTCTGTTTTTGGTTTTTTGCTCATAGATAACAGAGAAATCAACTGTTCCCACCCATTTCAATATGTACAGTTGCCGTCTTCTAGGAAATTTACTTTTATTTCTCTGTTCATCTCAATTTTTTTCTCCCTGCATTTTTAAATTAAATTTTATTTTTTAATTAACTCATTCCGGGCCTTGAGTCCATCACCTCTCTGTCAGGAGTTGGGTAGCTTGTTT
Organism: Trichosurus vulpecula; assembly: GCF_011100635.1. NCBI lineage: Eukaryota > Metazoa > Chordata > Mammalia > Diprotodontia > Phalangeridae > Trichosurus > Trichosurus vulpecula. Next base: position 36,914,322 of record NC_050576.1, on the reverse strand, counting down.
CATCTTTGGTCCTCTGGAGTCATGGCTGGTGAGTGAGTTGATTAGAGTTGTTGTCTTGTTGTGGTCATGTAGTAAAAGTGAGGGATAACTGATGGGCAGCTAATTTATGCAGTAGTGCCCACAAAATATTAATAGACCTAGAGTAAGGTTCCTTGGGTGACTCCTCCGTAGGGAATTTATGGGGAGAAATGACAAGCATCTTACAGCATACACAGAAATGGATGGGCTGTGATTGGTATAGTTGAAGAGAGTCATTGACGGTATCATGAATTCATTGAAGTATAATTAATTACTTTGGAAAAATAGTGGGATATTGGGTAACTACACACTAATCTGCATTTTCATATGTCACTAATAATTTGGGAAGAATGGGAACAGAAACAACATTTATAGCAATGACAATCTATAAAGTACTTGATATTCTTACTTATGAATAGATGAGACAAAGATAACTATAAAACTATTTAACAAAATAAAAGAATAAAAGAAAAAATGGTGACAGCTGTTTCACATAGTTATGTCTAGTAAATATAATAAAAACATCACTATTTCCCACGGTAATTTGTAGATTTATCATGATGATATTCAAAATATCAAGGGGCTACTTCATAGAATTAGATAAGACAGCCACAACTTAGATGGAAAAATAATCAAGAACATAAAGGCAAACTATAAACAAAAACCAGTGGAGATTGTAAACTATAGCATAAATCAGTAATTAGCAAAATTATCTAATTCTGGATTTAAAAATATAAATCAGTGAGATATAATAGAGGGTCTGGAATTGGAACCACAGTTAAACTATTTGAGAAAAACAAGCTCATAAAACATTGGATAAAGCAATTCAGTAACATTTGGGGGAAGTACTGGATGGTGATAATTTAGTGAATAACGTTGTCTATACTCGCACCTCATACCATACACTAAAATAAGTTCTAATTAGCTGCTGAGATGGACCTGTGATTTCATCAATTTAGACTTCTCTCCAGTGATGCAAATTGCAACCCACTGGTACTTGTTCCTCCTCCAAAACCCTTGTCTTTGTCTTCCCATAAGTTCACTGGGAGCAGTCCCCCCAGTGTGCCGGAGGAAGAAGGCCTTCCTTCCTTTCTTCTGACATCCTCAGGTGTCCAGAGCTCCACTTTCCAATACCCAGCTTCAACATACACATTGATATTCCCTCAAACACTCTAAGTTCCCAGTTCCTCAGTTCACTCATTTCCCATGGCCTACTCTTCCATCCTACCTTGACCACATACCCTTGATCTTGTCACCACCTAGAAGTGCTCCATTTCTATATTCATAGACTCTGAAATTCCTTTATCTGATGATAACCTTTTATCATTCTATCTTTCCCTCTGCCTACAACCCCTCACTCTATTTTTCATCCTCACCTTGATCTCCCATTGGTGGATTCCTCAGTTCTTTCCTAGGCCTTCTCCCTTCACTGGCTACACTCTCCTCCCTCCCTGACACCTTGGTGAACCATTTTAGCCCTACACTGTCCTCTGAGTTCCTTGCTCCCTTATCCTGTCACTGACCTTGCCTGGTTGATCCTCAGCCTTGTATTACTCCCACCATTTGCTGCCTTTACTCATGTTAATATGCTGCTGAACAGAGCTGGAGAAAATCATGAAATGATGCTGCCTGAGTCCACTAAAAATTTATATGAGATAACCTCAAATGGACCCTCACTGCTGCAAGGCAAAATCCTTTTACACTTCCCTAATCAACTCCCCACAGGGGCTCTTCCAAAGCATCTCATGCCTCCTCAAACCTCCCATGGCTTCCTCTCCCACTACCCTCTCACCTGAGAACCTTGACTTCTATTTTACTGAAAAAACTGAAACCATTCACATCTCTCCTCCTCTTCATCTTACATCACTCAGATGTTTTCCTCCACTATTTTCTCCTTTACTCCTATCCCATCAAAACTGGTGGCCTTTGTCACTGCCAGGGCAAATTCCTCTGAATGCACAAGTGATCCTGCTCCATCCTGTCTTTTCCATAAGATCTCCTATCATCCCCACCCTTTCATTAATCTTTAATCTTTCCCTGACTAGTAGGGGATTTCCTGCTACCTGCAAACATGCCCACATCTCCCCCATTCTCACAAAACCCTCACATGATCCAGCCATCCTACTATCTCATCTCTCTCCCCACTCTGGTGACTAAGCTCCTTGAAAAGGCCATCTTCAACCAGTGCCTGCACTTCCTTTGTTTGGTCTGGCTTCTGACCTCATCATTCCACTAAAACTGCTCTCTCCAAAGTTACCAATGTCTCACCCTCTTCTCCTTGATACTCTCTTCTCTAGGCTTTTGCGGCCCTGCTCCATCCCAGTTTTCTTCTCACCTGTCCGACTGTTCCTTCTCTGTCTTCTTTGCTGGCTCTTCAACCAGGATGAGCCCACTAAACAGGGAATGTACCTCAGGGGTATGTCCTTACTTTCTTTTCCCTCCATTCTTTTTCATTTGGTGATCTCATCAGCTTCAGTAATTCAATTATTATCTCTATGCAGATGACTCTCAGCTCTCCTAACTTCTCTTCCGATCCATACATTCTTCAATTGTCTTATTGGACATCTCGAATGGGATGGCTCATAGACATCTTACACTCAACATGTCCAAAACCAAACTTATCATCCCCCAGTCCCCAAAATAAAACAAACAAAAACCCTTCCCCTCTCCTTAATTTCCCTAATAGTGTCAAGGCACCAACATCTTCCCGATCATCCAGGCTTGCAACCCTCCATTTCCAATCTGTTTCCAAGTCTTGTTATTTCTATGACATTTCTCATATAGAGATGGTCTGTCCCTCATCTGACACTGCCACCACCCTGGTGCTGGCCCTCCTCCCCTCATTTCTGGACTGTTGTGATCCTTGCCTCAATTCTCTCCCCAGTCTGGTCCATCATTCACTCAGCTGCTAAAGTGATTTTCACACAGTCTGACCATGTCCCCCTACCCGCACCTCATTCAGTCAATTGCAGTGGCTCCCTCTTACCTCCTGTTCAACTCCACACCCAGCTTGTTATCCATTTGTACTGTTTGTCCCAGACATACACACTGGTGGGCAAGCTCTCTAGGGCATCTATTCAGATGCTTGTTGGGCAGTGACTGCTCTTCATCTACTTGGCCTTTCCTGTATGGATAGTCAGACCAATGTTCTCGGAGTAGTTACATTCTTCATACTCTTTTTGGACCCCCAGCATCACAGTGGTGAACATTTTGGATGAATGTACATCCATTTTATATCTTGCCTGGCATTTGTGAACCAAGTTATTTCTCTTGTTAAATCTTTTCATTTTTACTTTATTTTTATTTTTTTAAATTAACTTTTTTTCAATCAGCAAAAATATACCTTCTTTCCTTCCCATTCCCTTTCCCCTCTGAAAAAGAAAGAAAAAGAAAATCCCTGTTATAAACATGTAAAATAGATCAAAACAAATTTACTTATTGGCCGTGTAAAATATATGTTGTTATTGTTCAGTTGTTTCAGTCACATCTGACTACATATATATAGTATATCAGGGTGTGTGTGTGTGTGTGTGTGTGTGTGTGTATGTGTATGATATAAAATTCTTCACTCTGAGTCCTTCTCTTTGTCAGGTGAATAGCGTATTTCATCAGAACTCTGGAATCATGATTAGCCATTATACTGATCAGAGGTCATAAGTCTTTCAACGTTGTTTGTCTTTTTAATATTGCTGTCATTATGTAAGTTGTCCTGATTCTGCTGACTTCACTCTGCATCAGTTCATATAAGTCTTCCTATGTTTCTCTGAAACCATCCCCTTCATCGTTTCTAAAGCATACTATTACTTTGCATTTATATAATTTGTCCAGCCATTCCCTAATTGATGGGTACCCCTCCAGTTTCCAATTCCTTGCCAATGCAAAAATAGCTATAGATATTTGTATACATCCTTTTTTAGAGTTTGGTTTGTTTTGATTAGGACTAATCCCTTCTTTAATCTACTGTCTTTTTAATTCCCCTTCTCCCTTTTCCCTCCTATTTCCCTGTTGAGTGAAATGTATTTCTATACCCAGTTGTGTATCTGTATTCTTCCCACCTTTGATCATTTCAGATGAGACTAAGGTTCAAGTGTTACCCACTCCCTCTCACCCCTTCCTCCATTTACTTAATTTTTTTCAGTGTTTTGACTGTGTGTTAATATTTTTTGTTGTTTCATGGAGTCATTAGCTTCTATTTGGTTCATTCAAATTTTCAGAGAGAGTTTTTTTTGGGGGGAGGGCAAGGTTTTAGACCTCATGCCAAATTGTTTATTCTCTTTTGAATTCTTCTATAACTTTAATTTCTTTTCTATTTTCTCTCTTTTAAAATTTAAGTTATGAAAATGTAATTTAACTCTTTACAAAAAACCTCTTTATTCATCTCTTCCATGAGTTCTAGTTGAGTTTGTGCCCAAGTTGTGTTTTCTTCTGAGGCACTGCTTGTAGATGTTTTAGAGTCAGTCTCTTTTTCTAGATTTGTATCTTGAATGTCTCTATCACCATAAACGCTTTTTTGGTGGAATTCTTTTTTGTTTGCTCATTCTTCCAGCCTACTTCCTGACTTCGCGTTTGATGTTAAGGCCAGGCTCTGAGTCAAACAGCTGCTGTTTGCACTCTGGTACTTAGTAAACTCCAGTGACTGACTCCCTTTCACCTCTAGGATTAAATGTAAAACCTTCTGCTTGGAATTCAAAGCCCTTCTTTGGTCCCCCCACTCCCCTTTCCAGTCTTCTTACACCTTACTTCCCACCTTGTCCTTTTCTGTCTAGATAGTGACACAGGCTTCCTGTCTGTTCCTCAAGAAGACACTGTATCTCTCAGCTCTGGGCATTTTCTCTGTCTGGCCCCCATGCCTGAAATGCTTTCCCTCCTCTTCACCTCTCTGCTTCCTTTAGGTCCCAACTAAAATTCTACCTTCTACAGGAAGCCTTTCTCAATCCCTCTTAATTTTAGTGCCTTCCCTCTGTTGACTATTTCCTGTTTATCTTTTATGTAGTTTTTTTCATACATAGTTGTTTGTTTATTGTCTCTTCCATTAGACTGTGAACTCCTCAAGGGGGACTGTCTCTTGCCTTTCTTTGTATCTCTGGCACTTAGTACAATGCCTGGCACATAGTAGGACATGTGCTGTTTAACTGTCTCCAATGTCTACAGACCTCTCTGGATCCTTATGCCAACTTTGGCCATACTCACTGGGATTTTTTTTCTTGGTTTTCCCAATCAGGACTTAGTTTGGTGCATTTTCTAGGTCCATTTGGAAGAGGGTTGTTTGTTTTTTGGTTTTTTGGTGGGAGGAATGGGGACGAGAGGAAGTTTCCTGTACTACTTACTGCTAATACACCATCTTGACTCTAACTCCTCTTGTTTTGTCTTCTCAAGGGATGGTTTTGCTGTATGGATGACAGATAGCTTGTTGAAAAAGAGCCTGTGAGGGGGCATTTTGCTTTACCAAATCAAATGCTTTTTCATAATCAACAAACAATAAGCATATATCCTCTACAGTTGGTCCATGTTAGTGAGAATACCGAATCCCATGAAGTGGTAGCATTATTGGAATTCACACAACAGATTTCCACTGGACTGGAACTAGTTGACCATATTTTACATAATTATAATTTCAAATACTGTGACTTTAGATTGTGAAATGGCAAAGATGTGATCCATTGTTGAATATTCCTTATGAAAGCCTGTTTGATCCCTCTCGGTACCCTTCCTTGTCAGGGACCTCTTTGATTTGTGTATAGATGAAAATAAGAAAGATTTTTCATAGAAGGGAGAGTAGGCTTATAGGTCAAGTTACTGATGTTTCTCAGTTGCTTTGGGGGATGGGGATGGGCAGGTATTCATAAGGTTCAATCCTTTTTCCATGTTTTTGTTATCTTTCCCTCTTTGTGATACCTTGGACATCAGAGCTTCAATATTCTCATAGTGGTGTGGTCTCCAGTAGAGATATCGTTTCTTCTGCTTTTCCTGTCGTTGTTCTTTTTAATGCTGTTTCTACCTCTTCCACAAACACATCAGGACTGTGATATTAGTCTTAAGTGTGGTGGTTCCATTGTCCTTGATAATGAAAATAATGTCATAATGATCTTTGCAATTCCCTTTCTCCCCCACTTTCCTTCTGTTTGTTGTCCTCTTATTTTTGTCATTAAATGCCCTTGGACGACTTGCTTACCTTAAGCTGGTTTTAACCTCCACTACTTCTTTCTGCTTTATGAGACAATACTGCTTATGTATCGTAAGATTTGAATAAGTTTGATTTCTAACCTGTTGTTGTCTGTGGTAGCCATTTAGTAAGAAGGTTGGAAATGTGCTGACTAAGGTACTTTCTGAATTCTTTCGGTTTCCTTGTTTGTGACAAGTTATTCACAAGTTGAACTTCTGTGTAACAGCTTTATCACAAGTGTTGGCATTTTTGTTGACTATTCCCCATTTCTGGTGGTCAGTGAATAGTTTCAGTGCTTAAGAGCTGAGTTGTTTTAATTGTGTGCTGTATCTTTTTCTCATTATTTGTCTTACTTTTTATTGATTCTGATCATAGATAGCTCTGACTGTACAGAGAGCTGATTCCAGAATAACCCATATCAATAAGAACTTCCTGTCTCTCTCTCTCCCCCCCACAATATGAGTTTTTAATGGTATTTAGTGGTCACCATGTGACAAATTCTTTTCCTTTTTTTTCAGTTTATTATTAATTTATTTTCAGTTTTCAACATTTACTTCCATGAGTTTTAAATTTTCTCCCCCTCCCTCCCCAAGATGGCATGCAATCTGATATGGGCTCTACACATAGATTCCTATTAAACACATTTTCACATTAGTCATGTTGCATAGACGAATTATAGCAAATGGGAGAAACCATGAGAAAGAAAACAAAACAAAATAGAAGAGAATATAGTCTGCTTTGCTCTGCATTATGATTCCATAGTTTTTTCTCTGGATGGCAGTTTCCATCATGAGTCCTTGGGAAAAGTTTTAGGTCCTTGCATTGCTGAGAAGGGCTAAGTCTATCAAAATCAGTTCTCCCACACTGTGGCTGTTGCTGTGTACAACGTTCTCCTGGTTCTGCTCATTTTACTCAGCATCAGTTCATATAAATCTTTCCAGGTTTTTCTGAGACAAATTCTTTTCTTGAAGAAAGTGTTCATGATATAGAAGTGTGAGGCTTCTGTATACTCCATAGGTTTTTGGCATTTTATTCCCTCTTCCTGTACTATGATTTCTCATTTATTTCTCCCCTACTTTTACAACGAAATGAAGTCACCAAGTGTCAAGAGTGTATATTGGTTTAATTTGGAGGGTCTTCTAGAGGTCTTTGGAGAATTGCTCTTCCTCTTCATCCTCAGCAACTGATGTTTAAGCTGCAGTTAGTTTAACAATTGGCTAAATATATTTTTGTGTAATATGAATATAAAAACTAGAAGAAAAAGGAATGGCATATTTATTGCCTTTATGAAGAAGAGAAAAATTTGTATTAATTGGAAAAATGGAAGAAATAGATTAAAAATAGATGGATTTGTTTGTAATGGAGTTTTCCTAGTTTAAAAAATCATTCTATTCAAAAGAAAATAAAAAAATTGGGGGGAAGTTATTTGTATTTCCAATAAAAAACAGCATGCAGAATTTATAAGGAAATGATACTAATTAACAATATTTCTCCCTTGTGGAGAAATGATTAAAAAATATGAACAACAAATTCTGAGAGAAAACAAAAATTGTTAATAGCCACTTCATCTTGTCAAGCTCTAATAAGCAGAAATATGCAAGTTTAATAAGCTTATGGTACCATTTAAAATTCATCAAATTAGCTAAGAGTTTAAACTGATACTTTATGTTAGTAGGGATATGGAGAAAGACATGCTAAGATATTATTATAACTGGATCACTGCAGCTTTTTTGGACAGGGATTATATTTTAGGGTTGTTATTAAAAGTAAAGATCTGATCTGTACAAAAGTATTCATTTTAGTTTTATTTGTAATTGTAAAAATAAGTAGAAGCAGTTTTCATATTATGTTATTGGGGAGGGACCAAATATATTGTGGCATATTAGTATAATGGAATTTCATTGTGCCATATGTAACATGATGAGAGGCTGACCGTAATTCAAGACTTTCTTCTGACACCAACAAGCTGTGTGATCAAGGACAAATCACTTAACCTCTCAGTGCCCCAGCCAGCTTTCTAAGACTGTAAATTCAAGATGAGTTAATTTTACTTAATGAGATTTAATTAATTTAAATCTGTATTGTTGGAGGGAGTTTCCATATTGGAAGTTTTCCATAACAATGAAATCACTGGTCTGGACCTTCCCTTCTTTCCCTGCCCCCATAAAAAAAATGAAATGACAAACATGGAAAATGCAAAGAAATTTAAAAAGATATATATTGTGTTGCAAAACAAGCAGAATCAAGATATAACCTGACTACTGCTATATAAAAAAAACTTCTAAGTGCATAGAAATCAGTAGAGAGCATAAAGCAGATAAGATGTTGCTGTTCTTTTGTTAATTTTTAAAATTAAAATGTAAATAGTTTAGATTATGGTTTTATTGTAATTCATTTGGATTGATCTTAATAAGTATGAAATTTAAAAAAAAACAATGAGTAATGAACACATGCATATTTCTGATTTTGTTTTCATTTTTGTAGAGTCATGAAGTTGCAGCCATCTTACAAAATGAAAACCACCGAGTTCGTTTTTCAAATTCAGTAGAACCTGGATCCATTATTTTTTCTCTTTCTGGTATAGTATATTTGCTAACAAGCTGGTTCTTGTTGATATAGAATATGTTGGCAAAAGTTAAAGTAATCATGTATGTAGCACAATATGTGAGAAATTGTAGCAGAAAAATCATCCTCCATGCACAAAGATTATAAATGTATTCATATTTAAAAACCAAACCCTTCCTGTCTACAGACTTTCCAGAATAATAAGCAAAGTTAGCTAGGTTAAAAAAAATGGAGACAATTTCTTGCTTTGCATTACAAAGTGAAATACAGAGCCATGAGACCTTACTAGCAACCTAATTTTATATTATTCACCAAAAGGAGACACCCAAAGACACATTTCTTTTTCTAGATGTAGAAATGGTCGAGGAGGTGCCATGATATGTACACCAGGATCAGCTTTAAAAAGGGGCAGTCATGGTCTGAAACAGGCTGACTTGGCCAAGGCAAAAATCTCAGAAAAAAGAGCTTACTAGGGCCATCTAGCTTCTCTCTAGATTGTTCTGTTCTACCAGAATTTTGTTAGGGTGGCCATTGCTTCATAAGTCACTCACTTGAGGCCTGGGCATCTTTTTGGAGCACTGTATTTTGGTTGCAAATATCATTTATCTCTGATTTGACCTCTCTAACAAACTGCTATTTACAGGATGTTTACCTTTCTTAGGGATTGCGTTTTTACTACTGGACGCCCAGGAGTGTTTTATGATAACTGAAGAAACCCTTTTGGCCCAAATTGAGAAGTTTATGAGGATCCACCGGAACAGCTTTTTGGCCCTCTGTGCGGCCCTCCATGGCCCTCGAGAATGGAGGCTGATGGCCAGGATTCAGCAGAGGTAAGGCTAGGACTCATCACCTTGTTCTTCTGCAGTTGGCTGAAGGTTTCTTCTAGCCCCAGAGCTTTTAATAAGGCAGGTGAATTTAGGTTTGCTTCTCTAAAGAAAATTCACTGGAGGATAAAACTCATCATGTTGCCCTGTCTTTTTAATGGGACTCATGCAGAATGCTGCTATGTGAGTCAGTGTGACAGCCCCTCTGCCATCCTGGAGCCAAAGGAAAAATCAGCCCTTTCCTGTCACACCAGATATTTTCAGCTAAATCATATCTACAGAGTGTGCAATGCAGTTTGGGAAGTATTTTCCTGCATCTCTTTTCTATACACATTTAATGGGGCAAAACTAACAAACTGACAGACACCTTGAAAACCACTCTGCCTTTTCTTGCCTTCTGGAAAGGCTTGATGGCCCATAGTCACTGTGTCCCTCTTCTTTGTTCCTTACCATTTCGAGAATGCTAACTAGCTAGCTGTAAGCTTACAGCCCATGTAACATGTGTAATGTTTGTAATCTGTTTTGCAGATTCCTGGGTGATAATTTACGCATCATTCCAATCCACAACCCATCAGACACTGTTAAACTTATGACTACATTAGCTAAGGTAAGTTCCCTACCCCCACCCCCCATGGTAGAGAAACAGATGAATATTTCTAGGATCCTGTGTCTAAGGAAAGTGCCCCTTACCTTCGATTACCTTATGGTCCAAACCAGTTTATTTAAGGCCCTAAAGGGTGGAATCCATCTGTGGAATTCCTGGCAGACATGGCCTCTATGATTCCTGGAAAGCTCTATTAATGCCTGTGTACTGAAGGCATCTCTTATTTCATTAAAGGGTTGATGTGAATGGAGCACTTAGTAAGCTGTACTTGGCTATTATGAATTACCTGAAGCTAAAGGTACTTTAAAGGGACTTTAAGAGTGATGGGTAACCAAGACATGAAGGCAACACTGAGGCAAGGGGGAAGCACAGGCCACCACTCAGAAACCAAATGTAAATGTGTTGGTGACGAAGCAAAGAATGGTTCACCTGCTGGTGTGCTCACATGCACTAGGCTTCCTTTGCCTAACTGTGGAATTAAGAGCTGAAAGAGACCTTGGAGGTGACTTCAACTACCCTCTTCAGGTGTCAGGTGACTTGTTCAAGGCCACATGGGTACCAAGTTGCAGTCTTGTTTTGAACTCAGGTCCTCTAAGTCCAGTGTTCTTTCCAGCACAGGCGGGTTTCATTTCCAGGGAGATGAACATCCACAAATGAGACAGATTAACTGATTAGGTTTATCAATTAAGCAGAATGTCTCCCTGCTGCAAGGCTGGAATGTTTGCATGTGACATGACAACAGTAATTTATTTTGTTCTAATAATGCTTCTGTGCTTGGGTAAATAATAGTGTGTTGTTTTTTTTTCTTTTTCCAGAGCACTTGCAAACCGTATATAGACAACATTCGTTACAGAATGATTATGGCTAAAGCCCAGATCATAGAGCAAAGTCCCGTTTGGAAAACACTTCGTAAGATACAGCTGGACTGTGATTCCCTTAATTAGTGTTACCATTAAAAGTGGGTTATTTTCTTCATAGCAAAGTTCATTCCATTTTGTGCATATAAAAATAAGGACCTAAGCATATTAAAATTATCATACTGAAATATAAGGTTAGTTACTTAACGGACCTGTTCAGAATAATGCCGTGTAATACCCAAGTGGAAGAGGGATTGCTCCCAGTCAGTGGTCCTCCAGATACTCATCTTTGAATGATACTGTGTTACTTGTATCAAGGCCCAGAACATCACAGGGCACCTTCAGTGAGATCTACAAATAAAGAAAGGGAATCAGCCTACTAATCCATGTAGGAAAAACTAAATGGATAAAAATATACCCATTGTCAGGGTCTAATGTACATTTGGAGTGCCGGTCTCTACTGGAGACTCTATTCTCTATTTGAGAAATTGTGCAGGACCTTTACAATATCTAAATTACTCTCCAGCACAAAACCCCTTGTGGATGGTCTCAGACTTCAGAATTTAAAATGCCACACAAATCTTTTTTTTTTGGCTGAAATTTCCAAACTTACTACTTATTACCAAAATACAGGAATAGCTTACTATCAGGTTATGGCAAATATGTTTTAAACTAACAGAATACCATAACTCTTTAATAAGATAAATAAGCTGTGAAGGAAAAGGAGAATAGCAGCATTTATTTTCTAGCAGCAAGTGCCTAGTGACTGAAATAACTTCCTTTAAAAAAAGACATTAAAGTAAAAAGGTCTTCACACAGAATGAACAAAACAGGTTTCAATGTTTCTACAGCTGCTCTGGCTCTTGAGGCAGGGAGGCTTCATTTCAGCTGAGCTGTTTCTTCAGATGGAGGCTTTGTTTTCAGTTCAATCAGTTCTTCTACTCGAGCCAGAACACTTTCTATTAAATCAAATGTGAAAAGAGCTGAATGGAGAACCTAAAATGTCAAGAAAAATTAATGTTACTGACATAAAGACCTTTTAAAAAACCCAACAACAAAACTACAAATGAAAGTACACTGCAGGTCAAGAATTGGCTTTCAGAAACCTAAAAAGCTTAAGAAAACTCTTCATTCACCTGAAGCTGCATTTCAGGAGTCATGTTAGGAACATCAGGAATCTTCTCTCCACCAACTGTTACTGGGCAAAGATTTTTAGGATTATAAGATTCTGTAAGAGAAAAAAATGGCTATCATTTGTCAGATTCAGTTTAACTCATTACAGTAGCTACAGTTTCCACCAATAATTTTGTTTTTCACTAGAAAATGTTTGCTTTTCAGTCTTTAAATTATGGGCAAATTACCATGGCCTATTGATGTAATACTTGAAACCATTTGCTCAAATGAAGTTCAGCAGCATTTTTAATTAAATTCAAAATTAGAGTCCACACAGCTGATAGTACATTTATTTAGGCAAGTTATAACTTGCTGGTATATAGCTGCTGTGAGTTTTTGGAAAATAGGGAAAAAGATAGTTAATTCTGGGGACTTGTTAGATGATCAGAATTGTAAAATTTGTCAACATAAAGAGAATAACTGTTTCTGCTTTAAAAGTATAGAGACATCTAGTAATGTGAATATAAATGTCATTGTACAAATATTAAAGAGTCCATGCTGAAGGAATACTATTGTTAAGAATGTTAACTTAAAATATCAGAAACCAGTTAGCAGTTGACTTTTTTTTAAGGTTTGATTTTATATCTTATATGGAAATGGGCAATATTCAAAGTATGGTGCAACCCAAATGTAAATGTGTTGCTACTTGCTCATCAAAAAAAGACTGATAAAAGGATTTTTGTCCTCCAGGGATAAGCACACACCTTGAGTTGTGGCAGGTCCTTGTTGAGCTTGAACAATGACAAATTGGAGGGAAGGGTAAGTGTGAATCAGCTTGTGCAGCCATTGGGTTAAAAACAAGAGACATTTTAGTCGCAGCTTAAAAAAAAACTAGAAAGAATGAAAGATTTGGCTTTCTGTCAGCCTGAATTAAATATGTCCTGCACTTAAGTTTTTATCTTTGGTTGAATGTAAAAGTTTGTTTGAATTTGAGATGCTAAACAGATAGTAGAAACATAAACAACTAACCTCGTCTGCTTTCTTTTTTGCTCTTAATTTCTGCTTCATAATGTGCCTTTGACATATTAAGTCCTGTGTGTAGTGGTTTTAAGAAATTTGTCTCAATCTTCTTAAGTTCTGTCCATAGTCCAGTCTATTCAGAAGAATTAAGGAAATTAATTACATACATTATTGCAATAAGTAATTTTAAGAATATAAATCAAAGCTATCCCAACCCCAAACTGTCACTTTTAACTTATGTTTTTTGTTTTCATATCACGTTCACTTATGAATATATCCTCTTCCTATCCAAGGAGCCTTCTGTTGTAACAAAAATTTAAAAAGAAAATCAAATAGTTCAACAGAACCAATACAGCAACCATGTCTGACGGCCTATACAGTGTGTAGGGTGCATCTGCTCAGTTCTTCTGAGATCCAGCTTCTTCATTATAATTATAAAGCATTCAGTATCACTTTATTGTTCTGTTTATACTTACATTTTTAAAAAAAGCACTTTTAAGTGCCTACTATGTGCCAGGCACTGTGCTAAGATGGGGGATACAAAAAGAGGCACAAGATAGTCCCTGCCCTCAAAAAGCTTACAATCCAATGGAGAAGACAACAAGCAAACAGGTATTACAAAACAGGCTATATACAGGATAAATAGGAAATAATTAAAAGAGGGAAGACACTGAACTTAAGAGGGGGTTGGGGAAGGCTCCCTGTAGAAGGTAGGATTTTAGTTGGGACTTTACAGAAGCCAAGGAGGTCAGTAGTTGGAGTGGAAGAGGTAGAGCATTCCAGGCATGGGGGACAGCTAGAGAAAATGCCCAGAGCCAAGAGGTGGAGTGTCTTGTTCATGAAACAGCCAGGGGGCCAGTGTGACTGGATTGGAGAGTACATATTGGGGAGCAAGGTGTAACAAGCCCAGAAAGGTAGAAGGGGCTAGGTTATGAAGGGTTTTGAACACCAGATACCATTCTGAACTTGCTTCTGAAGGCAATAGGGAATCACTGGAGTTTATTGAGAGGGTGGGTGGGTGGGTTATGGCATGATCAGACCTACATCTTAGTATATATAGTGGCTGAATGAACGATGGATTGGAAGGGGAGAGACTCAAGGCAGGCACCCTGCACCCCAGCAGCTATTGCAGTAGTCCAGAAATGAGGTGATAAGGATCTACACCAAATGGGGGGCATTGTCAGGGGCCATCAGAGAGATGTTGTAAAGGTGAAATCAAAGGTCTTGGCAGCAGATTGGATTGGGGAGTTGGGGAGGTGCGAGACAGTAAGGAATTCAAGATGGGCTCCTAGGTCGGAGCTAACTATAGTAACACGGAAGGTAGGAGTGGGGAATTGTCCAGGGGCAAGATAATGAGTTCTATTTTGAACATGTTGAGTTTAAGTTGTCTGTTGGACATCCAGTATGAGATGATGGAAAGGCAGTTAGAGATGCAAGAAGGGGCAGGGGTCAGCAGAGATTGGGGCAGGATGGGCAAATCTGAGAATTGTCAGCATCAAGATAATTAAATCCATGGGAGGTGATGAGATCACCAAGTGAAGTAGTATAGAGAGAGAAGAGAAGGCCCAGGACAGAACCCTGAGACACAGCTAGGGTTAAAGGGCATGACCTGGATGAGGTCCAGCAAAGGAGACAGAGAAGGAATGGTCAGAGAGGTAGGAGGAGAACCAGGGCAAACCATTATGTTCACCATGGGAGCCACTGTGTATAGTTTTCCAGGTTCTGCTTCTTTACTGATTAACTGATATAAGTCTTCCCGTACTTCTCTGAACTTTGCACATTCACTGTTTGTGGCTTCATGTTACCCATTTCCCTCATGCTTCTAATGATTTCCTTTGCCCGAGGGATAATTTCTGAATCTCCTTCCATGCCAGTCAGTCAGTGTGCATTTATCAGTTACCTGTGTGGCAGGCACTGTGCTAGGAATACAAAGATGAGAATGAGATTGTGCCTTCCCTGAAGATTACGTTCTACTGGAGGAGACATGAACACAAACAGACACAAAATGAAGATGTGACCCTTTTTTTTTTCCAGGAGACTGCAGGTGGAGGGATCAGGAGAGGCTTCATATAGTTAGCAGCATGTGAGAAGAATTTTTGAAGGAAACAGGGATTCTCAGAGGGGCTGAGGGGCAGCCAGTGCAAAGATGTGAAGAGGTATGAGGAACAGCAAAAAGGTCATTTTGGCTGGACTGTATAGTACAGAAGGGGAGTAACATAGAATATGAAAAAGTTTGGTAAAGGTAGGTTTGGGCTAGATTGTGAGAAGACTTTAAAGGCTAAACAAAAATATTTTTAAAACAATAAGTCCATATTTTATTCTAGAAGATATGGGAAGCTATTGGAGTTTCTTGAATGAGAGAGTGGCATATCAGACCTGCACTTTAGGAAAATCACTCTGGCAGCCATGTGGAGGATGGACTAGAGAAGGGAGAGACGTAAGGGAGTAAGGCCAGTCTGGAATAGTCCGAGTGAGAGGTGTCATGGAAAAAGAAACAGGAAGATCTGGCAAATCAACAGACATGTGGGATGAGTGAGAACAAGAGTGAAGGATGGCACATGGCTGTCAACATGCATGACTGGAAGGATGGTGGTACCCTCAACTTAAATAGAAAAGTTTGGAAATGGGAAAGGTTTTGGAGATTATGTTTTTGGCAGACTGAGTTTGAGATGTTTATGGGACATCCAGTTTGAAATATTAAATAGGCAGATGGAAATCAAGACTGGAGTACAGGACAGAGACTAGGGCTAAATAAATAGATTTGGGGCTCATCTGCTTAGGTGATAAATGAAACTCATTGAATTGATAAAGGCCCCAAGTGAGTGTTGAAGGAGACAGAGAAGGGCCAAAGATAGAGCCTTAGGGACACCCAACCAGTCAAGGGGGATGCAGAAGAGTCAGCAAAGGAGGATGAGAAGAAGCCATCAAATATGTAGAGCAAAAAGAATTTGTTATGAAAAACCATAGAGGAGAATATCAGCAGTGGGGGGGGGGGGGGGGGCGGCGGGGGGCATGTTCAGTAGTGTCACATTCCGCAGAGAATTAAAGAAGGCTGACGAATGAGAGAAAGCCCCCAGAGCAGGCAGTTAAAAGATTGTTGAAGAGAAGGAGTCAAAGGCTACGACCAAACAGTTCTCAAAAGAATGACTGCAAAGAATCGATTACCACATGAATGCTCCAAATTGCGAATAATAAAACAAATACAGATCAAAACAATCCTGATGTTTTCATCCCAAACCTTGAAAATTGGCAAAGATGACAAAAATGGCAATAATCAATGTTGGAGAGGTTGGGGCAAGCTAGGCAAACTGATACACTGTTGGTGGAGCTGTGAATTGGGACAGCCATTTTGGAAATCAGTTTAGAAATATGCAAACAAGTGACTAAAATATCCATACCCTTTGACGCAGAGATTCCATTTCTACATGAACTGATGCAGAGTGAAGTAAGCAAAGCCAAGAAAACAATAGACAGAATGCTGACAACCACGTAAATGGAAAGAACAGCCACACAAAACCAAAAGTGACTGCCATGTGATGATGCTCTCCAGAAGAACCTAAGCTTTTGAGGGCAGAGGCTCTTTCAATTTTATCATGGCATGATTTGAATGAAGTCCTTTTGAAGGAGCTGGGAATATTTGGCTTAAGGAAGAAAAGACTGGGGTGGGGTGAGGGAGATGACACCTGTTTTGAGGTATCTGAAGGACTGTCCTATGGAAGAGGGATTTGACTTGGTCTCCTTGGGCCCAGAGAACAGAATGAGGAGTACTGAATGGGAGAAGCACAGATTTCAGGTGCATGTAAAAGTAAACTTCCAACAATTAGAGCCATCCAAAAAACCCAGGCTGCCCAGGTAACTAGTTGTGAGAAGTCTTCAGGTGCAGGATGGCTGACCAAGCCTCTGCAGGACGAGCTTTAGGCTTTCGTCGAGTGTGGCCAGATGGCCCCTCTAACACTGACTGTGACTCTGCATGTGTAATTTGTATTAAATTAATAGGACTCCAACTTCAGAACAAATCCTTTGTATTTATTTACTTTTCTTCCCACACGTTGTTCTCTCTCCTAATCCCCATTAAAAGGAAGTTCCTGGAAGGCACTTTTGTCTGCTCCCCCCCCCCATTAATAAATGCTTGTTGAAATGAATCAATCTAAATCATATAGAGGGGAGAATAGTCTTCTCTGAGCCACTTGAAAAATTACACTGTTCTGTGATCCAGTTTGTTTCCAATGAATTTATCATTATTTGCTCTCAAGTCCTAATACCCACCTACAGGTAGAAGAGAGAGCTGAAGATTACAACTTATTAAAAAATGAAATGCAAGTATGTGTATATTGATCATGTTAGATCAACTGTTTCCCCTACTGGCTGAAAAGATATGAAAAATGCAGAATTCTTGTATAAATTCTTAATTTCACTCCTTCGAAAGGAAATAAAAGCAAAGCGCTACTATAAAGTTTTTCTCTTTAACCTAGCATGTATGAAAGCTTTTATTTACCATAAATGCAAAAATTTATTTCAGCACATAAATAAAAGAGTTATGGTGACTGAGTGGGGACTATATTCTACATTTTCTTGAATTCTATGAATTCATAATATGGCAATTCAGCTTCTTTCTTCTGTCTCCCCCCGACAAGCATCCCCACCAGGGATACATTGGAAGAGGTTTCAGTTATAGCTCATGAGCAGTATTATCTCAACAATCTTTATTTTAAAATTAAAAATTTAGGTAACCACATGTCTAAACTTAGAATAAGAAAAATGTGTTAAAGAGAAGTTAAGCTTCTGTTCAGCAGAATTCTACAAATCCTCATATGATGCACAACAGTCATATTTTTGGAAGTATGTAGGAGGAAAGTAGCTATGGAAATAAATATGGTTTCCTTCTGTCTTTGCATCAGACTCCAAGACAAAAAGAAAAAAAAAACCCTTTAAACTTTCAATTCACGTGACTAGAAAAGGTAATAACTGACATTTTTAAAGTTTTGCTAATGCAAATTTAGAAGACTATGGATTCTAATAATTTTACACAACTGCATTTTGGTTTTAAACCCATTTCCAAGTCTGTAAGTTTTCTGTTTCCCAACTTTTTTGGAGCTGGTGCACAGAGCAAGTTTCTGATTCATTACCACGTGTCTTAAGAGGGGGACCACAGAGCTTCCATGCAGCTGGAGGTCCATCCAGAGTAAGAGGAAACATGCTGAAGAAGAGGGCAGGTCATGGTAAGAAAGAGACAAGAGGGGATGAGCACACGGTGCCCCCGCACCGCTCTGTCTCTGCCTCTTGCCAAGTTAGGTGCTGTTATCATGCTCTTTTACACATGTGTATACACACACACACACACACACACACGTCACACGTGCATATATGGCATAACAATAACAGCATGTACCTTGTTGGGTTGTTGAGAGGGTGGGACAATGTGTGTAAAACACTTACTAATGTGTTGCTGCTGTTATTTATTGTTCGTATTATGAGCTAAAACATTTCCTAAGGCAGTTCCTGACTCTGAAACGAAGAAGGGACCCAGGCTAGTTGGGCCCATGATCAGAAGTCCAGCCTGCTCTGCACCACCCATGCCGTCCTTGGCATGTGCACATGGGTTCTGAGTCGCTGCAAACTTCTGCCTTGTACAATATGACACATTTCTACAACTTGTCTAAGATAGACCCATTCATCAGTGGAAGGAGTGCTGAACTGGAAGAGTGCTTGGATTTGAACCCTGGTGCTGTCACTTACCCCTGGTATGACCTGTGTGACCAGATGGGAAGAAAAGGTGGAGAAGAGGCAACGGGAGATACTGGAAGAACTCTGGCTCCGGATTAAAGGACCTGGGTTCGAATCCCACCTCCTGTGCTTCTTCCTTATATGACCTTGGGCAAGTCACAACTTCCTCATTTCAAAATGTGGGAAAGGGGTTGGATTAGATGGCTCCTGAGGTCTTTTCCAGCCCTATGTCTATTATCCTCTGATGGGTTTAAAAAGAAGGAAAATTTAAGACAGGTTTGGACCAGTAGAGATGTCCAGAGATTTAACTGAGAAATGATAAATTTGGGAGACAGTAAGGAATATTTGAGGAATACTCTCCAGGTCCAAATACTGTTTCAAATTCAACTCTTTAGCTTCTTTGAGAAAAACTTCAGGAAAAGGAACAGGATTAAGGAATATTAAAGATGAAGGAGAATGGACCTAAAAAGGAAGATTTGAAAAGGAAAAGGAGAAGGTAGCTGGCAAGACAAATCAAAGTCAGTAAGAAAGGGCGAATGGAACAGTTGGAGGGTAAAAGCAGAAAGACAGCGGGGTGGGGAGTGGGGCTAACTGGTGAATTGAAGAAGAGGTGGGTGCAAAAAGGAGCGATAGGACAGGTGTAACTGTAGAGTTGTTAAGATGAAAGAAAACAAGGGTTCCTAGTCTGGGGGTCACACACTTGTTTTTTTAAAATATTTTTATAACTTATCTCAATAGAATTGGTTTCCTTTGTAATACTATATATTTTATCTTATGCATTTAAAAACATCAT
Source organism: Trichosurus vulpecula (assembly GCF_011100635.1). Classification (NCBI taxonomy): domain Eukaryota; kingdom Metazoa; phylum Chordata; class Mammalia; order Diprotodontia; family Phalangeridae; genus Trichosurus; species Trichosurus vulpecula. The sequence goes on along the minus strand of NC_050576.1, from coordinate 36,894,641 downwards.
TCTGAGAAGGGTCTGTAGGCTTCATTAAGCTGCTAAAAGGATCCAAAGTTAAGAACCTCTTAAAGAAAGTTGGGTTGGGTTGTCAAGTTATTGGAAGGTGATAACTGGCTATAAAAAAAAGTTTTAACATACATAAGGTTGAAGTGTAAACACCCAAAACTCATTCCAAAAAAAGAAAGCTGAAAATCTCAACCAGTACAGAAAGCAGAGATTTTGTGGTGCCTTGCACTATGTCTAATGGTTAGTGTTCTGCCAAAGCCAAAGGATGATCTGGGTAGGCTGATCTCCCTCCCACAGGAGAATATGTAGGGACCAGGAGAATGCCTACCCCTCCACATTGCGGGTTGTGAGGGGGCAATCCAGGGTTCCTGAAGCAAACACAAGACCTGACACTTGTCTAGCCAGAGGGTGGTCTGTGGAAGAGGGTGGTGACACAGAGGAGAAAGAGAAGGAAAAGGCCACCCACACACTAAAAGCTTAAAATAAACTCCCCAGATTTAAATCACTTCTTGAAGAGAGACATAAATGCTCTGAAGAGAAAGCAGCTGCTGGTTATCTCAAAAAGGATCCAGTACAGCTGAGGAGGTGTCACGTGAGAAGTCACCCAGGGAGCAGTGGTGGCTGGTGCACATCAGCTCGGGGCCACTGAGGCAGCTCTCTCGGTCAACCAGACAACAAGAGAGGGGGTTTTCTTCCTAGGGCACATACGCAAAGATATAGCTAAGAATCTCCTAAGACTTCTCAATGCAGACGATTGCTTCCCATTTCTGGTGTTTTATAAGGGCACAAACAATGGTGCCAGTGGGAACCTGTAAATTATTGCCAAAGAATACCAAGGCTTGGAAAAAGACACTAAAAACCATACAGGTACGAAACACTGATGTGGGAAGTGAACGGATGGCTCTGAAGGTACTGTCTGATAACAGGATTTGGATTTCTGGACTATAGAGTAAAGCAGAAGGAGAAGAGATTCCTAGTCAGCGATGGAGTGCATCTAGCAAAGGCTAGTAAGAATGCTGGACGCCTGGCAAATGTAGATAAAAGGGCTTTAAACTAAAAAGGATGGGAGCCAGGGAAGACGGCCTAAACCAGATGGCCTAGATACCACAGAGTACAGGACAATGACAGAACAGCAACGGCAGCAGAGATACTCAGAAGTTCATAGGAGAGAAAATCCAAATCAGATGCCTGGCCTCAAATGCATAAATACAAATGCCCCAAATCAGGCAAAAAGCAAGAGGAACTAGCGATCTTAACAGGAGGCAAATTTGACCTCAAGCATCCACCACATGCCATGAGACAATGCAGGCTAACAGCAGGATGGACTTTAGTTTGGATTTTCTAAATATTCTAATGTTTACTAAAAGGGTGCATGGTATATATGATAACTCTTGTGATTATTTCATGACTAATCATGGAAGAATTGAAGTGTAGGAGAAGATATGGGTGAAAGCTTAAGCAATGCAGCGTAAAGAGCAGAGCAAAAACCAGACATGCCACATGCGGGAGGGAGGGGTAGGGTGTAGCCAGAATGGACTTTGTTTTCTTTGAATGACTCAGCTCGCTTCGTTGAGCTTCCCTGGATGCTGGGGCTTGCTCTTCCGGGGCAGGACCAGACAACTTCCTGTGTGATGAGTCATGGGGCTGGCTGAGGGGAGGTGTTAACGGCTACGCTAGGGGGAGGGGCCAAGTCAAGAACCAATCGGCCCTGGTCGTTCAGGCGGCGCTTGATGATGTCAAAAACTCTATAAGAGGGGAGAGGACAGCTTGAAGATCCTCTTTTCCTTTTCCGGTTGGAGCCAGAGACAGTTACAGCGACAGTTACAGCGACAGTTACAGCGACAGTTACAGTGACAGTTACAGCGACAGTTACAGCTACAGTTACAGCCACAGCCACAGCTGAAGCAGGAGCTGCCAGTAGCAGAGCTGACCTACGGGAGGAAGCTGAACAAAGACTTCAGTCCAGTGGGTAATCTTATTACCATAGAGGGGGAAACATGATTTTGCTTTACGCAATCATGCTTCTCTGTAGCCTCCTGGTTACTCTTTCAAGGCGTACTTATTGGGCCTGGAAGCTTTTGATCAATATATCAAAATGGGGTTGCTGGTTCATGGGTTGGTTACTGTGGAGCCTAAATAAATGTTTTGATTCTTCTGCCTTCTACTTTGAGAGTTTCTTATATCCGGCGGTTCCGAACCTTTCAGACATGTTTATGATCCTCTTTGAGATTATAAACTCTGCCTTCCTAATACATTTGGCGACGAGGATGGGATCGCTAGGTATAAGATCTCTATTTAGAAGCAGAACAATTCCAGAGGAAGAGATGAATATCCCAGGATGGGAGGATCCATTTTATTCCTCCCTAGCAAAAGAATTGGCTAAAAAAGCTGGACCCTGTGAAAACTGGGAACCAAGGCTACGGAGAGGAGATCCTAGGGATTTGGAAAAGTGTTTACGAGAAGTTGGGATTCAGTCAGGGGCATCACTATCTAGGCAAAGCTGGATAGTGTTATCAGCCTACCGGCTAGTATACGAAAGATTGAGATTAAGTGAAAGACATGGGGGCACTCCTACCCCACAGGAAGAAGGGGAATCTCAGATAGCAGGAGACCAAACTGACTCAAATGAGAACTTTTCTATTAATGTGGCTAAGAGCAACAGGAGACCAAAAAAGCCCAGAGTGCATTTCAACCCAGCCCAGAAAGAGCCTGACTGCCTGCTTCGTCCTAGCCATGGTGGCAGAGGAAGTGAGTGGGGGGAGAATGAGACAATGTTAGGGGCTGAGGCACAAAACACTACTGGGGTTCAGGATGTGCATCACACAGAGAATAGGAGATGGTTAAATGATCAGACAAGGGCTCGACCCATACAAAGGAGGAAGACAGAAACCCGAGGTGAAGATTCAGTTACAAGGGAAATTCAGGAAGATTTCTCACTGCAAGAGGTCACAGATATTTTGAGTAGATTCAGCCAAAGAATAGGAGAACCATTGATATCTTGGATGGTAAGACTCAGTGATCAAGGGGCCAGTGGAATATCAGTAGATGGGACAGACTGCATGAGATTCATAGGTATCAGCCATGATCCTCTAGTTCAACAAGCTTTTAGGGAACATCATCAGCAAGGAGATGGTGATAGCAGGACTACTCTGTTGGCATTAGCTGCTGTGGGATGCAATAAGAGATATGCTACTGATTCTATGTGGCCCACTGAGCACAGACCCTGGTATTCACTTAGAGATTGTATCATGAGACTAAAGGAGGAGGTAATGAAGACTGCCATTATGATAGGAACTGCAGACAAATATTACAATGATCCAATGGAACTGCCTCATAGGAATTTAATAATTAGGACAGCTCCCCCTGCTTATAAACAACTAATTTTGAATTTATTACTTGGAGAAGTAGGGAGCCGTCTTACAACAGTGATAAATAAGATTTTACAGTTACATGACTTAGGTGACTGGGGAAGGGATAGATCTCCTTGAGAGAGAAGGGTGAATAACCAGCAAACTTGGCGCCAAAGGAGAGTAACAAGGAAAGAAATGTTTACTGCTTTATTGAGAGCAGGGGTAGGTTTTGAAATGATAGATGGAATTCCAACCAATGAATTATATAGAATGTACAGAGATAAAGGCCTTGATAACAGGAGAGATAGGGAAATAAGAACTACTCCTGCAAATACTACAGATGTTGAACCTTCAAACCCAAGTGAATCATATGAAAGGGAATACTAGGGAACAGGCCGAGCCCCAGTCCAAATTAAGGAAATACACAGGCTGGATTGCAGACCTCACATTAACTTGACCATATATTGGAAAAATGGGTCAAGTACGGTAACTGAGGCATTAATAGATACTGGGGCCGAGGCCACCCTTATTTATGGAAATCCAGACAAGTTCAGCCATGGAACTCCTATTACCATTACAGGACTAGGAGGGACTGAAATATCAGCCAGGCAAGTTAAATTAATGATGAAAATTGGACAGTTGCCCAAGAAAGAATATAGTGTGGTTATTGTGCCTATTCCTGAATACATCATTGGAATAGACATTTTGAAGGGTATGACCTTAAATTTACCCGAAGGGAAATACCAATTTGCTGTGAGGAAAATGGGCATTAATGCAGTCTTAGTGGGGAAAATCAAGATGGATCCAATCACTTTGCCCGAACCTTCTAAAATAATTACTTTGAGGCAATATCGTGTGCCAGGTGGGCAAGATGAAATTGCCAACACTATAAGAGAATGTGTTGAGGCAGGAGTGTTAGTCCCTACAACTACTCAATGGAACAACCCTGTCTGGCCAGTCCGAAAGTCAGATGGAACATGGAGGATGACAGTAGATTATAGACAGCTGAACAAAGTGACTCCTCCCTTGTATGCTGCTGTCCCAGACACGGTTACTTTAATAGAGAGAATACAAAAACGTGAAGGGACTTGGTATGCAGTTATTGATTTGGCCAATGCCTTCTTTACAATCCCAATAGACCCCAAGCAATGGAATCAGTTTGCTTTTACTTGGCAAGGCCGACAGTATACATTTACACGCCTGCCGCAAGGATATATTCATAGCCCAACTATTTGCCACAGGATTGTAGCTGAACATTTGGATGAATTAAAGTTACCTGGTGTACAGCTTACACATTACATAGATGACATCATGATACAGGGAAAGAATATAAAGGAGGTGGAGGAGAGTTTAGCATTATTAATTGACCATATGAAAAGCAAAGGATGGGAAATCAACCCCGCAAAGGTTCAAGGGCCAGCTCAAACTGTAAAATTCTTGGGGATACAGTGGAATAGAGGACTGCGAGAAATTCTCCCACAAGCTCGACAAAAAAATCCAGGATTTTCCCACCCCTACCAATAAGAAAGAGGCCCAAAAGTTCATAGGGCTGTTTGGTTATTGGAGACACCACATCCCACATTTGGGACAGATTTTAAAACCCTTGTATAAAGTCACCAGAAAGAAATATGAATTTGACTGGGGACTTGAACAAAGTAGAGCTTTTGAGGAAGCAAAGGCTGCTATTCAATTAGCTCTAGACTTATGGCCTATGCAAAATGGGCCAGTGGAGTTACAAGTGACTGTACAAGATGACTATGCAAATTGGAGTCTGTGGCAAAAACAACAAAGCCGAAGTGTACCTTTAGGCTTTTGGTCAAGGAAACTGCCCTCATCTGGAGTGCAATATACACCTTTTGAGAAGCAGCTGTTAGCTGCATATTGGGCTTTAGTAGAAACTGAGCAACTAACTCTGGGTCATGAAGTGGTATTAAGGCCTGGAATTCCAATTATGACTTGGGTAATGAGTACCCCAGCTTCTCACAGAATTGGACATGCACAAGAGGCAAGCATAATCAAATGGAAGTGGTATATTCAGAATAGGTCCAGAGCAGGCAAAAATGGAGTTTCTGCTCTACATGAATCTGTGGCGAACATTGATACTGAGAGCAATGAAAAGCCCCTTGAATCTAAGCAACAGATGGTACCATCCTTAGTGAAATGGAATAATGGATATGACGGACTAAATGAAGAACAGAAGAAACATGCTTGGTTTACTGATGGGACAGCAAAATATTTAGGACAGAAGAGACATTGGAAAGCAGTAGCCTATAACCCCTGTACAAGGAGAACTCTGGAAAGTTCTGGGATAGGTGGAAGTAGCCAATATGCTGAACTGATGGCAGTGCATCAGGCCATCAGAGCAGAGAAAGGAGGACAGTGTCATATATTTACTGACTCGTGGGCGGTAGCTAATGGATTAGCTACGTGGATGCCTATATGGAGAAATCAGAATTGGGAGATTCATGGCAAACAAGTTTGGGGTAAAGAGTTATGGGAAAATATATGGGACATGTCTTTGGTTACAGATCTGTCAGTTTTTCATGTTGATGCTCATGCAACCCTGACCACACCAGAACGTGAGTACAATGCACATGCGGATCGACTAGCAAAGATTGCTACTGAATGTATTGTCCCTACTCCGACTCCAACTGATGACCCAGCCTTAGCAAGATGGGTCCACCAGACTGCTGGCCATTTAGGGGTCCAGGCCACCCATCGATGGGCACAGGATCGAGGTATCAGTATTTCTCATGCGTTGTTAAAACAAATAACAGAGGAGTGTTGTATATGCCAATTAGAAAAAGAACGAACTCTTCCTAGGATAGTTACTGGAGAAATAGCAAGGGGAAAAGTTCCAGCCCAAATTTGGCAGATAGATTATATTGGCCCACTACCCCAGGATAAAGGATGTAAATATGTATGTACGTGTGTTGACACCTATTCAGGTGTACTAGTGGCTTGTCCTTATAAAGACGCAACTCAGAAAAACACCTGTAAAACTCTAGATATTGTAAGTTTATATTATGGAACCCCAATGCAGATTCAAAGTGACAATGGGTCACATTTCAAGGGCAAAGAAGTGAAAAGATATTGTGTGTTGAATAATATAGAATGGATATATCATATTCCATATTACCCACAAGCATCTGGGCTAATTGAAAGAATGAATGGATTGTTGAAAGAACAGCTGAGAAAATTAAGCTCAAATAATTCATATCGACATTGGAAGGATAATTTGTCTATTGCCTTACGTAATTTGAATAATAGACCCTTAGGGGGGAGTACACCTCTAGCCAGAATGATGACCCCAAATCTGCAGATCAGAGAACAGCAAACATGTGAGATCCAAAACATTGAATTTTGGACTGTGAGGGAAGATGTCCCACTACCAAGTCCAGGAACACCTGGTTCAGCAGGATATGATTTACATTGTATAGAGAATTTTAGGTTAAATAGGAAAGAGATAAGAAAAACCCCTACTGGAGTATGTATGAGAATCCCCAAGAATCATCTTGGACGGATATTACCTAAACCAGGATTAGCGGCTCAAGGAATACATGTATTGGCTGGAGTGATAGATTCTAATTATCAAAAAGAAATTGTTGTGACACTCCAGAATATGGGTAAAAAACCTGTACAATTTTGTAGAAATGATAGGATGGTTCAAGTCATTATTATCCCCTGTGAAAAAATACCCTTTGTGAAAACTGACCCTCCTCCCAAAATAACTACTAGAGGGGCAAAAGGGTCTTGCTCCATTGATAGAATAAAGTCAGGAGCTAAGGTATGGGTAAAACGGAAGCCAGATGATATTCCAAAGGCTGCAGAAGTTATAGCCCATGGGAAGGACAACACTGTAACAGTTGTCTATTCAGGGGAAAATAATTACCAAATCGTACCCCTGAACCATATATTTTACCGTGAATAGGTTATAATAATAGATTCACAGACTCCACAGGTATGGCTGATGCTGGTAAATGCCATAAGCCACTCAGAGGAAAGGTAACTTTGTGTGATTAACGGATGAAAACTTGTACATTTGGGGAAAGGCTGGGAGGACAATCTTAGTCTCTATCTAGGGTGGGATCCTCTTGGCTTCCTCATTATGTTCCTTTTGAAAAGAAACATTTCCCACCTGAGTTTGGCTCTGATGTTGGATCTTTGCATAACTGAAATCTCAACCAAACTTGAGATGATTTTATTTGAAGAATTATAGTCCATACTTGTCTATTCTTTTTGTCCTTTGTTTTGGCTAACCTTGTTGCTAGTTTTGTTTCCTTCAGGCTTAAGCACCCTGCACTTTCCGGTGACTGCCTAAGCATGTAGCATTCTTGGAATTCCTGCCAGCTCCTTAAAGAAATGACCTCTGGAATGGGACTTTTTGGGGGCAGGGCCATCTCTACATCCAATTTCAGCATGAAGAAGCTATGGAAAATGAGACCTTCACCCCTCACCCCAAGATTTTGAGCCCCAATCGTTCAAGGGGGGTGGAAATGATGATAGTGTTCTGTTTACTTATTTTGTGTTATCCTTGCTGTGTTGTTTTATTGTTATGATATTATTGATCCTATGTAATGGATACAAGGATTTAGGGGTGGACATTTGAATTATTAATAATTATTTTGGGGATGATTGATTGAAGAGATTATCTTGCTGGGATCTAGGGGTGGATCACATTTGAATCGTAAACCAATATTTAGGAATGTCACCAAATGATATGTTTTGCTTTATTGTGAATGATATGTTTTAGTTTCCTGCATAATTGGATCACAACGTTCTAGGATATATAATTTAATTTGAATTATGATTGAATTGTGCATCCTAGAACATTGTGAGGGGTGGAGTGTAGCCAGAATGGACTTTGTTTTCTTTGAATGACTCAGCTCGCTTCGTTGAGCTTCCCTGGATGCTGGGGCTTGCTCTTCCGGGGCAGGACCAGACAACTTCCTGTGTGATGAGTCATGGGGCTGGCTGAGGGGAGGTGTTAACGGCTACGCTAGGGGGAGGGGCCAAGTCAAGAACCAATCGGCCCTGGTCATTCAGGCGGCGCTTGATGATGTCAAAAACTCTATAAGAGGGGAGAGGACAGCTTGAAGATCCTCTTTTCCTTTTCCGGTTGGAGCCAGAGACAGTTACAGCGACAGTTACAGCGACAGTTACAGCGACAGTTACAGCTACAGTTACAGCCACAGCCACAGCTGAAGCAGGAGCTGCCAGTAGCAGAGCTGACCTACGGGAGGAAGCTGAACAAAGACTTCAGTCCAGTGGGTAATCTTATTACCATAGAGGGGGAAACATGATTTTGCTTTACGCAATCATGCTTCTCTGTAGCCTCCTGGTTACTCTTTCAAGGCGTACTTATTGGGCCTGGAAGCTTTTGATCAATATATCAAAATGGGGTTGCTGGTTCATGGGTTGGTTACTGTGGAGCCTAAATAAATGTTTTGATTCTTCTGCCTTCTACTTTGAGAGTTTCTTATATCCGGCGGTTCCGAACCTTTCAGACATGTTTATGATCCTCTTTGAGATTATAAACTCTGCCTTCCTAATACATAGGGAGATGGGCGGGTGGGGGGAGAGAAGAAGCCAACACATCACTAGTCCTGAAGAAATAAAATTATAAGGGGACCATGGCAAGCTCCCTCCTTTTTAGAGTACAAAGTTACCTATCAGGGGCAGCTAGGTGGCGCAGTGGGTAGAGCACCGGCCCTGGAGTCAGGAGGACCTGAGTTCAAATCCGGCCTCAGACACTTGACACACTTACTAGCTGTGACCTTGGGCAAGTCACTTAACCCCAATTGCCCTGCCTTACCCCCTCCAAAAAACCAAACCAAACCAATCCAAAGTTAACCACCAACAATTTAATCTGATAATCTAAGAAAGGATGAAAAAAATCCTCCCCAGCCTTCCTAAAATTTACAGTGAGAACAGCTGACCTACATAGTACTAGTCATACAGCCCTTTCCAAATGAAATGAGCATTTGAAAACCTGGGAGTGATTTCATAAGCGCACGCACATAAACCTCAGAGGCCTAAGAGCCATCCACCTGAAGTTAATTGAAGACCTGTTAATTCAGAATGTTGGATTCTCTTCAGGAATGCAATCCTAGCTGCTCTGCTTATAGAATAAAGATGGTGATGATGATGACGACAGCACTTTAAGGTGGGGAAAGTCCTTCACGTGCGCGCTCACCAGATCTTCACAACAACCCTGTGGTTCTCAGGTGCTGTTACCATCTCCATCTTACATCTTGCTTCTCCATCTCTTATAAGTAAACTGAGGCCCAGAGAGGTTAAGGGTCACCCAAGGGCCATCTTCTGCTCGAGAGTGTCTGAGGCAGGATTCAAACCTAGGCCTTCCTGATGCAAAGTGTAGTGCTTTATCCATTATACGTGGAGTTGTTTAGGAGGAAAATACTTTGTAAACTCCAATTATAATAACTGAGATGTAATGGGGGACTAATCTCTGAAATCAGACCTTTAGCTAATTGAGAAGCCAGGGTTTAATTTCTAATTTCTGAAGTCCTGGGGCAGCAGATCAAGTGAAAGCTTGAGTCAAGGAAAGACAGATATGCAGGTGGGCGTGCGCCCCCTTGTACATCCCCCAAATCTCCCAAGGCCAGTGGAGAAGGAAAAGGGACAGGTCCTCTTTTTCCTACTAAGACCTATCAAGCCCTAACCCCCACTTAGAGAAACTCTCTTTATGTCAGGATCTACCAAGTATTTTTCATTGTTTCTAAAAAAGATTCTTAACGCCATCCCGTGAATTAGAGTCGTAGCCAGCAAAGGTGACACATGCCTGAAGCTGTGTGACTATGAGACTGCAGTGGGTGGCGAGGGTGGAGGAGATTAAAAAGCAAACACAATTTTACTTTCTGACACACCTCCCTCCAATCATCTATTTATTGAGTCCTTTAACAATGCGCACCTTAAAAAAAAAAAACATGAAAAGCCCCCTCTGACTTCCTACGTTACCCAAAAGGGGCTATTAACGCAATCAGCTTTTGTACCGGGGATGAAAATTTGAGGTTGGCATTCGTGACAAAGTCACTTAAAAACTTCACAAGGTTTTCATTTAAGGTAGGAAAAGCGGAGTTATTGGGGAGCGGGGGGAGAAAGATCTAGTTATTTCCTAGCATACGCAACTCCAAAAAGTGAACTCATGGGTCAACAACCACACATCAGTCTTATTTCCACAGCAAGACTGAGTAGGCCCCACAGTGTCCATGGAAAATCCAGTAGGGAGAAGAAAGAAGCAGGCAAGAGAGAGGAAAGGCAAGAAGGAGCGGCAGCATCACCTGCCACGGCTGCCTCACGGCACTCCTCCAACTGCAGTACTGGTCAGGCCCCGCCACCTCTATGAAGCCCCCAGGCAGAAACATTCTCTACCCCCTCGAATGTTTTGAGAGCCCCTGGTCTGAATCTCTTCCTCACTCTTGTCCCACGGCCCTTATCACGCACACAAGTCCATACTACGTGGGCCTCCAGGAGATTATAAACTCCTGCAAGGCCATGACCATGGAGCTTTTTGTCTCTGAATCCCCAGCATTTAGCTCAATTCCCCATACAAAAGTGGAGATGGGTAAATAAATATTTATCAAATGGCACTAACTTGAGTAACTGACTGAAAACCATAGAGATCTCCGCCGCGGCAGAGCGAAGGGCTCACTTACGTGGTTGTCACTCTCATTATCCTTGATAGCCAAATACCTCAGCAAATTCAAAGAAGCCATGATCCTGGAAAATTAACACACGCCATCAACAGCGATTTCAGTGAACAAGCCAGGTGACATGTCTACCTCACGTATTTACCAATTCCATAATAACTAGTAATTATACTATTCAACAGACACTTAGGCTAGGAAAAGCCTACTTCTTATTGTCTTTATATAATTGCATCAAAGTTACTTTGTTAGCCTTTTCAGACATTAGAACGCTATCTCTTGTTTTCCCAATTTTAAAAATCATTTTATAGGCACTATCCTTGTTTCAAAGGGACATGTGATCTTTTGAGAAACTATAAGAAAAGATACCCTAAATCAGTAGCCAGTGGCTAAAAGGAGCTTGAGACCCTGTACTTTGGGACGCCTGGTGTGGTTTTTCACATGTGTGTGTTATTGTTGTTCGTACATAAAAATATGCACGCACACACATTTTTTTTTACATCTGGTGAATTCCAAGATAAAATACCAATGTAGCTGCCTCAATAGACAAATTTGTTTCTAATTTCTGTGAGCACAAGAAAACCAACTGGAGCGACCATTCCTACTCTTTATTTGAATTGTTTTTCCTGTGTCAAAGTAAGTTTTAAGCCATCCTTTGAAGTGTGTGTGAAGCGGCAGATAAGCTCTGGCAGAATGGGCAGAGAATGGCCTTGGAAGCAGTTAGGCTCAGATTCAGGTCCTGCCTGGGGCCCCTCCTGGCTGTGTGACCCTCTGGGCAATTCAGCCTCTAAACTTCAGAGAAGGTACCGATATTCTATTTGAGGAATCGCAGGCCCAGATCCTCTGGAGCTCTCTCTCTGCTGAGAGTCTCTCTTCCTATTCCCACCACCCCCTCCACCAAAATTGGAGGCCATGCACTAGAACTCCTTCTTTCTTCCCCCTCATCTCATCCTCCACCTATCCCACAGCAAGAGGGGGTCCTTCTTCTTGCCCAAGCCGACCCTTCAACATGTCCTGTCCCCTCCTATCTTCTTCGGCATCCCCTTTCTCCCTATGGCCTGGCTCCTTTCCTGTTGCCTACACATGTGCCCACGTCTCCATCATCCTTGAAAAACCCTCACTTGATCCTAGCATCTGTGCTAGCTACTCTCCTCATTCTATCTCTCCTTCCCTTCTTGTCTAAACTTCTGGAGAAAGCCTTCTATACTGAGTCCCTCCACTTCCTCTCCTATCTTCCAAACCTCTGTAGTCTGGCTTCCAACCTCATCATTCCAGCAAAACCGCTCTCTCCAAGGTTACCAATGACTTCTTGACAAATCTAATATCCCATCCTCAATCCTCTCTATAGCCTCTGATACTGGTGATCACCCTCCTCTTTTGGTGCTTTTGTGACACTGTTCTTTCCTGCTCCTTCTCAGTCTTTTTTGCCAAATCTTCATCCAGGCCATGCCCACTAACCATGGGTGTCTCCCAAGGGTCTGTCCTGACCCCTCTTCTCTGCTCTATACTACTTTGCTTGATGATCCCGTCATCTTCCATGGATTCAGTGATCATCCCAATGCACATGATTCCCAGACATTTACCAGTTGAGACCCCAACATTATCTCAATCACTTAGGCTTACAACGTAAGCTGTCTTCAACTCATGCCCACCCTATGTATCCAATATATTTTTAAGCCTTGTCGTTTCTAATTTCCCATGTCATATAACTCTCTCTTTCCATCTCTCTCTCTCTCTCTCTCTCTCTCTCTCTCTCTCTGTCTCCCCCACCCCCAATCACCTCATACCTAGACTACTGTAATACCCTTCTGGTTGGTTTCCCTGCCTCAAGTCTCTTCCCACTCCAGCCCATCCTCCACTTGGCTCTCAAATTAATCTTCCTAAAGTGCATATCTGACCATGTCACCGCCTCATCAATAAACCCCAGTGGCTCCCTATCACCTCCAGGATCAAAGACAACATTCTCTGTTTGGCCTCTAAGGCCCTTCCTCCCTTTACAATCTTCTTGCTCCTGAGTCCCCTCCATGCACTCTCTGAGCCAGTGACACTGACCTCCCTGCTGTTCCTTGCCCTCAGCACCATCTTCTGACTCTGGGCCTTCTCCCTGGCCATCCCTCATGTTTAGAATGGTGTCTCTCCTCATCTCTACCTCTTGGCTTCTCCAGTCTCATTCAAGGCCCAGCTTAAATCCCATAGCACTGCTTGGGCCTGCTCTCAGAGGCCACCTTACATTGACATTCCATATAACTTGTATACACATAGTTATCTGTATGCCATCGTTCTCTCCCCCATTAGATGGTGAGCTCCTTGAAGGCAGGAACTGATTTTGCCTTCCTTTGTTATTCTCAGCACAACTCCTGGCATGTAGCAGCAAGTCCTTAAGCAACGCTGTTTAACTATTTCCTCTGTCTCACTTAGGGCCACACATATTTACTAATTTACTTTGTATAATACCAACACATTTCATTTCAAGGGTATAAAATAAATGAGCTTATTCTTTAGAACAAAGTTAGTTTCCTTTCGATCTCCTATGATTGTGAGCGTTAACGGTGCCTGACAGCAGAAGGATGTACTAAGTGGTTTCTAAAGATTCATTTCACATTTTGACCTTTTTTATTTTAGGTTCTCTTGTAAGCTTTTCCTCTCTAGGCTTTTAATCCTTAGGATCAATTCAATTAGAAAGACAGGAAAAAATGAAATAGGGTAACAAAGATTTTGTAATAAATTGGAAGAGCCTAAGAAATCATAAGGACAGGTATCCTGCCAACAAGATATTCTCATTAATTTACCATTTTATGCCTTTGTTGGAGCTCTATCCCTATAATAAAAATATAAATATAACAATATAATCTGTATAATACAAAGTATGCCAGAGAAGAAAAACAGACATGTAAAGTTCGGGGTGGTACACTCTGCCAAGAGTTTCTGATTAACCACTAGAGCAGGGATGGGGAACCTGCAGCCTTAAGGCCACACCTGGCTTTTTTTTTCTTGTAAAATTTGGATTCAATCAAAAGGCTGCACTTAAGGATTTTGGAGGCCACATGTGGCCCCAAGGCTGTAGGTTCCCCACCCCTGGACTAGAGCCAAACACATGCCTGGTCTACATATGGCCCCTCTTATACAGGTACAAATGAGTGGTTAAGCCATATAAGGTACAGAGGAAGTTACATCTGTCATATAAGCAGCATAAAAGCACAGTTCTTTCTTATAGGAACAATATTATTTCAGATTATTCTTAAAATATAAACTGGTAAAAGCAACGTCTTTTAGTCAGAAAGCTAAGAAAAATCTCTGTAGAATTTACCCAACCATGCACCAAGCCCCAAGCCATAGGAAGCCAAGCTTCAATGGACTCTATTCCCTAAATCTGGAATTTTCTTTTTCATCTTGAGCTACTCCATGTTTGAATTCCTGATGTGGATCACTCACCTATCAGAATTCTGGAGTAGGTCTGTTTCTGCTCCTTCAGGAAGTGTGAGCACAAAGTCGAGAAGTGAGATCAGCTGGGGTCCCGTAAACCACTTTCTGTCCTCTGCTCTCTAAAAAGTAACAGAAAAATGGGGGGCCAAGGAGGAAGAGAATTTAAGTAAAACCTTAAAACTCAGTATTTTCTAATACATCACTCAACACCCTAAAAACAAGTAGTTTAAGAGGATACCTCTGCTTGGAGGAAACGTGAAAATTTACAAAAATATTTTAAGTTCCCTAGTATGATAAAATTTATGAAAATTCAATTTATTCACAATTTCCCAGTAACTTGTACTGCAATGAGGACAAACAGTATAAACAGTTCAGAAAGACCAGAGTCACCCTACGCAATGATTTTGTCTTTCTCCCTGACCCTCATGTCCCGTCTGACTATGCCCATCCCTGGCGTTGCACAGAGTTAGTGAACGGATCATTCTTTTCTTTAAAGAAATAATGTATTGTCATCCGTGACACTTCCTCTGGACTGAAATTGTTGCCTCCCTCAGGAATGAGCCCTGTTGGTTGAGCTGATATAAGTAAAGTGCTTTGCAAACCTTAAAGAGCTATATAAATACAGTCATCATAATCATCACCATCATCAAACAGAATTGTAGTGGGTAGATTTCAGGAGGCCACACAAGATATATTTTGTTAAATACAAAAATACGTGACACAGACAAGGTGCAGTGCTGGCAATTCTGAAGCCCCCCACGCCACGTGCACAGCAGATAAAAGGTTAAATCTTTAAGTTATAGCAAGGTGGAGTGGCTCCTTGGGAGTAGATCCACCGGGATAAGAAGGGTCTGGATGGGTGGCAATCTGCACCAAGGGAGGGAGGGAGCACTTCCCTCTCTGAGGTCACAGAAGGAAGCACAACAATATACTTTCTAAATTCATGAGGGGTCCTTTTTTTTTGTTTAAATCATAGGCAAAGCTAGTAATCAAAACAGAAAACAACCTATTAAGTTAGAAAAAATATGCAGGGCCCAAACTCCTATTACTGTGATTTTTACAAAGTGCCATACTACCTGCAAAACAAACATTTTCACTTGGCTACGTTCTTACCTTTAACGAGGCATCAATCTGATTTTTAATATTTTGAATGACGTAGCCTTCCACACCTGCATGATTACTTGTCTTCAATAAACACCTTGAAAACAAAATCAAGATACATGATATATGGTCCTGGAATTTCTCCTAATTAGCTGATGATCAATATTTTAACACGTGCCCAGAGCTTTGTTTTTAGGAATAAGAAATCCCAAGTGATCCTGAAGAGCCAGCTGATGACAGCAACAAAATCATTAATCAGTTAAATGGTTAATTAATCAGTTAATTAAACAGTGAATCCTGCACCTGATGATGGGAGTTGACATTTGGCCACCAACCACAATTCTGTATTACAGCGGAATTTGTTTGTCTTACTATGCCTAGGAGGGGCTCCTGCTGCAGGCCCCATACCCTGACTGAAGGAGAGCCCAGCTTCACACACCCATCCTATGCCACCTCCTTGAGACTCCCCACAGCTGAAAGTTCTGCTCAAGATGATAAGAAATAATTTTTAAAAATCCCATGCTTACCAAGTGTTAAGTCTTTAACACTTAGGCAACACGTTTTGGTAATGTTTACCTATTTTATTAGAATAACAGCTTGCATTTATGTAGTGATTTGTGTACACCAAGTACTTTTTACAGGGATTATCTCATTCAGGAGGCAGGCTAGAACAGTGGCAAGTGCCTGGAGTTGGTGTCAGGAAGCTGTGGGTTCAAATCTCACTTCTAATTCTTGCATGATGATAGGCCAGTCACTTTAACCTCTCACTCTCAATTTCTTCATCTTTTAAAAGGGCATGAATAAAGCCTCGAGGCCTAAGTTGTCACTAGGGTGTGATGAGACACAAATGAACCAACGTGTATAAAATCCTCTGCTATATAAAACCCCAGCTGTCCCAACACTTGGGGTCCCAAGACCCCAAGTTGGTGAGTCAACACTATTTTCATAATAACCCTAAAACATTACTTGCCTATTAAAATGCCCTCCCCATTTCCAACTACCTATCTGTGCGAGGCTAGATTTTCTTCACTGAGGTACACTGGGGTACCACAGTACCCAGAGTGCTGGGCCTGGAGTCAGGAAGGCCCAATTCAAATCTGACCTCAGATACTTGCTGGCTAAGTGATGCTGGGCAAGACCTCTGCCTGCCTGTTTTCTCACTTGTAAAATGGGGATCATAACAGTACCAACCTGGCAGGGTTTTGTGAGGATGAAACGAGATAATATTTGGGAAGCACTTAGCACAGTGTCTAGCACACAGTAGGTGCTCTATAAATGCTCATTCCCTTTCCTTCTCTTCCCTCCATGTACTTCAACCAAACGTCACAACAAATTGAATAGAGAAGTGGATTTGAGAATTCAGCTGTCTTCCATTAAGCCAGATGGTAAAAAAAATTAGCAAAAATATGCAAACCACAGATTGCTTGCTGTCTTGGGGAAGGGAAGGAGGGAGGGAGAAAAAAATTTGGAACTCAGAATCTTATAAAAGTGAATGTTGAAAACTATCTTTACATGTAATTGGAAAAAATAAAATACTATTAAATGGAAAAAAATGTGTAAAACAATGCCACTCTTTTCACCACCATTTTTTTTTTTGGAAAATAGTGATTTGTCATTTAAAATGCTGTTTATATGAACATGTAATGGGTTTATTATTGTCACTTTAAATGGATTAATGAATATTTTAAGAATTGATCAGTTTTAATAACTAATACAGGGTCAAGATATAACCCATAACCAAAAGTTTTTTGGGATCCTCAATACTTCTTATGAGCGTAAAAGGCTCCTGAGAACAAAATACTTAAGAACCATGGGTTTCATGTTGAAAATTTAAACAGCTGATGAGCCAGAAGCTAAGGGACATCATGGGACTTGCCCAAGATGGTCTGACTCTGGAGCCAGGACACAAACCCGCCCAGTCTTCTGACACCCAACTATTCTTCTACCACATCATTTCAACAGCTGTTCTTCATTCATGCAGGCCCTTTAGAAGAGTCTTTATTCATTCACAAACATGAATTATCATAACATGTTAAGTCCTTCCAAGAGCGTAAGGAATCACAGAATAAATGAATTCTGTTCATTTTAATTTAAATGTTTGTTTCTTATTGCATCCTAATTCTTTGAAAGTTAATAATCTGTATTTCGTGTGTATGCACACACACAGATCCTTATTTATGAGGTAAATCTCTCTTAATTGGAATGAATGAGGCCATCCCCTCTCTCTCTCTGAAAGACTACACTAATCCAAGACTTCTATGAACAAGTGACCTTCCTGGAGAATACAATTTCAATGCCATCATCTGTCACATCATGTACCATCAATTCAAATTTTTGCCAGCCACTGAAGGACAGCCATGCATTATGTTTGCGTCATACCTAAATAATATATTTTTGCCTTGGGAATCCAGCTTGTCTATATACAGCTGCAGCACTTTTAAACCTTTTTTCCTCTAAAAAAAAAGCAAATAACATTGTTAGATTAAAGAGAAAAGAATGCAGTATTAATTAAATTTAGCCTCTGTAACTGAATGTTACCAGTCATGAAATGTTTACATACCAAAGTCTCAATGGGGCAGAAGGTCATTACTTTCACCAGCTTCTGCAAGTAAGAATTTAAAAACATCCAATGAATATGAGAATTGAATTGACTATACAGAATTATATAATCAATGGCCAGTGCCCAGCACTAAATGTTAAGAAAGAAATGAAGACAAGAGAAGTCACAAGTTAAGGCAGTTGGACACTCCACTGGACAGAGTGGAGAAAGCTGGCAGCAGTAAGTGATATTTCCTACAATACAAACCAAGGGAGAAAAATGCACCAAAGCAGGAATTACAGAGAAAATGCAAGCACTGATATGTTATGTCCAGGGTGGCCAAAAAACTCAGGTTGCAGAAATGAACAAAAATAATGATGCAGATTTAAAAAAAAAAAACCTCCCAGCTGGTACTTCTTAGGCTTTGGTTCCTCTCCTGAAAACAAGGATTGAGAGAGAGGCAGCCTGCCGTGGTGGAGAGAGCTCTGGACCCAAAGTCAGAAGAACCTGGGTTCAAATGCCACAGCTAACACTTACGAGCTATGTGACCATAAGCTAGCAGCTAGGTAATATCTGTGGCAGTCACTTCAAAGGTTGTTGTCCCCATCAAATGGGATCAAAAATTCTATGGAAATGTTTTTATTATTCATCATTACTGTTGCTATTCAATATGGTTACATACAGGGCTAGAATTTATACCAGTATTCCCCCAAAAGTCCATACACATTTTTAAAATTGCAATGAAAGCGTAAAACTTCACCTTTAAAATATAAATGTGTACACGTATGTGTGTGTGACTGAAACAAGCCCAGTTCATTCAGCCAACCACGTGGCCCAGACTCAAAGCCCTTCACAAGGCAAATAGATACCATTTAGATATCAATCAGACATAATAAGAGTGCTGTGGCTGACAACTTTTGACAGCTAGTAGTATGATAGCATCTAGATATAGATAAAATAGAAAAACAGATATGACACATATATATGAACATATTTTCTAACTAATATATACTGACTATGTGACCCTGAGCAACTCACTGAATATCTGAGTGCTCTAGGGAACAGCCCATGCAGCTTAGGCTGCATCCCAAGCATGAGCCAGAACCAGATTAAAATGTAATTGGGAAATGTTTAAGAAAATCAGTAAAAATACAATACAACATAGATAATGTTAATTTGTAGTCTTCTAAGTCAATATGCAGCTGGCAGGGATCCTTTCTGTTTAAATTTGATACTACTGCTCTAGGCAAGTCTAGACAAGTGGCATAGCTGCCCTTGGTGGAGGGAGTTTCTCACTAAGAGTTTGCCACAGCAATGAAATACCAGGCCCAGGCCCTATCCCTATATAGCTTCTCTCTCTATGTGAAATTATACTTGGCGTTCACCTTCTGTGACTCAAGAAAATAAATGTAACAATAACTTACAGTGTGATGCTTTACGGTTAACAAAGCACTTCAGAGACAAATAGAAACCCTTACTTGGGTTCAGAACTTCCAGTCCCCACATACAAGCTGGGGAAGGTGTGCTGCAGAGCGGTCCGTCTGAAACCAGTGACGAGGTTTTCTTGGATTGCAGTGTGTGACCTGGCATCCAAACAAGCTCCTGCAATCCCAGGCTGCGTTAGGGGAGCTTCCGTCCTTCTATTCTCTGCCCAAAAATGTGAAATTCTGTTCTGGGGGTGATTGTTTTAGGATGGATATTGACATGTTGAGACCATCCCAAGGGCAGCAACTGGGACAGGGAAGGGCCTTGAGTCCATTCCACAACTGAATGAACTAGAGAAGAGAAGCCTCACGAAAGGCCTGGTTGCTGTATCCAAGCATCTGAAGGGCTGTTAGGAGCAGGAGCAATCATGCTTGTTCTACTGGACCCCAGAAGGACAGACCCGGGAGGGCGGGGTACAAGCTGCAAAGATGCAGATTTCAGTTGGATAAAGACTAACAGCCTAACAATCCGAACCGGCCCAAAGTGGGAGGAGCTGAGGTCCTGAGCTGGCAAGGGCTGAATGACCACATCTCAGGTGAGGTTTGAACTTAAATCTGAGACACTTCATTTGAGCATCACAACAGCCTCATGCAACACAAACATCACGCTCTCCATTTGGCAGATGGGGAAAATGCTAGCCCAAGATCACCCGACAAGTACCTGGCAGAGGTAAAATTTGAACCTAGTCTCTCTTCTACATCTGAGGCTCTTTCCATCATTTTACAGGCCCATGTGGATAAAGCGACTGCTTTCCCCAAGACCCTCAGAGGAAAGATGAAATCTTAGCAGTCTGCATTTCTGATTTTCTACTTCGACATTATACAGGTGTGCCAAAAGTCACTTGTCAATGTAGTCGTTCATAAAAAATCAATTATTAAGCACATTAGGGAGTTTTACAAATTAATATTCTGTTAGCCATTTTTTTCACTTAAATGTTGATAAGTAAATTTAAGGGAGCTAGAAGGGTAATGCTGTCAGCTGTGATATGACTCAGATTAAATTCCTGGAGTAAAATGATAAATCGTTCCTTCTAGTAGCTAGCCATGCGAGCAAGCCCCAGATGGAAGTACAAGGGGAGAGGGAAGAAGCATTATATAGCCCCTGCCATGTGCCAGGCCCTGTGCTAAGAGCTTTACAATGATGATCCTCACAACAACCCTAGGAGAGAGCTGCTGTTATTATCATCTTCATTTTATAGTTGAGGAAACTGAGGCAGAGGTGAAGTGACTTGGCCAGGGTCACACAGCTGGTCAGTGTTTGAGGCTGGATTTGAACTCAGGTCTTCCTGATCCCACGCCCAGTGCTCTATCTACTGAGATACGAGAAGGGAAGGCACACGAGAGCTTTGTTCTCTAAGATCCCATAGTATAATCATAGCCAGGATGCAGGTAGTTAAGGAGAAGGCCCATCGGATGCCCCCTGGATAAGGCCATTGGGGAAACTGCTAAAATATTTGGAGGTTACAAAGGCAGAAGAGTTGGGTGACCCCCTACCTGAAGCTGCGGATGCGGGAAGGGCCTCCACCTACCATTGCTCCCCACCTTGTCCTTTACCTGAGGCACAGTGAGGAAGCTCCTGATTTCTAAGTAATGATGGAGCAGGCTGCCGTCTTCCATGCGCAACAAGCTGTTCTCCAGAAGATCCTGCAGAGGAAGCCATGGCAAAAACAGTCATAGCAAGGCAGCAGCCGCACAAGGGCACAGATTCAAATTATAAAAAGGGAAGAAAGAAATATTACCAATCCTTTTGAGGACACAGATTCTTCTGCTCTGAAAGAGGATATTAAAGGTTTAACCAACATGATTTGAGAAGTGGGAAAATCCAAGATAGCAATGTTAAACCTTTTGGGGAAAATTATCAGGAAAAATTCTTTGGGAGAATTCTCTGGCGATCAAAGTTTACGTTCTGTCTTCTGACCTGAGTCCTCACACGTCAGTCTGGACTTCAAGTCAGCTCAATTAAGTCTCATTGTCTGGCATGAAATGTACTAATTCTCGAGCTGCACGTAGCTCAGGTCTGCTGGTATTAAGAGGTCAGGCACACACAAGACTACATGGTGAAGACAATCACATTTTAAAACAAAAGATGCACTACATCAGTCACATTACTGTTTGTAAGGGTCTGAAGTCATTCTCATTTAAGATTTTACTGCTACCAGGTACAAAAAGGTGTGACAGTAACATCAAGTCTAGTGATCTCAGAAATGTTTACCAGGAGTTCATAAATAACGCAAGGGCTCTGGATCCTTGTATTTTATAAGCAAAAGATAAGGGGATTTATAAATATGTAACAAAAAATAAGTAAATGCAACATTCCCAAATAGAGCAAATTAGAAGAATGAATAATTCTCTACTTCTGAGATGTCATCTGAGGGACCCTACCTTTTCAAGAGGACTTCGATATGTTCCATATTGTACTGCAGAAGATATAATGGGCTAAAATATAAAATATATTGACAAACATTTTTAGAGATTATACATATAAGTTCCAATACCTACTTCACCAACACTGTGGCCACCAATAAATTTTAAACAGATTATAGCTAATATCATTTATTACTCCTAATAAAAGCCCTCCAAAAAATCCTAATCCAATGCCTCATGAAGGCACAGAGGTGACCTGAGTTCTCAAAGACAATGCTAGATGGGGGTAAGCTCTGGTAGGGTCTACCATGCTAGAAAGGCTTTGAGTGGATCCAGAAACAGACAAAAATCTGTTTCCTAAGAACCAAGTCTAGCTAAGCACAGAGAGGCACATGGTGCATCACCACCTAGCAATGAGTATTTTGGGTCATGAAAATCCATAAAGCACACACAAAAAAAAATGGCCTCCAACCTCTGCAACCCCTTTCTGTTTCTGAAATGACGCTGGCAAAGTCCTAAGAAAGAGGGACAGAGGGTACTAAGAATCACAATTTTTGGACTACCAATAAACTTTGACTATTGGTACATTACCATCCTTGTCCAGCGACCAACAAGTGGATCTGTTTCTGAAGGAGCTGAATCATATCAATCTTGATAAAAGGAGTTACACCTAAATAGAATTATTATTCATGGTGCCCCTTGGAGAAGCAAAGAAAGGAACAGTAGAGTAGGTCTTATTATATCCTTGAAGACAACAAGACACATTGCATCATGGGATGGTGGGTCATCATACATTGTAGTATTAACAATAAGCACCTGCAAAAAGAGAACTATGAAAATAACTGCAGCTTATCAAGCAACATCAGCTGCTGAGGATGAAGTGGTCAAGAATGAAGAACTCAACAGAATCGTCCAAATTAAATCCATGTGCACTCTGACACTTGACTTCACTGCAAAGGCGAAAGAAGGTGAAGATGGGAGAACTATGTAGGAAGGTGTGATTCAGGAAGAGGAACGGGAGAGGCCACATCCAAGACTTGCCGATGACATGGAAGGGTCATGTCTCTACTGTGTCCTTCTTCAACAAAAGAACTGGTAGGGTAGGCGCTGACATAGTGAACCCCCAATAGCATCACAAAGAATAGAACAGATTTGGTAGGAACAGAAAGGAAAAGATCTGTTAATGATGCATGTGGGAGTTCACCTGAGTCAGATGTTTCTGCACAGAGACAGAATCACAGCATTTGATGGGAAGAGGCTTCAGTGGACATCTATTCCAACAATAGCTGAAATGAATCCTGCCTGTACCATCCGTGACAAAGGGTCACCCAGCATCTGCTTAAATCCTTTCAAAAGGAAGAACTACTGAGTTATTAGGAAAGTTTTCCTGAAACTGAGACTACACTGGCCTTTTGAATCCTGGTCCTATCCTCTGGGCCAAATAGAACCTGCCCAATCCCCCCTTCATGTGATGGCCCCTCAGATATTTGAAGAGCACTATTACATCTGAATCTTCTTTCCAAACTTGTCACATCTAGTTCCACCACCCTGTCCTCCTATGTCATGAGTTCTAGGCCCTTCATCATCCTACCTATTCTTCTCTGGATCCTTTCCAGGCTATCACTATACTCCTTAAACTGCCCAGAACTAAACACGATGCTCCAGATGAGGTCTCACTAGGGCAGATGGTCATGGGGCTCCCACTTCCTCATTTCTGGAAGCTATTCCCCTCCTCATGCTGTCGGGCTGCTATAGCACACTACAGCCTGATTATCAACTTGTCAGAGCTAAGATCAGAATTAGTAAAATAAATAAATAAATAGGAATAAGAATGAAAAAAGATGTAATGTGAAATGAAAACCACTTAACCCTGAACTATTTAAATAACTGAAACTGAAAATAAGCCATTGAAAATGAGGAACTGAAAATTTTAAAAATGACAGATAACAGAAAGAACACAGACACGGATTATAATTGTGTACAGAAGTTTAACCAATGCAGATCAATCGTCACAAAACTAAGGAAACAACTTAGTCAGCAAACATCCGACGTAATGGCAAAAGAGGTAGAAATGACACCACCCAAGGCAACAGGGGGCTAGACTATAGAATCAAATGTGAATTCTATCCAGTAGGATGAGGGACAATTATGAGCAATATTGTCTCAAAACTATAGGAAAGGAAGTGAGGATAAAGTTTAAAGACAGCTGGGCAAGACATCCAATTAAGCCAATTCATGATAAGGATGAGAATGGGAGGACTCCGAGCAGAAGAAAAGCAGATTGGCAATTATCATAACAAACCATTTTTTCCACCAAAGATTATAGAACCTCAGACTATGGTCCCAGATGTGCCTGAGAGAAGACAAACGGCACTAAAAAAGATAATGACCGGAAAAGCAGCCATGTTGGGTCAAGCATAAAGAGGAGAACCATCCTAGAGCTAACACACTATGAAGGTGTGGCGGGAACAACATTTAAAGGAAGGAAAAATACCAGAGTGTGTAAAAAATGTTATTAATGTCCCCTCCCCCCCCAAAAAAGAACGTCAGTAACCAGTGAGCACTACGCCCATTCTCCCACATGACAGGGAGGGTGGTGAGGTCCTAGAGATCCTCTGTTTGTGGATGACATTGTGCTACCTGCATTGAGCCCCAGAACATTGCAAGAGTTTGGTCTGACCATCCACACAAGAAAGACCAGCAATGAAATGTACACTGCCTAGAATTCAACACGCACTAGAATGGACACGAGTATGTATAGCAGGAACAGACAATCTATACAAACAACAACCTGGGCAAAGGGCAGAAGGCGGGCTGGATCACCTCAGAGTTCTGTCAAAGCTCCTTTACTTACCCTAAGCTTCCTTCCCATGAGGGTCTATCCTGTCAATACTAATGTTCTACCAGTGTGGATATATGGGGCAAGGAAACAACTGACTTCAGAGAATTTAAAATCAGTATTGCACAGAGGGCAATAGAGGGTGCATGGTAGGTGTGAGCAGGCTGCAACATAAAACCAATGAGGAAATCCTAAGACTAGGAGTAAAAGAAATCCTATGGCAGGAAGAGATGATGGACAGGTCACATGGCAAGAAGGAGGGCATGACAGGTAAACGGTGACTAGCATCCTCGTGAGATCAAGAGAAAGCCCTCCAGCATTGAGGTGTGCCCCCAGGGGTAACCTCATGGAGTAGTCTGGATAAACTGCCCAGGATTGGTGGGGACTCCCAAATTGATGTGATCACAGATGCATGTGAGTAATAAAAGAATCATTTGTTTAAGCTTTGTTTTAAACTTTTTAGTACTTTGATAAACTCTACATAGTAGGTATTGAATAAAATATGGGCTCGGGGCACACTGTAGTGTCAGCAACCGACCAGATGGAAAATTCTTGTAAAAAATGCTTACCTTAAGACCAATGGAAACTGGTCAATACTGATACGTTGTACAAACACGAGGTAAGCGAGTGAAGCCATGGACTCTGCCAACTGGCTACCTTCTTCTTCCTCCAAGTCAGGGCTATCCCAGCACTTTTCCCTTCGTCCGTGCTGAAAAATGACCTTGGGCAGAGAGTCTCCAATTGCTAATATAAAGCCCTGCGGGGGAAAGAATGAGGGAAAACAAGACAATCCTTTAGTATAAAGACAATGCCAAAATTCTATTACAGATAGGTTAAATACATTATGCATTGAATGGGTTCTAAATCACTTGACTTTTTAAAAATTAAAATTACTTGTTGAGTCGGGCATGTGAATAGGTAGGCCACCAATGGCATAAAGTGAAGTCACTTTGAAGGCTATTAAAGAAAGTTTCAAAGATGTTAAGAATAATCTAGAAAAACATCTGAGACTGAAACATGTCCTACAACATCTCTTGAATCTGCCCCCTTCTCTCTACTTCCGTGGCTACCAGTCACCTAGATATTTTAAGAGCCTCCTGACTGGTCTTCTTGCTTCCATTCACTGCCTCTTTACCCCCCTTAACCCCCTCCCAATTCATCCTTCAGATTCCTACAGATTCCAACATAATGTAAGTAAGACACAGGCCTGACCATTACTTCCCTTTCCACCTCCCAAATCTTCCAAAGCTGACTAGTACCTCTAGGCCACTCATCGACTCATTGACCTGACATTTAACTCCCTCTACAATCTGTCCCCAGCTTACCTTTGACCTTAGAGGAAGAGAAAGGAATAAGCATTTCTATAATGTCTATCATGTGCTGGGCACTATGCTAAGCGCTTTACAAATATCTCCTCATTTGATACTCGCAACAATTATTCCCATTTTTCAGCTAAGGAAATGGAGACAAACAGAGTTTGTGAAGTGACTTGCCCAGGGTAACACTAGCTTACACAGCTTAGGAAGTATCAGAGGCTGAACTCAGGTCCTCTTAGCTCCAGGCCTAGCACTATCCATTGCCTATCCAGCCTAATCCAATTCAAACATAACAAGCAATCATTTAGCCTTTTTATGAACATTACTAGCTAGAGATAAGTCATTACTTTTTAAAAATTCAATTTTTTGTCATTATCAGGTCCACATTCTCTCCCTCTCACCTTCCCTCCCTTACCCCTCAGTGAGAAATCAAGAAAAACAAACCCTGTTACAATAATGGAAAGTGATTAAAACAAATTTTTTAAAAATGTCTCAATCTGTGCTGAGTCTATCATTTCTCTATCTGGAGGAAGGCAGCATGTTTCATGGTTTTGATTATTATAGCAAGCTGGATGTTTTTCTCAGTTTGATATATCACCACACAAAGTACTAAGTTGTAAAATATGGAGACAGAACCTCTAAACCCAGTCCCTGACTGGAATGAAGGCAAAAGTACCACCTCCTTCCTGGGTCCATTGGTAGAGCAGGTACCAGAGACTTGCTATAATGTTAAGCAGGGTGGGACTGATTTTTACGTTTCTCTTTTAGAATGCTAAAGTAATCAAGTGCCTTTGATTAAGTGTTGCTAGGTGCTAAGCCCCATGTTCACACCCTTTTGCTGATTAGGTTTGAAGCCTTTGGGCCCTCAGAAGGGTATTTAAACTCAAAGTTAACATTTTGCTTGGGGCTCTCAGTCACTGGAAGAGTGTTGGTGTGGAGACTCTGGGTAGCCGTTAAGGAGCACCCCTGGCTTAAAAATCCAGATGTTGGTGCTTCTCTGGTAACTGTATATTGTGATTTTGTCAGACAGAAATCTGTCTGTTGATTCGTGTTTATTTGCTCTGTTTATATAATGTACGTTTGTAATTTCTATTTGTATTTGCTCTGAAGTTCAGGGTACTGGATTTTCCTCCCGAACTAAGTGAACGATACATGTATGTCTGATTAAAGTGAGATTGTTAACCTCTTAAGATTGCTTTCCTTAGAAAAGCAGATCAAAGAATCTGTGTTGGCAGCCATTCTGTGTGCTGGTGTTACTGGTCTTACACAGCCACAGTAGCTGTGTAACACTGTTGTTACACTTGCCCAGACACCAGGCCTCTTGCTGCCAGCAGCACACCTAGGTAACAGTATCCACCAGTCAGTCAGTGAGTCAACAAGCATAACATTAAGTGCTTACAAGGTGCCAAGCACTGTGCTAGAAACTGGGGATACAAAATAATGTGTTTTCTAGAATAAGGTATAGTCTAGCTGTACATCAAACTCCTGCTTTCTTTGGATGAGGCAAAGGAACTGGTAGTGAATTTGAGCCAGATTTCAGTGAGTATAAAAAGATGGAAAGAGTGAGAAATTAAAAGGTTAAGGATAAAAGAAGTTTTTTTTTTCTTTTTTAATGGAGCAGAAAAAAAGAAAAAAATGGAGCAGGCATTCTAAAGGACAAGTGGAAGAGGCAGGCAGATGTGAACTGGGATGGGGTGGGGTGGGGAGGAGAAGGAGGGCCAGAGTGGATGGGGATGAGGGAATAGATATCTGAATCTGAGGAAGAGAGTTTGTTCTTGGGCAGCTGGGGATTTGCTATCACAAAGGAGATAATATCCAGGCGGTTGATGTAGTCAGCAGTGCCAAATAGGCAGCAAAGAAGTCAAGAAGGAAGAAGACTGAGGAAAGGCATGAAACTTGGCAGCTGAAAGGTCACGTGGTTTCAGCTGAGTGAGGAGGTCACACAACAGACTGCAAAGGAGTGTGAGAAGTGGCGGACAGAAGAGATAAAGAACAATATCCTGAAGTGACAGGAGGGCCTGGCGAGAGTTGTTTTAAAGGATGGGGGAGACTTGGGCACATTTGTCCCCAAGGACGTCGTTCACCTCGGACAAGGGCTTCAATTAAATAAGGGCAGCTAAGTTTTTTCTTGCTAACTCCGTACTTCTATGGCAAGGAACTCCAGGAGTGTCCTTTTGATTCTGTTACCTCCAGCACTAAGGAGTTTTCATTCCCTAGCAGAGAAAACAAAAGCCACTAAAATGGAGCCTGGGCCTTCTCTCTGTCCTAAGGAACTTAGGACACTGCAACTGACCATCCACCCCAAGCAGCACCTCTGGCCCTCTGGGGTCCTCCTCTATCCTCCCAACAGCTCAAAAATTCACACGCCAAAACCTTTTTTATTTTCCTTAGCTTTCCTAGTCAGTAGCACATTCTGAGCTTTACCACTGATATTTAAATGTTTCTTATTCTGAATTTAACTAATCCTCAAAAGGGAACATTTTCACAATGTAGTACAGGAAAAAAAAAGAGTTCTATCCATAAATGAGTTTGTTGTACAGTTTGTTTTAAAGTCCATAAGAAATGCAACAGACTACTTTCAAAGCTGTCCTGCTTGCTTGCCTGCCTTCCCTTCTGAATGGCTTTCACTTGTCTTCGGGACATTTTAAGAACATGTTTCAATGCCTCTTTTTTTCTTTCTTATCTTTATCTTTCTTATATTTGTCCCAGTGGCTAGTGAGCTAGATTTAGAGTCAAGAAGACCTGAGTTCAAATCCATCTGCAGAAACTTGATAGCTGTGTGATCCTGGGCAAGAATCATGCCTCTCCCAGCCTCAGTTTCCTTATCTGTAAAATGGGGAGAATAGCCCCTCCCTCACAGGGATGTTGTAAGACTCCAGTGAGATAACCTTTAAAAAGTGCTCAGGAAATGCTCAATCTTCTTTGGGGTGTTTTTGGGCAGCTTGGGCACCAGCTCTTCTCTCCTCCTCAAAGTCTCCACTCACCTCATCCACACCCCACAAAAAAGGGGAAAAAAAGGCAATCCCTGTGACAAATGAGCAAATCAAGCAAAACCACCAACTGGCCGTGTCCAAAGACACGCCTCATTCTGCACCGTGGGTCACTCCTCTACCAGGAGGGGGCAGCTCATTTCCTCTTCAATACTCTCAAGCTGCCGTTGGCCACAGCACTGCTCAGAGTTCTTCAGTCTTTCCACTGCTGTGGTCACTGCACAAACTGTTCTCTGGTTCTGTCGTGCAAGTCCTCCCAGGTTGCTCGAGACCCTTTCATGCTAACATGCTTCTAGAGGCCGGGCTGTGCTCTCATCTTCATCCTGTTACCTGCCCTTGCTTCATGCTTCTTTTTCTGTCTTTTAACAATCCAAGTGGGTAGAATTCCTCTTGCATTAGCATAAGTCTCTTTAGAAGAACTTCTCTTCTTTTTCCTTACTGGGATTATTTCTCTTTGGGCCTTTTCATACTTGAGTTCTCATCCTTCCTGAGCTGACTTCCCCTGCAGAATCCTGGTCCATGAGAGCCCCTCATTCTGCTACACCATCTGCACTTGGCTTTCCCCAAATCTAGTCATGTCTCACTCTTCTTCCAGTTTTCTTCTCCTCTATCACAGACTCTAGGATGGAGCGATCACTTCCCCACCCCCGACTTCTGCAAAGCTACCATAGTTTCTACTCTGCTAAGGAGGATCCAATACACAACAGAATTTCTCCTTGCTGGTCCCTATCCTTTGAAGGACAAAGCTATCATTAAGGCAAAGCTCTGCTTTTGGCAAAGAAGAGAGTCAGCTCCAATAGCTACTGGGGAAATGAATCTCCCAGCGCCATTATAACATGCTTCTGTTCCAGGCTTGTGGTCTGTTTCCTAAAGTCCTCATCTATTTCTTCTTTCTAATCAGGTAGTTTGTAGAATCCTCCCGCAACAAAACCCCCCATTTCTCTAGCCATTCATCTTCAAGTCTCCACCAATGATTCCCTCGTTTGGTTCCTGAATTTCCTCACCTGAGCGTACATTCTGAGTATACGATGCTGCTCTACACACACTCCCCTTTTTTAACCTACTCTATTTCTTTTGAACAAGGAATACTCACCCAGAGCCATATCCTAGTCATGAGCTTCACCCCAAATCTCAAGGACATTTACGGAATCAAATACGCTTCTGGGATGTTAGGAGAAGCTAGGGGGTACAACGGAGAGAGCACTGGGCTTGGAATCATGGAGATTCATCTTCCTGAGTTTGAATCTGGCCTCGGATGCTTACTGCCTGTGTTACTCTGGGTGAGTCACTTAACCTTGTTAAGCCTCAGCTCCTCATCTGTAAAATGAGCTGGAGGAGATGGCAGTATCTTTGCCAGGAAATTCCCAAACAGAGTCATGAGACTCAAACATGACTGAACAACAACTGGAATAAAATGTCAGGACTTCTGACACAAAATCCTTGCCTAAACTTTGGGTCTGGACTTTTCAGGCCTGGGGTTTTCCTCCTGGGTCCTTTCTGGAATTTGATCTGTAAACTTCTGGGTGACTCAACTGCTATTCTTTTCCCTTCACTGGAACTATTCTCTAGGGCATCGAACTTAGTGGATTATACAAAGGCATTTTCTTCCTCCTTCATTCTTTCTAGTTTAAAGCCCTTCTATTATATTTGCAAGACAGCTGGCAAGTGCATTCTTATCCATCTTTGTTGCATGTACTCTATCCTAGGCCTGTTATTCTTGAATTTTAACCCGGGGGGTCAGAAGTCCATGTCAAGCTAGCTGCCCACTTTCTAAATCCATTTTTCTCTGCTTTATAGCTTGTGACTTCTTTCTTGGGTAATGAAGTTTATGACAAGATGTGACAGTGAGAGCATTTTCTTTTCATTAATAGATGAGTTACTATACAGGTTAGGATCTTTCTATATAATAATATGAAACTAATACAAGGGTCACCACATTTGGAAAACACAAGCTCCCATAAGCAAATGAAACAGAATAATGAAAAGTTAACTGAGGCTCAAAACTCAACCATTTCATGTGCTAACACTTGCCCAGATTTTGGCAGGGCCTGCCCACCTAACCCAGATGTCTTTATTAATTTCTTTACATCACATATATAGATGATGGGAAAATATTTCAATCACAAGGTACTCAATTATCAGTATTAGTTACTGAATGCATACTTGTAAGATAGATTTGGTGTAAATGAGACCACACCTTCCTACTGTGATTAAAACATTTTAAACAGAAATAAAGAAAGTGACCGGGCCACTAGCACGTACTTTTGAACTGTCCTCAGAATTCTGCAGTTTTACCCCTTGATGCTCAAAGCAAATGGTTTTTCTTCATAAAGCAAGAAAATGGTTGTTTTGTAAAAGGCAAATAAATCTCATTGTACTTACTACTATTTCAGAAGCAAAAGATTTTAAAGGATCTTCTTCATTTTCTTCAAGTACTTCAATGAACTGTGCTGTCAGCAAGGGGTATTTCAAACTTTTGAAACAACTAAGAAAAAAAAAAGGGAAAGGGCAACTTAAACATAAAACTTCCTAAGTAACAATTTCTGCTTATTCTATAGATGTATCTGAACTAACACTGCATATTTTAAAAATCTAGTAACTCACACAGCTGTTATATGACTATCTTTTTATCAGAAGGAGCGGAGACGGGAGGACAATCTCTTATTGAATTCAACCTGTGCTTATTTATTTTATTTCCTAACCTTTTAAAATTGATGTCTTTTGTTTTTCCAAATATATCTCCACACCTCACTAAGTGTGCCTTCTCCTACAATAAAAGCTAAGAATGGAAAAAACCCCTCCCAAACCAGGAAGAATGTCACACTATCATATCAAGCACATCTGACAGTCTAGCCAGGGGTGGGTACCCTGCGGCCTTGAGGCTTAGGGGATTTGCCCTGTGAAGTTTGGAGTCAGTCAAAGGGCTGCACTTACATGTGGCATCTAGGCCCCAGGCTCCCCACCCCTGGTCTAGGCTATGCTCCACATCTGTTGCTCCCCACTGGGAGGGTTCATTTGTAAGTCTGGTCTATGCCATGACCAAGAGATCTCTGGATGTTTCTTCACTTATTTTCAGTCTTGATGATTGAAGGCCTAGTACTGCCTTCAAAGAGGATGAGCTTTTGGCACCATAGACCCATTCCCTCAAGATTCTCAGCCTCAGAGATCACCTTTATAGAAGAGACAAATGGGCAAACGGTGGTCATGAGGGACAGCATGGTGTAGTGGAGAAAGTCAGATCACCCAAGTTCAAGTCCTGACTCTGATACTTACTGCTATGTGACCCTGAGCAATTCCCTTAACCTCTCTGTGCCTCAGTGTCCCCACCTATACAAGGAGCTGCTCCAACACCACCAAAGTGGTGTTGTCATCATAATGAAGGACTTTGTAAATGCTAAATCATTGTATAGAAATTTGTCACTATTGTTAACAATAAACACGGCTGAGCTGAGCTGGTGGGTTTTGAATTTATTATAGCTGCATCACATATGCAGTTGGAACACCACCATTGAGCCCAACATGGTTTTCAAATTACCAGACCTATCACTGCTCCAATGCTTAGCCAGGTACATGCCTGTCTATAGGTCCATTCTCCAGGCACGCACACACCAAAGAACACCCCCAGCCCAAAGGATTGACTCACAACTTTAGGAGTTCTGCCTTCAGCTCCTCCTGACTGTTTTCCAGGGAGTGACCTTTGTTTTTAACAACTTCCTCCACAAAAGGCCTAGTAAATGGGACCAAGGCCTTGCAGCACCGGACCAGACCATGCTGGTCTTTTTGTATTTGTTCTTTTGTGTAAGGGACGGGTAGAAGAGAGAGCTGGCTCCACAGCGTTGACAGAGTTAATCCGACTGAATGGGCCTTCTTGCTGTGAAGTTTGTGAATCACTATAAAACAGAGATGAAGCCTTTATTCAGAGGAAGCCTTCCCACGTTCCCACGTGCTAGTGACGGCTCTCCCTTAACCAAAACTAGTTAACTGATTACTTGGTTTCAGGATTCACTGAGTAATCACTTATAACAAATAAGTTAAAAATGAGAAAAACTTGTGAAACTTCCATTTTTTCAGTAGATTATTTTCCCCTCAGTGCTCTGAAGATCCCATGTTAGAAGCTGTTGGGTATTTCACTCACTTAAAACACACTTACTCTAATTTTTCATTCCTTATAAAGTTCAGTCCATAGTTTTAAGAAGATGTAGCTAGAAAATCATGTAATGGCTTGCCATCTTTGGAATAAGCCTCATTCACTGGACAGTGGGCTTTTGCTAGACACACCCTGCACACAGCCTTGGCGTGTCTCAGTTCCACTCCTTGGGGGTGGTCCTGGTCATCTCTGTCTCCAAGCACTCAATGCAGAAGTGGCAGAAATAGCTGGTACATCATTGCCCTCAGAAATAGGATCTAGTACAGGGTCGCTGGCACAAAGGTTGTGAGTATTGGGAAATTCCATCCATTACTAGGAAGACTAGGATGACACCACATTGCAAGTAATACAAAATTTGTGTAGATGGAATATCCCTGATGCAAGATATAGGTGTAAAGGTTATAGACAGGGAGTCACAGTCATGATGGAAAGCTCTAAGATGTAGAAAATAAAACACAATAAAAAGGTGGATCACCTGTATAAATGCATCGAGTTCCTACTATGTACAAGGTGCACATTCCATTCAACAGACACTGACTTTCTACCACATGCCTGGTGCTGAGATGATAAAGACAAAAGAGGAAATAGTCCCTGCCCACAAGAAGCTTACCTTCTACTAAGAAGGCCATATGTACACAGATAAGCAAGTATTGAATACACACAAAATAAATACAAGGTCAGTGAGGGAGAGCCACTAACAACAGGGAGAATTAGGAAGCACCTCCTCTAGGAGGTGGTGCCTAAGCTGAGCTGTGAAGGGATCTGGGAATCCCAAGAGGTGAAGAAGTGAGCAAAGGCAGTACTCCATGCACAGCAAGAATGTGTGAAGCTACGTGGCACAGTGAGGCAGCTAGGTGGTACAGTGAGTAGAGCGCCGGCCCTGGAGTCAGGAGGATCTGAGTTCAAATTCGGCCTCAGACACTTGACATACTTACTAGCTGTGTGACCTTGGGCAAGTCACTTAACCCCAACTGCCCTGCCTTCCCCCGTGCAAAAAAAAAAAGTGTGCGAAGGCCTGGAGATGGGAGATGGGAGATGAGATGTGGAGCAGGAGCTATGGTTGGAACACAGAGTGGGTGAAGGGGAGTAATACTACACAAATCTGAAGATATGGCTGATACCAACTCTTAAAAAGCCTTTAAGTGCCGGAAGGTTGGGGTGGGGGGTGAGTACCATCAGTTCTTCAGCAGGGGCAGGGTGTGACACTTGCTTTAGAAATACTGATGTGACCACTGTGTGGAGAAGGGATTGGAGAGCAGAGAAGCTGGAGGCAGGGACCAGCTAGGAGGCTCTTGCCATAGTCCAGGTAGGAGAGAGAGGCCGTGAGGGTCTGAACAAGAGTGGGGGGCACGTGAGCAGAGAACAGGAGGTGGGTACAACAGATGTTGTGGAGGGAGAATCGACAAGGTTTAGCACCTGAGTAGATGTGGAGGTGAGAACAATGAGCTGATAAGGCCTCCTAGGGGGTGAGCTTGGTGACTGAAAGGGCTAGAGGTAACCTGGACAGAAACACAGGAGGTAGGAGAAAAAGTGGATACTAGGGGGGTAGTGATTTCTGTTTTGGACAAGTTGATAAATGAGTTCAGATAAGTGAGTTCAGAATAGAATAAGGGGACAAAGAAGACACATCCACAATCATAATACAAACTAGACTTTGATAAGTGCATAGAAATCCAATTGGAGCATGAAAGATCTGGTTGGGGGAGAAGATGATTGAGTAATCATTTCTGGCAAGGGACCCGGGAAGACTTCGTGGAAGAGGGAGCACTTCCCCTAGGTCTTGAAGGAAGAGGAATTCAACGGTAGATGTGGACAAAGTCCATCCTAGGCATGGAAGTTACCCTGCACCAATGCATGAAGCCAAGAGTGGGTAAGATGCAATGAGTGAATGGCTAATACTCTAGTCTGACTAGAACCGGACTGAAAGAGGGCCTTGAACACCAGGCTAAAGAGTTTTTATTTAATCCTACAAACAATGGGAAGGAGGAAACACACGGTAACTTTCTGAGCAGAGGACTGGCACAATCAGGCCTTTCCCTAAGTGGTGGAATGATCACATGTAGCTTTCCCACACACTTCGTAACTACTTCATAAGAGTCATGTTCTATTCAGCCCAAAGAGATACCTGATCTGCCCTTAATTCAACAAGTCTCAGGCTAATGCCACCAAGGCACTTGATGCTCCTCGCCTTAGCTAAGTTCTGTTTAATGAAATTATCGGAGGAGGCGTGATTTCTGTTTTGCTTTTGGCTTAAGTTAACTAATTACCTGCAGAGCTAAAATCACCCCCATCTGCTGACATCGCAGTGCTCGTTACCTGTCTGTAGCGGGTCGAGTAAAAGAAGAAGGACTTCAGAGATCTGACTGCCAGAGGCCTCCTCGATCAGCTCAAGCAAACCCAGAAGCAGCTCCTTCGGATGACAGAGCTACAGAGACACGAACCCGAAGCCCCTCGGTTACAACCACGCAGACACTGTTGGCAAATGATGACTGCCATTTATATATTATTTAATTGACGTGGCATTTTACAGCCATCTCATTTGATTCTCACAAGCCAATAAGGTGAGTATTATTATTATCCCCATTTTACGGATGAGAAAACTGAGGCCCAGAGGTTAAATGACTTGCCCAGGGCCACATCAAGAGTAAGTGTCTGAGGCAGGATTTAAACTCAGGTCTTCCTGACTCTAAGTCTAGAACTCGACCCCCTGGGTAACCTATACAACTGTCTGCTTAGCAGCAACAGGATTCTCCATGCAAACTTTTGTTACAATACTGACATTTACCAATATGTATTTGGACAAGGCTGTGTTTTTATGCAGGGCACAGCATTTAGGGTTCTCGAATCATCACGACACAACAAAAAATGCCCATCTACACAAAGGACCTCTTCACTGCACACACACACCTCTTAAGATAAAGAGAAAAGGCATGGAGGAGAGCTGATTTCCAGAGCAGCCCTCTCTTAAATCTCCCCCATCCACAGACTCCCTGAAAATGTCAGTGCTCCCAGCACCAGGGCCCCTTCCCCTGTCAGGGGCCCAGACCAGGGCTTACTGATGGGGACTTCTCTCCCTTCCGGGATTTTCTTGCCGACAACAATTCTCTACTCTTTTCTGTTTGGCCCTGTCTTGTGACTTCACTAACCTTGTCTCAGAAGGGGGCTTTCACACTCAATGAGCAGGAGTCAATGAGGCAGTGTACTCCTCATCTCCTCTGGTCTCCCCTTACCCAGGTCCTTTGCTAGGTCTTCCCTGCCTGCTCTTGATAGGCTTACATGGAGCCTTTCCAAAAAGGCACTGAATCCCCCCTCTCCTCCTCTAGCTACAAGCTACATCCTGATCTGTGGTTTGCTCCTTATTCTTCCTTATAAGATAACTTCAGAGATGACTGAGTTTCACTCCTTCCCACACTAGGAATCCCACCTACAACTTCAAAAGTATTGGTCTACTTCTCCTTTAAGACCTCCAGTGATGAACTCACAACTCCATCCTAGCATGAGACAGCCCATTCCAATTTTGGTCAGTTGTAACAGGAAAGTTTTCCTTATGCTGAAAATCTGCCTTCTCAAAACTTCCATCCAGGCCTAGACCTTGAACCAATCAGAACAAGTGAGACTCCTCTTCCCTAAGACTACCATAAAATATACAAACACCCCAAGAGGCATTGTGAGATAGCATATACAAGGATGATCTGGAAGTCACAAAAGCCCAAAAAGTTTCAAGTCTTGCCTGACTCCTCCCAGCTCACAGACAATCCCCTGGGATTGTAAGGTGCAAAAGAATTGGTGATCTGCATTAGTAGAAGGGCTTCCACACGTGGAGGTACCCACCACAATAAAATCATAGGTCTGGACCAAAATACAAAAACAAACAAAGCAACCTCCTGAATGTATTTTTTCTTCTCCAGGTTAAATTCTGCTATTTCCCTCAACCAAATTTCACATGGCATCATCTCTCCTCCTCATCCTGGTTGCCTTCTTTTGGCTGACTTCCAGCTTCCCCTCCAGTTTTTAACCTTGTTATGATCAGACAGTAGTTACAGTGGAAAAAGTACCAGGAAAAGTCCTGGGTTTGGCACTAACTGGCCATGTGATTTTGGGCAAGACTCATCTGTCCTTCAGTGTTCTCATAAAATAATAGGCTGACCTTAAAAGTCCCTCCCAGTTCTAAGATTCTCCACCAGGTTCAAAGAGAAGGCCTTTGCTCAAAAAACCAAACCAAGCAAAATAGAACCAAACTCATCATATCTACAAATCTTTTGATATGAAAGTTCTCCTACCAAATAATAAGAACTAAAGGGTTGAAAACTTATGAGAATTCGAGAAGGACATGGATGCACTAACTTACCTTTACCAGCAAATCAAGCATTTTCAAACATTTTTCTCTTTTATCAGCTTCCTCTTTATGACACAAAAAGCATCTAACAACCGGGCCAACAAGATTCCAACCCATACTCCTGATGATAACCTGGAAAAACATTTTCAGAGGTAGTGAGGCAAAAATCTGTTAACTACAAGAGTCTCCTGCTATGCTTTTCGAATATGGCTATTCTTAGTCCTCAAATTATTACAAATAAGAAAAAGCTCTCTGTACATGCTGCTTCATAACTGACTGGCAAAGTAATTATGGGACTTTCTTTGGGCCTCAGTGTTCCTTATAAAATAGGGTTTCCTTATAAAAAGGGTTAAAACTCTTTGCTGTGAAAATAAAAGGGAGATTCCATTAGCTGTTATGGAGGACCAAGTGTGTAAAGCATTCAAAGACAGCAAGTGCTTGAAGTCATGAAGAATATTTTCCCCTTCGCATGCCAAGATGCCAACTGCCAAGCCCCTTTTCATGTGATTTACATGTTTGCTTATTGCACTGAAGGATGCTTCATATGAAGAAGCACTTTGCTCCCAAAGAGGAATTGGCCCACCTGACCCATCATAGAACCAGGACCAATAAGAGCAATGTTTAGAAAGCTTTTTAATTAAGCCCCTGGAAGAAAGGCTGCTGGGGTGAAGGAGGCATCGGGGGTGACAGAGTGAAGCCAAGCTGCCTGAAGCTTTCTTTCCTTGCCTGTAAAAATGGCAGAACCAAAATGGAGACCAAGAAACTGACAGCTAATGACCAATAAGCACGTCAGAGGCATCATCAGCCTTAGTAAAACAGCAATGACTGTTGCCTTTTCTGAATTCCAGTCCCCTGTCCCAGGGGCTGATCATAGATCAGGTGGAATGGCAGAGAGCTGCAGGAAGAAAGGAGCTGTTTCAAAAAAGGGAAGAGAATAAAGTTTGCAAACTACAGACCAGTGAGCCTGGGGAAAATTCCGGCTGGATCATTCTAGAGATGGTTGGTGATTGTCTAGAATAAGCACCAGCATTGTGTCATCAGAACCAGGTTAGGCCAAACTCACCTCATTTCTTCTCTGTAAAGTTTCCACAATGGTGGCTCAGGGGAGTGCTGAAGTTAAGAGTTTATCTAGATTTAAGTAATGCTTTTGATGAAGTAGCTTATCTCACTCTACTCTAATATAGTTGGATTCCGAACTGGGGACTGGTCTCCAAGAGAGGGCCATTACTGGTTCTCTGTAACTGGGGAGGTCTCTATGAGAAGGCCAGGGGAGCTGGGTTGTTGAACATTTTTTCAGTGACTTGGATACAAGCATAGATGACACACTTAGTAAATTTGTAGATGACAGAAAGCTGGAAGTTAGTTAATACACAGGATGACAAAGTCAAGATCCAAAAAGATCTTGATAGGCTAGAACACTAAGTTAAATCTAACTAGATGAAATTCAGTAGGGAAAAATAAAGTTTTCTACTTGGGGTAAAAAAAAAAATCACCTTCATAAGAACAAGATGGTAGACTGAAAAAGATTGGTTTTTCTGCCTCTGATCCATCCTTCCCTTTGCTGCCCTAGCAATCTTCCTAATGCATTATTCTGATGATGTCAATCAACCACTCAAAAACCTTTGGTGCCTCTCTATAGCCAACCAGAGATGAACTTCCAATACTGGTATTTTCTGAGATCCTCCCCAACCTACCTTTCCAGACACATCAAAGGTCCCCTTTACACAGTCACACTCCCGACCAAATTAGACCAATTTTCGTCTCATTTTTATTCTTCCCTTTCCTGCTGTGATTTTGTTCACAATATCCCTCCATGCCTGGAATAGACTCTTCCCCTACCACCACTCAATTTCTGTAGATGCCCTTCCCTTCCTCCAAGGCACCAATCAAGTACCATTTCCTCCAAGAAACATTTCCCGAAACCCTCTACCCCCAAGGGAAAGTGATGTCTCCCTCCTCAAATTTCTCATAGCTCTTCACCTACAACTCTCCTTTGCATCTATCTGACTTTCTCTTGTTTCAGTTAGAATTGTGCCTTATACTTTTAAAATCTTTTCATAAACAGTCTATTTTCTTTATCCCACAAGAGACTTTCATTAAAATGAATAAAGGAGTACAATATTAATACATTGTTTGGATGGGTGTCTGAAGAAAGAAAATTGGAGTTGGGGTATATTTTGTACAATGAAAATTGTACAAATAGAGCCTAAGCTTTAAATTAATCAAAGCCTCTACCTAAACACCACCAATTTTGTTCAAGAACATAAGCATGAACCCTTGCTCTTAACTGAGTTTTATTTTTTTTGTGAAGCACACAGTACAAATTGTTTTAAAATCATCACTAAGAGTTCTGCATGGCAAATGAAAAAAATAAATGCCAGATGAACCCCATTTTAAACACTGTTTACCAAGCTATGTATTTGTGCATCACCTTGGAAGGTTAGGCTTAAGGTATTAAGCTAAGTATCCCAATGGTATTATCTATTTAGATGTATACTAAGAATAGAACAGCCATGCAATCAATCCTCAGTAGTTTGGGCAGGGTTATCCAGGGTATCTGCTATTCGCTATCTAATAAAGTATAAAAAGTTACACACGACAGTTGAACTTACCTTGTTCTTCTCATTTTCTAAAATGTCTAATACCTGAGCAATGTGCCCTTCTTCTAAACATTTTTGGCCTGCTAGCTGAAAGAGACCAAAATCTTCTTCTTTGAAGTCCTCCTCTTCTAGGATTTGCTTTACAAACAACAACAAAACCAGGCAAGTTAGCATTCATTTACGTGTGTATGTAATAAATTAAGTCATTATTTGATTTTTACTCTTGATCTTCACTCATGGTACAAATTCACAG
This sequence comes from Trichosurus vulpecula, assembly GCF_011100635.1. NCBI lineage: Eukaryota > Metazoa > Chordata > Mammalia > Diprotodontia > Phalangeridae > Trichosurus > Trichosurus vulpecula. Next base: position 36,854,232 of record NC_050576.1, on the reverse strand, counting down.
GCAGAACTAATAACTTTCCTGAATAGTATCCAAATAAACTATCTTAGAATCCGACGTACTAAAATTCAGAAAAAGTTAGGAAGCTAGAGAAGCAACACATGTGTCTGGTATCACCACTGCTCCACTCCCATCCCTGGAATATTTATTTGCAGTGGGGGAAAAAAGCAACACTGATCCAAGAGAAAACTGGAATGTCCTGCACTACGTACAAAGCATTCCCTGGTACAAACGCATGGCAATGTGAAAGGCAGAGGCTTATTTTTGTTCAAAGAAAATTACTTACACATCTCTTTATTATGGACTGAAGCTCTTCCACAGCCATTCCTGAGTTTTCGACTTTTCTTTCAGTTTTACTGTAGAGACCCACTAAAACGAAAAAAATCGCTCAACTTGTATAGCCTGCTTTAAGGCTTACAAAGGACCTTATATACATTATTTATTTAATTGTCACAACAACTTTGTGTATCAAACCCAAACAAAGAACGTTTATTATTATTTCCACTTTACAGGTCATAAAACTGAGGTTGTTAAAAGTTAAGTGATTTTTAACCATTGTCACATAGTTGAGGTAGGATGTGAATCCAGGAGATCTGACTCCAAATTGAGCATGACTCTATGCTCTAAGTAAGGGGTATTTCAAATAGAAATGGATCCCTCCCGGCCATATTAAAAAACCACAAATTAACATTTTTTATATTATATTGTATTTTTCTTTATCTCGTTAACTATTTCCCAATTACATTTTACTCTGGCTCATCCTCACTCTAGAGTTTTGTAAGAGCCTCTGGCCTTGAGTTTGGCACCTCAGCACGACATATACCACGTTGCCTCCAGAAACACTGCAATTAACTGATGCAGATATTTTATTATTACATTAAGGAGCAGGTATATATAATTATACTTCTGCATGAAGTATTATTAGGAAGAATCTAATAGATAATTTTAAGAGTTTAGTAAAAATCATGGCTGAACTTCAGCAGTCTCTCTATGGAAATATTAAAGATGATAAAACAATAGGAGTTGATATTTTAAAAATGAACCTTTCATGTATCCTCTAAATTTTCTGGTTCCACATTTACGTATTGATATGCATATTTTTTTTTCTGAGATGTCCCCACTTTCCAGAAGAAAGGGTAAGCATTTTGCAAAGGCTCACTCCAAACACTGAGAAATCCCAGGTCTAATTCAGCACTCTGGTTCTCTGTTAGCGAACCTATATGGGGTCGAACCTATATGGGGTCTCGACACACAGTTTAAGAAGCCCTGGGGGTCTCAAGTGGAAAAAGTTTAAGATGCCCTGCTTTACACTAATGGGGTGGGGGGTAGGGGGGAAGCTCTTTTATCATTTTTGAATTCTAAACTTCTACAATTCCATTGGAGATTCCAGTATTCTAATGTCATAGGCATCAAAGCGTCCTCACTTACAGGGTCATAAGCTTAGATACTGAAGAGGCCCTAGAAATCACCTATGGCAACCTCCTCACCCATCAGCAACAAGCCTTCATTAAGGGATTAAGTAAGGGCCCTGGTGCCAAGCACTGAGGACAGACAACAAAAACGCAACTAGTCCCGGCCTTCAGAGAATTTATCACTGTGTTCACCCCTTCCTTTGGCCTCAGAATCACCTATGCTGAGGGTCAACTCCTTCGGTATACAGAACGGGAAACTGAGACCCGGAGAGCTTTAAGTAACTTCATCCCTTGCTGGGAAGGAGAGAAATCGAATGGATAGATGGCTTTCAAAAGAAGGCTCTCCTACTTGTGCGAAGTCAGTCAATCAATCGAGGAGCATTGGGAAGAGACAGAGACAAAAAGCAAGTTCAAATGAAGCTTCCTCTGCCGATGCTGGGTGGGAGCCCTGACCCTGCTTGGCCTCGGAGCATCGGTGACATTGATCAACACCTGAAATCGACACCTGTGAACCAAGTGCCTACTGTGTGCCCGGCACTGAGTTTGGGGTGGGGGTCCGAACCAAGAGCTGAAGAGTCTTTGTCCTCGGGGGGCTTGCATCCCAAGCCTCGAGCTGGGGGGGGGGGGCGGGGCTCGGAGGCCGTCTTGGGCGACTTCCCTCATTTTACAGATGGGGAAACTGAGGAGCGGAGCTTGAAGTGACCTGCCCGGAGTCCCACGGCTACGAAGTGCCCGCGTCTCCCGGCCTCCCCGCCCACTCCGATAGGGGCCCGGTGGCTTCAAGCCGCGTGCTCCGGGTCCGGCCCCGTTCACTCCCTCGGCTGAGCCGAGTCTGGAGACTCCCGAGCGCAGGCCGCGGGCCTGGGGCTAACGCCCTGCCCCACGTTCTCCCCAGCAACCAGACCCCCGCCGCCTCCTACCTGCCTCGACACTCTCCAGGCCGGCCTGGGCCTCCTCCTCTGCTCCGCCCGGCCGAGGCTCCGCCTCTAGACCGCCCCCGGTCCCGCCCCTTCCCCGCCCACCCGGCGCGAAGAGGAGGTGGAGCAGCCAATGGCGGAAGTGTTGAGGCCCCGCCCGGATCCCGCCCCCATCTGCGCCCCGCGTCTCAGGCTGGGGATAGGAGGAAGAGGAGGAGGAGGAGCCGGTGGCGTTGTCGTCACGGAGGACGAGCTGAGGCCCTGCCTCTGACCCCGCCCCCACCTGCCTCACGTCTCACATCCCACGGCACGGGGAGGAGATGGAGCCCTCGGTGAGAAGGTTAATGGTTGAGGAGCTGAGGTCCCGCCCTGACCCCGCCCCCAGCCTCACCTCCCAGGCCCCGGCTCTAGCGGGGAGGAGAAGGAGGCTGAACCGGTGATGTCCTCACGGCGGACCAGCTGAGGCCCCACCCCCCGACGCACATCCCAGGCGTCTCTGGGGAAGGAGGAAGGACCGGGGGCGGGCAGTGGGCGGGGTCACTATGGCGGGCGAGCTGAGGCCCCGCCCCTGACACATGTCCCGGGCGGCTCTGGGAGAAGGAGGAGGAGCTGCTGAGGCGCTCATGGAGGACGAGCCGAGGCCCTGGGCCCGCGGCGGCCCCCGGAGCAGGAGCTCCCAATCCGCTCGCAAAGGCGCAGGTCAGAGCTGGGGCCGAGGGACGCGTCACGTCACTCCGCCCGCGTCGTCCCACGAGGGACTGGGGCTAGGCGCCGAGGGAGAGGGACTTGCCCCTTGTGGGAGGTGGGGCTAGTCAGGTTCCCACGCAAGGCCCCGCCATCCGCCTTGGAGGATGGGGACCCCTCCTTAGAGAGAGGAACCCCCTTAGAGGATGAGGATCGCCCTTAGAGGATGGGGACCCCCCTTAGAGAAGGGAACCCCCTTAGAGGATGGGGACCCTCCATGCACCACCTTGGAGAGAGCCACCCCATTAGAGGAAGGAGCCTCCTTAGAGCATGGATCACTCCTTGGAGGAGGGGGACCCCATCCTTAGAGGAACCTCTCTTTTAGAAAATGGAGACCCTTATTAGAGAGAGAACTACACTTTAAAGAATGGGGATCCTCCCACTCCTTAGAGAAAGGGAACTTGCTCATAGAGTACTATGCAGGTTTGGAAAGACAGCCCAGCCCATTCTCCCTTAGAGGAAACTACCCCCCCCCCCAACCACACCCCGTAGAGGACCAGGCAACTACTCAAAGAGGACACCCCACCGCTTAGAGAGGGAAAACCCTTCTCCCTGTTAGAGAATTGTAGTTACCCAAAAGCAACTCAGCTTCTTCCCCCCCACACACCTGAGATGGTGGAGTCTCCTCTGCCCCTTGGAGGATGCTCTTTAGAGGAATGGATGTTTCCCAAGGGTAATCCAGACCATTTCTCCCCTTAGAGGACTCCCCTCTACCACTTTAGACGACACTGGTCCCCTTACTTTTTTTTTTAATAAATCTATTTATTTTTAGTTTTCAACATTCACTTCTATAAGTTTTAAGTTTCTCCACCTCCCCAAGACAGCGTGCAATCTGATACAGGCTCTACATATACATTCTTATTAAATATATTTTCACATTAGTCTTGTTATGTAGAAGAACTAGAACGAATGGGAGGAGCCATGAGAAAGAAAAAACAAAACAAAACAAAAAAAGAGCAAATAGTATGCTTTGATCTGCCTTCAGACTCCCGTATTTCTTTCTCTGCATGTGAATAGCAGGAGTCTTTTGGAATTGTTTTAGGTCCTTGCATCTCTGAGAAGAGATAAGTCTATCAAAGTTGGTCATTGCATTATTGCAGTGTGCCCTGTTGTGTACTGTCACGGCACACATAGTGACACATACTGTTGTAATGTGCTGTTATTGTGTTCAATGTTCTGGTTCTGCTCCCCTCACTCAGCATCAGTTCATATAAGTCTTTCCAGGTTTTTCTGAAGTCCACTTGCTCATCATTTCTTAGAGCACAGTAGTATTCCATTACATTCATGTACCACAGCTTTTTCAGTCATTCCTCAATTGATGGGGCATCCTTTCAATTTCCAGTTCTTGGCCACCACAAAAAGAGCCGCTATAAATATTTTTGTACATGTGGGTCCTTTTCCCATTGTTGTGACCTCTTCGGGATACAGCCCTAGGAGTGGTATTGCTGGGTCAAAGGGTATACACATTTTTATAGCCCTTTGGGCATAGTTCCAAAATGCTCTCCAGAATGGTTGGATTAGTTCACAACTCCACCAACAATGAACTAGTTTTCCAATTTTCTCACATCTTCTCCATCATTTATAATTTTCTTGTTTTGTCATGTTGGCCAATGCGATAGGTGTGATGTGTACCTAAGAATTGTTTTGATTCGCATTTCTCTATTCAGTGGTGATTTAGAGCCTTTTTCCTATGACTATAAGATTTAATTTCTTTTTCCCCAGCAGCGGGGTCTTTGGGTTTATCAAATAGCAGATTCTAAGGGGAACCTGTGGCCTTCAGGTTTAATTAAAGCTGCTAGCCAGATTGTGGAAACAGGCACATGTGGCTTGAGGCCACAGGTTCCCCACCCTGCCTTAGAATATTCACTTTCTACGAGTGACCTCCCCACTTTAGAGGACTCTTGTCATTGCCCAAAGGAAGTCTATCCCATTCCCACCCCATCCGCTCTAGAAGACTGTGTTAGAGTTTACTCCTGTCCACTTTGAGAAGCGGTCTGAGGAACACTATGTCTGGTACCTTTTTGCCTTCCCTAGTCTGTGAGTTTGTAGGATCATAGATCTAGTTCTGGAAGGGCCTCAGAGGCTTAGAGTCCAATTCCTTCCATTTATAGATGAGACAGCAGAGGCCCAAGTCAGCTCACGGACTTGCCCAGGGTCACAGTTGTAAGTTCTGCACCATCCAGGGGCCTTTGAGGCTAGGAGATGGGTGAGAACAGGGTCTGTTGACTGTCCTGTATGGAAGTGTAAGAGTGATAAGGCTCTAAAGAGTCTTGAACGCTTTTCCCCTCCTAGGACCTCTACTTCTGCTTCTTCCTAACAGGGCATTGCCAAGTAAGGAGGTCTTGGGGGAGGATACAAGCTCCACGGAGTTGGACAGACATACATCAGCTGTTGGCCCTGAAAGTCTTCATGAAGGAGATAGGCCTTTAATTAGGCCTTAGAGGATAATGGTGCCTTAGGTGGAAGGAAAGGCATTTTCAGGCAGTGAAAACATTATTGGAGAGTAAGGAAACAGATCAAACAGAGTGAGGTGTCTTGAGTAACAGAAGAATAAAGTTGGCTATTCATAGGGTTGAAGGAGATGTAAAAGGCCAGGAGCTATTCTCTCCTTTGCTTGAAGGCCTCTTGCCTGGCAGGGCACGCCTCCTAAGGCAGCCCATCTCTTTAGAATATCTCTGCATACCAGACCCCTCGACCCACAAACACCAAAGACTGCTGAGAAGGTTGGTGGGAAAAGCTGCGGGAGTGGGGTTCGGCTTCCAGCCCCAGGGGCAGCGGAGGTAGGGCAGCTACAGCTGTTGTTACTTCCTGCTCCAGGCCCACCTGGTGGGATGAATTAAGTGGTGGATCAGAGCAGGGGTGCACAGCCTGCTGAAAATCTAAGCCCAGTCCGGGTTGGGGGTTGGGGAAGGAGCAGTGCTGGTGTGGTAGAGCTGGCACCTCCCCCCCAAACGTGGAACATAGAACTCTGTAGTCTACAAGCAGTCATACCCCACTGAAAAACTCAAAGGTCAAGTTAGTTGGCTGGGATTATGGCCAGGCAGCGAAAACGCACCCAGATTCAGTCTCAGACTTTGCATTCTTTCTTTGCTGACAAAGAAGACCAAAACATACAGCCTAAAGAAGTCAATAAAGTGCAAGAGCCTACACCAAAAGCCTCCAAGAAAAACATGAACTGGTCCCAGGCCATGGAAGAGCTCAAAAAGGATTTGGAGAAGCAAGTTAGAGAAGTAGAGGAAAAATTGGGAAGAGAAATGAGAAGGATGCGAGAAAACCATGAAAAACAAGTCAATGACTTGCTAAAGGAGACCCAAAAAAATACTGAAAAATACACTGAAGAAAACAACACCTTAAAAAACAGACTAACTCAAATGGCAAAAGAGCTCCAAAAAGCCAATGAGGAGAAGAATGCCTTGAAAGGCAGAATTAGCCAAATGGAAAAGGAGGTCCAAAAGACCACTGAAGAAAATACTACTTTAAAAATTAGATTGGAGCAAGTGGAAACTAGTGACTTGATGAGAAATCAGGATATTATAAAAGAGAACCAAAGGAATGAAAAAATGGAAGACAATGTGAAATATCTCCTTGGAAAAACCACTGACCTGGAAAATAGATCCAGGAGAGATAATTTAAAAATTATTGGACTACCTGAAAGCCATGATCAAAAAAAGAGCCTAGATACCATCTTTCAAGAAATTATCAAGGAGAATTGCCCTGATATTCTAGAGCCACAGGGCAAAATAGAAATTGAAAGAATCCATCAATCACCTCCTCAAATAGATCCCAAAAAGAAATCTCCTAGGAATATTGTCGCCAAATTCCAGAGTTCCCAGATCAAGGAGAAAATACTGCAAGCAGCCAGAAAGAAACAATTTGAGTATTGTGGAAACCCAATCAGAATAACCCAAGATCTGGCAGCTTCTACATTAAGCAATCGAAGGGCTGGGAATGCGATATTCCGGAGGTCAATGGAGCTAGGATTAAAACCTAGAATCCCCTACCCAGCAAAATTGAGTATCATGTTCCAAGGCAAAATATGGACTTTCAATAAAATAGAGGACTTTCAAGCTTTCTCAGTGAAAAGACCAGAACTGAATAGAAAATTTGACTTTCAAACATAAGAATCAAGAGAAGCATGAAAAGGTAATCAAGAAACAGAAATTTTTTTCAAAAAAAAAAGTTTTTGCATGCAACTAAAAAATAAGATACACAGGCAATGGGGCGTAGAAATTTATCTTGCCCTACAAGAAAGGAAGGGGAAAGGGGATGAGAGGGGAGGGGGGTGATAGAGGGAGGGCTGACTGGGGAACAGGGCAACCAGAATATATGCCATCTTGGAGTGGGGGGGAGGGTAGAAAAGGGGGGAAAATTTGTAATCCAAACTGTTGTGAAAATCAATGCTGAAAACCAAATATGTTATATAAATAAATTTAAATTAAAAAAAAAAAAGAATATCTCTGCATGCAGGACGCTTCTCCTTACATCCAGCCTAAAGATTCCTTTGCTGCAAATGTGTTCTTTCACCTTGCCTTCCCCATGGCCAAGCAAAGCTAATCCCTCTTCCATATGAAACAGACATTGTGGACCCCCAAGTGCTTCTCTTCTCCAGGCTGAATGTCCTTACTTCTTCAGCAGATCTTCCTATGGCACCATCTTGAAGCTTCTGGTCCTTGTTTCCTCCTTTAGGTGCTCTTCACCTTTATAGCTCTAGCACAGTGGTCTTGCACATGAGGAATCCTATTGAGCCTTCAGGCCCCTAAATCCTTTGGATTTTTTTTTAGACAACTACCTAGCTACCCTACTGCAACTTGTAAAGTTGGGTTTTTTGAATCCAAGTGTAGACTGTACCTCTGTGACCTCTTCCCCTCTAATAGTGCACATCCCAACCCGTCCACGCCAAGCTCTCTTATCCTCTTGGCTTTGTTCTCTTGTACATACTCCTTGGGGTATCCACCTAAATTTAAATTCAACCATGTTTATTAACTGCGCACTACGTATGCATCAGTCACTGTTGGGGAGGAAGACAAAGACATCTAGAAGAATGATGGTGCCCTCCTTTTTCCACATCCCTTGATATTATGTGGCAAAACTCTTCAGGCCACAATCTTGAGACCTGAACTAGATTAAAATGTAATTGGGAGATGTTTAACAAAATAAATAAAAACACAATACAACATACATACGTTTAATTTGTGGTTTTCTAAGTCAATATTTGACATGTGGGATCTATTTCTGTTTTGGTTTGACACCACTGGTGTTTGGGAATCAGTTGAACACCAAAGGCTATCCTTACATTATTCCTATTTCTGGGAAGTGGTTATCGTTTGTAAAACTTTGCTTTTTTTCCTCCCTTTATGCTAAAATCTACCTGCCCCTTTACCTAGGAGTGATGTTACCCAGTGTTTTCGTTTTGGTAGATTTTCTTTTTACTGGTTCTTTATCTTAAATATGAAATTGCAAGCCATGAAGGAGATGTATGGAAAAGAAGGAAAGAAGACAGTTGGATTTCCTTTATTTGGTCAGGCCTCTGCCTAAGGTGCTCTTGGCATCCACTTGATCCTTATATGGTATGTATTTTTTTCTCTACAGGTAGTAAAGAAACAAGTGCTCCGAAAAGTGAAGAAGCTTCTAGAAGGTATGGCAATTACTGGCTTCCTTTTGTTTGTCTATTTTTTTCTCTATTATATAACATTAATTACTATTATTATATATTACTATTATATTTGAATCATGTGTTGTAACTATGGCGGGAGTTTCTTAAAGGAAATAAGTTTGTGTTTGAGTTTGATTCAAAGTTGCTCTTCTCTCTCTGTACATGAAGATTTAGTTTCTGAAAATCACATGTAGCTCTGCCACCTGCTGTAGTACCTGTTCAAACAATTTATTAAGGGCTCATTCTTTGCAAGACACTGGGGAGCCCTCCTTGATCTCAAGGAGTTTTTGTTCTGCAAGGTGGGGGTGGGGGTGGAGACACACAACATAGCTATAGATGAGTGTTTGCAACAGAATTCAAGGAGGAAGAGGGCATGGGAGAAACGGGACAAGAGCTGAATCTTGAATGAAGCTGGGAATTTTAAGAGTCAGAGGTGAAGAGAGAAGGCATCACTGTGTTTCAGGCATTGAGAGATAGCTTGGCAAAGACTTGTAGGCAGGGATTAGAGTGCTAAGTTCAGAGGCTGGGATAGGCCAGTGTGGCTGTAACGGTGTATAATAAAGTAAGCAAATGGGAAAGAAGCCAAGAAATACAATGTAGAACTTGATTGTTTTTTTTAACAATTATTTTATTATTTAATATTTTAGTTTTCAACATTGATTTCCACAAAATTTTGACTTCCAAATTTTCTCCCATTTCTACCCCCCTCCCACTCCAAGATGGCATATATTCTGATTGCCCTGTTCCCCCGTCAGCCCTCCCTTCTGTCACCCCACTTCCCCCCCATCCCCTTTCCTCCTACTTTCTTGTAGGGCACACATGTATCATTATGTAAAACACTTCCACAATACTCATGTTGTAAAAGACTAACTATATTTCCCTCCATCATATCCTGTCCCCCTTTATTCAGTTTTCTCCCTTGACCCTGTCCCTTTTCAAAAGTGTTTGCTTTTGATTACCTCCTCCCCCTATCTGCCCTTCCTTCTATCATCCTCACTTTTATATCCCCTTCCCCCTACTTTCCTGTGGGGTAAGTTACCCAACTGAGTGTGTATGTTATTCCCTCCTCAAGTTGAATCTGAGGAGAGCATGATTCACTCATTCCCCCTTACCTGCCCCCCTTCCCTTCCAACAGAACTGCTTTTTCTTGCCACTTTTATGTGAGATAATTAATTAATTAATTTAATATATTTAGTTTTCAGCATTGATTTTTTACAAGAGTTTGAATTACAAATTTTCTCCCCATTTCTACCCTCCCCCCCCACTCCAAGATGGCGTATATTCTGGTTGCCCTGTTCCCCAGTCAGCCCTCCCTTCTGTCACCCCACTCCCCTCCCATCCTCTTTTCCCATCCTTTCTTGTAGGACAAGATAAGTTTCTACCCCCCATTGCCTGTGTATCTTATTTTTTAGTTGCATGCAAAAACTTTTTTTTTGTTTTTGAACATCTGTTTTTAAAACTTTGAGTTCCAAATTCTCTCCCCTCTTCCCTTCCCACCCACCCTCCCTAAGAAGTCAAGCAATTCAACCTAGGCCACACGTGTATCATTATGTATAACCCTTCCACAATACTCATGTTGTGAAAGACTCACTATATTTTGCTCCTTCCCAACCCATCCCCCTTTATTGAATTTTCTCCCTTGACCCTGTCCCCTTTCGAAAGTGTTTGTTTTTGATTACCTCCACCCCCATCTGCCCTCCCCTCCATCATCCCCCCCCTTTTTTTAATATCTTCTTCCCTCTTCTTTCCTGTGGGGTAAGATACCCAGTTGAGTATGTATGGTATTCCCTCCTCAGGCCAAATCTGATGAGAGCAAGATTCACTCATTCCCCCCTCACCTGCCCTCTCCCCTCCTCCCATAGAACTGCTTTCTCTTGCCACCTTTATTCGAGATAATCCACCCCATTCTATCTCTCCCTATCTCCCTCTCTCAGTATATTCCTCTCTCAACCCTTAATTTGATTTTTATTTCTTTTAGATATCTTCCCTTCATCTTCAACTCACCCTGTGCCCGCTATCTCTCTCTCTCTCTCTCTCCACATGCATATATACATACATACACATTCGCCTATATGTATATACATATATACATAAACACGTGTGTGTATGTATATATATGTATATATATGTGTATATATGTATATATATGTGTATATATGTGTGTGTGTGTGTATATATATATGTATATGCATATGCATATTCCCTTCAGCTACCCTAATACTGAGGTCTCATGAATCATACACGTCATCTTTCCATGTAGGAATGTAAACAAAACAGTTCAATTTTAGTAAGTCCCTTATGATTTCTCTTTCCTGTTTACCTTTTCATACTTCTCTTGAGTCTTGTGTTTGAAAGTCAACTTTTCTATTCAGCTCTGGTCTTTTCCCTGAGAAAGCTTGAAAGTCCTCTATTTTATTGAAAGTCCATATTTTGCCTTGGAGCATTGTACTCGGTTTTGCTGGGTAGGTGATTCTTGGTTTTAATCCTAGTTCCTTTGATCTCTGGAATATCATATTCCAAGCCCTTTAATCCCTTAATGTAGAAGCTGCTAGATCTTCGGTTATCCTGATTGTGTTTACACAATACTCAAATTCTTTCTTTCTGGCTGCTTGCAGTATTTTCTCCTTGATCTGGGAGCTCTGGAATTTGATGACAATATTCCTATGAGTTTTCTTTTTGTGATCTTTTTCAAGAGGCGATTGGTGGATTCTTTCAATTTCTATTTTACCCTTTGGCTCTAGAATATCAGGGCAGTTTTCCTTGATAATTGCTTGAAAGATGTTATCTAGGCTCTTTTTTTGATCATGGCTTTCATGTAGTCCATTAATTTTTAAATTATCTCTCCTGGACCTACTTTCCAGGTCAGTGGTTTTTCCAATGAGGTATTTCACAGTGTCTTCCATTTTTTTATTCCTTTGGTTCTGTTTTATAATATCTTGATTTCTCATAAAGTTACTAGCTTCCACTTGCTCCATCCTAATTTTTATGGTGGTATTTTCTTCAGTGGTCTTTTGGACCTCCTTTTCCATTTGGCTAATTCTGCCTTTCAAGGCATTCTTCTCCTCATTGGCTTTTTGGAGCTCTTTTGCCATTTGGGTTAGTCTATTTTTAAGGTGTTATTTTCTTCAGTATTTTTTTGGGTCTCCTTTAGCAAGTCATTGACTTGTTTTTCATGGTTTTCTTGCATCACTCTCATTTCTCTTCCCAGTTTTTCCTCTACTTCTCTAACTTGCTTTTCCAAATCCTTTTTGAGCTCTTCCGTGGCCTGAGACCAATTCATATTTGTCACCAAAAAAAGATTCTAGAGTCTGAGTCTGTGTCCTTTTTCACTGCCTGGCCATGTTCCCAGCCAACTACTTGACCTTTGAGCTTTTTGTCAGGGTATGACTGCTTGTAGAGTAGAGAGTGCTTTGTCCCAAGCTTTAGGGTCCAAGGGCTGTTGTTTTCAGAGCTACTTCCACTTCATCATCACTGCAAGCTCTGCCACTGCAGCACTTCTCCTCCCCCAAGAACCGCCAACCAGGATTGGGACCCAGATCCAAGCAGGGCAAAACAAGCCTTGCACTCCCACTCTGGTCTGCCTCTTGATTCCTCCCACTGTGTTAGCCAGGGACTCCAGAAGCAGCTGACACTGGAGCTCCACCGCTGCACCACATCCACTACCCCCAGGGCTGGTGGCTGGACCACTCTCTAACTCGATCTAGCAGTTTACCCACTAACCTGTTACATGGTCTTTGGCGTTTGTGGGTTGAGAAGTCTGTTAATTGCCACAGCTCAATGATTTGTGGCCCTAAGGCCTGCTCTGGTTGACTCCTGGTCTGGTGTGTCCTGGCGCGGCCCACGCTGGGCTGTGCTCCGCTCCCAGCACCATGCGACAGACCCTTCCCAGCGACCATCCAGGCCGTCCTGGGATGGAGACATGCTTCCCTCTGCTATTTCGTGGGTTCTACAGCTCTAGAATTTGTTCAGAGCCATTTTTATAGGTGTTTGGAGGGACCTAGGGGAGAGCTTAAGCAAGTCCCTGCTTTCCAGCTTCCATCTTGGCTCTGCCCTCCAGAACTTGATTGTTAAGGCTCCAAATACCACATAGAGTGACCAGGCAGCAGTGAGCCACCAGAGGGTCTTGACTGACATGGTTAGACTTGGGCTCTGAGAAGATGGTTTTGGTGGCTGTGTCAGGGAGGAGGCTGTCTTGACTATGAGGGTAGTGATTGTGCCAGTGGAGAGAAGGGGGCTGAGGTGAAATGTGTTGGGGAGGCAGAATCTCTGAGGTTTGGCAACTGATTGGATGTGGGGAATGAGGGAGCAAAAGATCCAGGAGGACTAGGTCAATGGGAATAATGACGTCCTCGCCGGAAATAAGGAAGCTGAAGACAAGTGATTTAGGAGTTTGCACAGGTTAAGATGTGCCTGGACATTCTGTTGAGGGTAATGCTAGCATGAGGTCCAGGAGGCTGCTGGATGTACTCATCAGCAAGTTGTCTGCAGAGAGGTGATAATGGAACCCAAGATTGCTGGCAGATTGTGTAGAGAAGGAAGGGGAGAGAGAAACAAAAAGAAGGGAAGGAAACGGGGGCCAAGACAGAGCCTTGGAGAGCAGCCACCCTGGGGGACGAGACACGAATGATGATCTAGCAGAGGAAATTGAGAAGAAGGAAGATGGGAGGGGAGAAGGAATGGGAAGCAAAGAAGCATTTTTGTAGTACCTTCCGTGTGCCAGGTGCTGTGGGAAGGACTTTATGAATGTTAGCTCATTTGATCTTCATGGCAACCCCTTGAGGTAGGCGCAATTATTATTCCCGTTTTACAGTTGGAGAAACTGAGGCAGGCAGAGACTTGCCCAAGGTCCCACCACTAGTCAGTATCTGAGGCTGAATTTGAACTCAGGTCTTCCTCATTCCAAGTCTGGTTCCCTCTCTACTGTAACACCAAGCTGCCTAACCGGGAGGAGAACCAGGAGTCAGCATTGAACTGAAAATCCAGGAAGGAAAGGCCATCCATGGGTTAAGGATGGTCAGCTGTGTCAAATACCACAGAGGGATCAAGAAGAAATAGAACTGAGAAAACAGCATGAAATTTAGCAATTTAAAAGATTGTTGGAGAGAACAGTTTTAGTTGAATGATGATATTGGAAGCCTCATTGCCATAAGTTTGTTAAGTGTGTGGGAAGAGAGGAGTGAGAGGCAGTGAATGTACGTGGCTTTTAGGAGGAAGGATTGAAGGTGGCTGAAGGCCAGTAAGCCCAAGGAAAGGTCTTCGTGTCCTCTCCAATCCAACCAAACCACCCTTCTTGCTGGCCCCCATACCCCATGATCAGTCTCCTGTCTTAGTGCCTTGAAGGCGCTCCCTCCTCAATTCCAGTCCTTGGGAGACTTCTTTCCTTTAAAGCTCAGCCCAGGCACCACCTCATCAGCATGCCTTTCCTGAACCCTCCAGCCGCCTAATGCTTCCTTGCTCCCAAATTGTGTTAACTTTTTGAAACACAGAAACAAAGGTTTGTTTTGCCAACAAGAAAGATCTTCTCTTTCTGGCGTTGTCTTAAGGTCTGGCTCCCTCTGAGCTGAAAAGCCTTCATATTCTGAGACATAGAGGGGAAGAAAAGAGAGATTCAGTCCTGTGGTCTCAGAAAGCTCTCCAGCTCTTTCTGCTTTCCTTTTTTTTGGTGTGTCCTTCAACTGCTTTTAAGTACTACTGGTCTTCATATACAGATCACTAATTTAATGGTCCCATGTAGTTATATTTGCTTTTTTTAATGGAAGATGTGGATTTTTGTGGCAAAATGGTATTATTTGTTAGCAAAATAGGGAGGTCTATCACTGACCTAATTAGTGAGCAAACAATTGGTAATAATGACTATTATAAATATAACAGCCTTTTTTTTTTCTCTTTAAACACTGTAGGAAAGCTGAACTGGAGGCAGCTATTAGAAAGAAGATTGAATATGAGAGGAAAGCTTTGCATATTGTGGAACAACTTTTGGAAGAAGACATTACAGAAGAATTCCTTGTGGAATCTGTAGGTGTTTGCAAGTTTTGAAGTTTGTGACCCGAGACCTTTAAATTTTTGTACTTAAAGTGTTATGGCATGATAGTTGTCAGAATGTCTGGGCAAGCACTCTTAGTTACGTAAATGCCATTAGTAATTCTACAGAGAGTGCAGTTGAAAAGCCAGGAGCTCAGTGTTCTTCTCACAGGGAAAGCACAGAACTCTCTGCCTCTAGTTCTGTCAGATGGAAGACACTTTGTAATATGAAACCAGTGTGTTTCTCACCTGCTTAGAAGGAACCAACTCCCTTAAGTATGGGGTCAGTATGTTTTAATATGGCCACTCATCTCCCTGATATTTTCTCATTGTCCAATTCATTCTTTGGCTCCATTACTTCCTCATAGATGCTTAATTCAGCCCAGTGGGATTATGCTTTTCTGGCAGGAATATCAGGGACCTCAGTTGAAGTGTTTCCTTTTATTCCCCACCTCTTCCCCCAGCCTGTTGTCTTAAAGAGAACTTGGCAGACATATAAGGGAGGGATGTAGGGAAAAGTTACAGACTTCTGTGCAAAAAAGAGTTTGTTTTCTGTATATTTTCACAAGTTGTAAGAAAGCCCATGGCTATGTTCTCAGTCCAGTCCTAGTAAAGACTCCACGTCTCCTTTTTCCCTGCAGGGGAAGCAGATCACATCTGCACATTACAAGGATGTCGTGGAAGAACGCTTCATCATTCATCTCTGTGGTTACCCTTCATGTCACAACAAGCTAGGAAACGTAAGTCATTGTTGGTTAATAGATGTGCTGACTACGTTAAGGCTTTGCTTTTATAACTAATAAGATAATTTGAAGCAAGTTAAGTGGGTACTATAGCTTAGTCAATGTTCTTTTATTATATTTTTAGGTGCCAAAACAGAAGTATAGGATTTCTACCAAAACAAATAAAGTCTATGATATAACTGAAAGAAAGGTAAGCCTTAGGGACTATTTTCAACAGCCTTGAAGTATCTACTTGTAGTGGTTTTAAAGATCATTTCATGTATGAGTCTAAATTTGAAATTTTGAACGTGAACACCTTCCCTTGTACTGAGAAAGGGGGAAGCACACAGCAAAAAATCCCATTATCTTAAAAATTATAATTTTTAAAATTTTAGATCAAATCACTTAAAATTTTTTTCCTAAATTATTATAAGTATTCTTTTTTCTGTGACTTATAAATATTTCACATAAGTAAGCAAGGAATGCTTTTTAAAAAAAAAAAAAGCTTTTAAACTGGCAGCCCCTTCCCCTAAATTCAAACTTCGCTTAAATGCCTGTACTATTGAAATAGCCACTGGTGGGTCTGGCTGCCTCAATATCTCCTCACTTCAGTCTGTTCTTCATTCAGTCACTAAAGTGATTTCCCTAAATTGAAGGTCCAGCTATGTTACCTCTCTACTCAGTAACCTCCAGTGGCTTTCTGTTGCCTCCAGGGTGAAATAGAAAACCCTCTGTTTGATGTTCAAAGCCCTTCATAACCTTCATACCCACCCCCACCCTCCAAATCTCCTTATGTCTTACTCCTACCACATACTCTTCAATCCAGTGACACTGAACTCCTGGCTGTTCCACCAACCAAACACTTTGTCTTCTGATTCCAAGATCATTTTCCCTGGCTGTTCCCATGACTGGAAGACTCCCCCTCCTCATCTTTGCCTACTGACTTTCCTGGCTTCCTTTAGGTCCCAGCAAAAAGCCCGCTTTCTACAAGAAGCCTCCCCTAACTCTTGTTCACTACAGTGCCTTCCTTCAGTTAATAATTTCCTATTCATCCTGTATAGAGCCTTCTTAGGTTGTTTGCTTATTGTCTCCCTCGTTAGATTGTAAGTTCATTGAAGGCACTCTTTTTGTATCTCCAGAGTTTAGCCAAGTGCCTGGCACATAATAGGTGCTTAAGAAATGTTGATTGGTTTATTGATTGATTGAAAGAAAAGTTATGCAAACTTTAAAAAAATTAAAATGCCAAAAATGTTTTTTAATACTTTTCTTATCTTCAGTTTTTCTGCAGCAATTTTTGTTATCGAGCATCTAAGTACTTTGAAGCTCAGATTTCCAAAAGTCCATTGTGGGTTCGAGAAGAAGAAAGGTCAGTCAAACCACAGTTTGAAAGCATTTCTCTTTAGGGGAATAGTGGAGAGTTGGCAAATATTTTACCTGAAAGCTTTTTAATATATGAAACACAGGAAAACCATTTAACTTTTTAATTGGTTAATTAGAATTAGCCTCTAATTAACCAATTTTAATTCTGATTAACCAATTAGAAAGTTAAATTTCCAATTAACTAAAAAACATTATAATCAGGAAGTAAAATGTTAGCTTTTGGCCATTACTGGGTTGAACATGCATGTCTTGCCCTAAAGCTGTTTTGTTTCCTACTGATATTTATGCAGACTCCTAATTGTAATTCATTGCTTTAGCTTGTGTTTTGGTTTTAAACTGTCTCTCTGAGGGCTTACTCATGGTCATCCAGGTACGTTTCCTGTCCCTGCTTGTTTAGGTTGAACGTTGCTAATATGGAGGGTTTGCCATTGAGTGGATGACTTGTCTTCAGATCATAAAACTTGTGTTCTCCGTTAAAACCTTGCTGTGGAATTTTGAGGAAAGCCATTTAATTTTTCTTCAGCTGTGTCTCAAATGTCAGAAATTTCCATGTGGTCTTTCTGTTCTATAATTGAATAAGTTGTCATCCTAAGTACTTATAATTTACCAAGGAAATTGTTAACGATATTAGCCAGATCAGTTTTCCCTGTGGACAAGGCAATGGGAATAAATACACAAGAGGAATGAAGTAGTCCTTGCCCCCAAGGAGCCTTATTCTTCTTGGGACTACATGTGCCTAGAACAGGGAGAGAGCCCTCACCATGCGAGAGCTGAGGGAGGCCTTCTCAGAGGTGGGGTAGCTATAGGAAGGAACTGAGCCTCAAAGAGAGCGTCAAAGAAGTTGGAGTGATAGTAAATAAGGCTGGCCAAGGGCTTAAAGCTAGACCAGAAGATGTGTATTTTATCCTAGAGGCAAAGGGAGCAGGGCAGTAAGGGTGCACCATTTGCACAGAACTTCCTATTGCCCAGGTTGTTCTACCCATCCCTGACAGGCAGGCAGATGCCCGGCCTCTCCCTGAAGACCCCTCCCAAGCTGGCCCCATGAGGGCAGCTCTCACTGCTAGGGAGTCTTTTTTGGCAGCCTCTCCTCAATTTCCCCCCATTGCTCCTGGTTCGGCCCTCTACTGCCAGACAGAAAGAACAAGGCTGTTCCCTCTTCAACACAACAGCTCTTTAAATCCTTCAAGAAAGGTATCTGGCCCTACCCGAGTCTTCTCTTCTCTAGGTTAAACCCTTCTAATTTATTCAGTTGGTCCTCATGACCCTTCTCTTGGCCCTTACCAGTGTCCTTTCTAAAGTGTGGCACCCACCACAGAGCCCAGGCCCCCAGGTGGGTGGGAGGGGGCCTGGTCCCTCCTCCTCCTCGTGGGTCCGCTGCCATGTGCCACCCTGGATTCCTGTGGTCTTTCAAACATCAGTGACTACTCTTCCTGTGACTTAGGAAGATTGTTTGGCAGCTGTTTGGAGGATGGATTAAAAAACAAGAAAGATTGGAGGAGGGGGACCGATGAGCAAGCCTAGGTAGAAGTTCAGTGAAGAAGTGATGAAGGGTGGGATTGGGGCAGGCTAGCCTAGAGGAGAGCCCATCCCAGGTGTGAGAGGTGAGAGCAGTGGCCAAATTAGGCCGACAATTAGTGTGGCGGTGGGGGTGGGGCAGGGCTAAAGCAGATGAGAGGCTATACATCATCTCATTTGAGCTTCACAGTATGCCTCTGAGGAAGGCAGTGTATGAGCCTCACTTTACAGTTGAAGAAAATGAGCATCAGAATGGGCTTGTCCATGGTCACCCGGCTTTACTGACTCCAAAGTCAGGTCTGTCACCCTCTCCACTCTGCCAAGCTGCTTGGTATATCTGGGTGTCAGGGAGGGGAATGGCACCCTCAGTAATAATAAGGATGCCTGCAGGAGAGGCAGATTGAAGGCATAAGAAGTTGAGTTCTGCTTTGGTCATGTTGAGGTGAAGATGCTTACAGGATGTGGGGGAATGGGGGGGGCGGGGTGAGGAGGGAGAGATGTCCATCAGGAAGTTAGAAGTGGGACATGGGAATCAGCTGCAGACAGTGATGATTGAAATGGTGAGAACCAATGAGGTCCCCAAAATCGAGAGTAGAAAGCAGACAGGAAATGGGGGTGCTCCAGCACAGAAGGTTTGTGTGGGAGTGGTCAGATCAGTCACAGTGAGGGATGGGAGGCCCAGAGGGCTAAAGTGCATGATGACCACCTCTGTGCCAATAACTCCCAAATCTTTATCCAGTCCTTGGCTCCCTTCAGACCTCCTGGCTTGGGTTACCAACTTCCTACTGGATGTTTCTGATTGGATGTCCTAAAGGCATTTTAAATTCAACGTGTTCAGAATAAGACTCATCCTTCCCCTGCAAACCCAGCCCTATCTGATCTTCCCTTTTACTCAGGAGGGAACCGACCATGCTGCTCACTCAGGTGCACAGTTTCAGCCTCACCCACTGCTCCTCCAGTCAGGTGTCAAAGAGTTTTGTTCCTAACCCCACAACACTTCTATCCCATCCGTTCGCTTTTCCCCACTCAGCCACCACCCGCATTCAAGTACAGAGTCGGTAGTGTTGCATCAAAACCTAACTGATCTCTACCCTGGTCAGTTCACCAGGCACGTGCTTTCTCTGGCTGTCTATTAACCTGTGTGACACATTTTCTCCTCCCTAGTCCCCATCTGCCTGACCTTCCAAGCCCAAGTGCTACCTTTTAGGCTTTTTCTGATCCTTCCAGGTGCTAGGGGCTTTCCCATCAAGTAATTACCTTGTTTTAAAAATATGCTTATGTGTACTTGGCTCCCTGGATGAAATGTAAGCTTCTTGAGGATGAAGGCTGTTTGATTTTTGTCTTTATACCCCTTGAACCTGCCACAGAGCCTGGCACAATGTAAGAGCTTAATGAATACTTACTGGTCCATTTTCCAAGGTCACACAGTAAAACTGTAAATGGGATTTGAACCCAGATTTTCTGTCTTCAATCCAGGGATCTTTCTGTAAGTGCCACACTAGGCCTGACCTCCCCGTGAAGGTTTCAGAAATATGAGAAGAAAAGGTGGGGGAGTGATGTTTGAGTTGCGGAAATGTCGTGAGCAAAGGTGTGAAGGACCGTTTTGGAGTGAACAGTCTATCCTACTCCATTGCTTCATGATGCTTGTAGAAAATGCCCAGGTTCTTGGCAGAGCCTCAAACAGTGCACTGTAAGCAGTAGGTGTTTACTAAGGGTCGTATTGAATTCTGTGACAGAGTCCTATAGGAGGACTTGCTTGCAGGTCGCCCACGGGGCAGGTACGTGTGCAACTGCTGTGCACTACCTTGTGTTGTAAGTTTCCATTTGAAGGATGCTGGTAGTGAGTGCTGCCAGAGTCCAGAAAAGGCGACATTATCATCAGGGAGGTTTTCATGAAGAAAGTTAGGGATTGACCTTGGACATGAAAAAAGGGAGAGAATGGCCTCATGTAAGTCAGGAGGAAAGGGAGAAGAGGGTGTCTGAGGTGGGAAAGTTCAGGAACAAAGTCAGAGTACTGCCAAGCCTTCTCATGGTGTGGAGGGAGACCCTCAGTTCTTGTTGGGAGAATCTTCATGCCAGACCTTGTGCTCTCCTGGCAAAGCTTTTGAGTGTGACTTTTCAGCATGCTGTGTCTGTTATCTGTCTGGTCTAGATGCTCCCAGGTGTTCATTCCTGGCCTGGACCTGTAATCATTCATCTTTCCACACCAGCCTGGAGAACAGGGACTGTGTTTAATATCTCTGAAATCCACAAGAGGGCACTGGTTCTCTGTATTTGTTTTTAAACCTTATCACCTGATTGAGTTTACAGATTTTTTAAAGACAGGGGCAGTCTGTAAAAATGTTGCACATTAAATATAAGTGTTGCAGAAGTGAATGAAATTGTAAAGGGAGAAATTGTTGTGATATGATACGTTGTATAGAATAAAACAGAAGGCATTAAATTTGTAGCCTGCAGGTCTTCCAAAGCGGGGCTGAACCTGATTAAAAGGTAATTGAGAAGTGTTTAACAAAAAAAAATACAGTATAATGTAGATAATGCTAATTTGTGGTTTTCCAATCCCTTTCTACTTGAGTTTGACACCACTGGGATTAAAAAACTGACTAGCTTCTTTTAAGTAACAACTTTCAGAATTTGAGAGAATTTTTTTTTTAATCAGATCAGGATGGACATAGCTCTTGTCTTCCTCTTTGTACTCAGACTTTCATGTTGTTCCTGATCAGAATTGTTTAAAAGTTTTTGTTGTTGATTGATGGTGCCATAGAGTTATTTTTTGACTATGTAAAATGAAAAGTTAAACCCAAGTTAAGATGAAGCTTTGATTTAAAAAAACCATACAGAACTTGTTAGATTCATTACTGAGAATAGAGTTTATGAAGGATGAACCCACGGTAAGAAAAATGTTTTGTCAGTGAAGATTTTATGGATAAGGAAATAAGTTATTTTTACCCAAAACAATTAAAATGAAATTTTCTTAAAAAAAAAAAAGTAAACTCATTTTTTCTCCTGTGAGAGAAAACTCTCTCTCATTTCAGAATTAAGTGAAAGTCCACAGCTGAAAGCATTAGGGGCTTTCAGGCCAGAAAGACTACAAATAAGAGGAAATCTAGAATTCTTTGCAGTGGAAATGGCAGGACAAAAATGACTAACAGGGAGTTGATGCCCAAGGCAAAGGGGGAGCACCTTTCTTCAGGGGAAGGAAACTTCTGTTATAAAAATTGACTTTCACTTCAGGAAAGCTACCAATGACATTGAATTATCATTTGGAAAATCACGAAATAAACTTAGGAAGGAAAGCCAAGTGTTGGAAATGAGAGTGTGATTGGAAAGATCAGCCACTGGGATGCGGTAGAAAGAGCACTGAATTTGCAGTTGGGAGACCCCGGTTAAACTCTGCTTCACTGACTTAGCCGTGTGACTTCGTACAAGTCATCTGACTTCTCTGGGTCCTTACTTTCCTCATCTGTAAATGGAAGATTAAACTAAATGGCCTCTGGGGTCCCTTCCAGTTCTAAATCTGAGCCAAAGTGGTAGAAATGGGATACGCTGCCTGGATTGTACTGTGCATCATGTGGCTCAGCTCAGGGGATTTTTCACTTACTGCTTCTTGGCAATAAATATAGTGTCATCTTAGAGGTGCGGAAGCTAGAAACCTCTATAAGACAGCTTCTATAACCTCTTCCTGAACAAACCCTCCATTTGTTTCTCAATGTAGAGAAACGTTTTCAAAAAGAGGATTTAGTATATGTACCCACTCATCTTTGAAAAGTCCCCATTGGTGGGTAAGGAGCATAAGCAAAACTTTTTCAGTAACAGAGTTTCTTGGAATAGGAAGTTGTTTCTAATTTTTAGTGTTTTTATTTCAAAGTCATTACCAATATTGTGTGAATGATAAGAATACTAATATTTCTGATGGACCAGGTTGTAAGTCTTCTTCTTGTGGTATTTTTGTTGTTATTTGTAACTGAACTTAGAACTATCCCCATGGTAACTTAAACTGGGTAGAAGGAAATATAAGAATCTCTATCTGACCCATACTGTGGACATGTGACATGCAGTAGAAAGACAAGTCTTTCAGCAAATGTGGAACAGAATTTTCCTTAAATAGAAAGAGTATCTGGTTTATTTTGTGTGTATGTTGTAGAAATTGATGTCAAGTTCATTCTAAAACATAAAACTCCTCTTAGCAAAGCAAATGCAAGTGTTTTACATGAAAATCTAAACCCATCACTTTAGAAGTACTTGGACTCCAAGTCGGAAAAGCCTGTTAATGGGTCTAAATGTTACTAACACCATGAAAGACCTCGACCATATTGAATACCCTCCCTGGTAGGTGGTCTGAAAAGTTGGCAGGGGGAAGGAGGTGAGCACTTGCTCTTCACTCTTAGAAACATAGTGGGGAAGCAGATGGGGAAGGGAGTAAATAAAGGGTGTGTTTAATAACTTAAAATTGGGCTAACAATTTTGGAATCTCCTGTCAAAATCATGCTGGGCTCCTTAGGAATAAATCAAGGAAGGCAGTGTGGTTCAGTGGACAGAGCACAAGCTTGACAGTCAGAGGAGCTGGGTGCATTCTGCCTCAGAGCTAGACTCTCTGGTTGACCTTGGGCAGATCAGTTCATTTCCCTGGGCCTTCGTTGACTCTGCCATGATATGAGTGTGGGGTGAGGTAGCCTTGGAGAGTGTCTTCCAGCTCCAGAGTAGTCCTATAATCCCATGATCCTCTTAAGCAAAGTGTCACACCCTTATTTTTTTTGGAAACATAAAATAAAACATCTATCTGACATGAAAGGAAAAATGTAATTTCCTTTTACCCCTGTTTCTTCAGCATGTCTTGGAATGCTGTCCTCGTGGTGCATATCTCTTGGATAAATTTTCTTCAATTGTATTGATGGTCCTGGTTACACCGCCCCCCCCCCACCTGTATGGCCACCCCTTGGAAGAGTCCATCTCCAGATCTCTAAATCTTTGTGGCCACAGCTCCCTTTCTCCATTCTACTGATCCTGCTTGCTATCCTCATCAAGATTTTTGGCCCTTTGACTCTGCTAAAGGAAAGATCCAGGTGGGAAGGGGATCCCCAGTCACAACTATTCCTCTCTCAGCCTTCCCAATCTTAAATCTTCACCCAGCTCCTTGACTTACTCATCTCCTTCACTGTGGCACCTGAGGCAGCTGCTGTCATCACTGCAGCTGTCCCCTAAGAACACTCCGCTCTCCCCATCCCCGACCTTGGCTTAGGTAGAATAACATCTCTCGCCTTAACTCAGCAGACCCAAAGTTGAAATTTTTCAAAAGCAACTTGACTTGGAAACTAAAGAAAAAAGAAAACAAATAGTCATGTAGCAAAAAAAGAAATGAATCAAGAGAGCACTTGGATGGTGTCTGAAGATGGGTTTCCCAAGGTTATCCTAACGTAATTGTGTTCTATCCCCAGATTCTTAGCTTTATTGGCCTGATTGCTCTCTATTCCTGCCCTTTGGGGTCATCCCTCAGTATCCTTGCAGACTGTTCTGAAACTTGCCCCAACAGCTAGTCATCAGACCTCAGCCTCCTGTCCGTTTATCTCGCAGTTTCTATGAATCCTTACCAGTCCTTCCCTCCTTTCTCAGAAGAAGTGCTTCTCATCCCTTACAAGACTTGCTTTTCTGAATTCCCTCCCACTTGCTAAGGGTCCATACTTCTCAAGGCTCTTCCCTCTGTTTTCGTATCTTCAGTGTTTCCCTCTCCATCCTCTCCACAAGCATTCCCAGGGAGGGCTGTGTGAAGGAACTTGAGCCTAATGGGTCTTAACCCAGGAGCTAGTAGAAGGGGAAGAGTGAGGCCCAAGTGTGCCCGATGGGGTGCAGTGTGGCTATGGCCTGTACTCTTGGCTTCCCCCAAACTCCCAACCTCTTCTTGAGTTAAAGCCCACATTTGCTGACAAATTTCTCAACAGAATGATCATATTTTCTCTTCTCTCCTCTACCTTCCCCCCTCACCAAGAAAAGGTCCTTCCTCTGATCCACCTTTTAAAAAATAAATAGGGATGCTATTCTCCCAGCTACAATCTTTTTGGATTACTCCCTCTCCCTTGCTAGCCGCTTAGTTTCTACAGGCTGTGAATTCTTGCTCAGCAGTGTTTTGGGCATCCATCCCTTCTTTTCTATGGTATTCTCATGGCCAGCTTCCTGGCTTAGACCCTGACTATCTTTTGCCTGGGCTATTTCTGTAGTCTCTTGGCAGGTTCCTACTTATAATCTTCGCTTTCTTCCCAACACTTAGTACAGTGCCTGGCTCATAGTAGGTTCTTCATAAATGCTAGGTGACTGACTGACCCCTTCCCCAGGTCGCTCCCTCCTGGATCCCACAACCAGATTTATTTTCCTAAAACACGACTCTTTTTGTCAGTTCCATGCCCAAAGATCCTCAGTGACTTCCCAGTGCCTCCTGAGTAATGTCTCATCCTAGCTTTCTAGCCTGTTTGCCAGAGTGCCAACCAAACTGGACCACTCTACCTATCCTTCACTTTTTAGCTTTGGTGGCTTTGTGATACATTGCCCTGTTAAAACCCACTTGTCCTTAGAACCTAGCTCAAATGCTGCTTCTTCCATGAAGATGACCCCAGCTATCAATGTCTTCCTTCTTCTATCTTCCATAGCATTGTATATCTTCTCATGGTATTTATGTTCTACCTCATATATAATCCCCTCCACTAGATTGTAAGCTTTTAGAGGGAAAGACCTAGGTCTTCCTCATCTTTTAATGTCCTATGGTGCCCTCAGTAAATCTGTATTGAATGAATGCGTTGAATATATTCAGAATTTCATTATTCTTTACTAATAACTACTCTTTGTTTTTATCGAACCTCTATGGGTGAAGAAGGAACGCTTTGTTGGTGTGAACAAACTTGTAAGACTAGTGCCTTTTATTTTACCCCTTGGTGGATTGAGGACCAGACAGTGCTTAGAGAAAACAAAGAAACTTGAGAAGGCTCTACTCAAAAATATTTCTCCCCACATTTTACCATTTGGGTAAAGAAGGTTCTCCTTTGCAAATTCAGTTTCATTCATGCCTGAATGTCAGTTGCCTTGTGCAAGTATGGCTTCAGTAAGTGGTAGTTTTGCTAGAGGGAAGAAGATATCAGACAATTCTAATACTTGGGAGAGGGGAAATAGGAAACTTTGGATCTTAAGAGAATCAGTCTTATGACAGGATTAAGGTACAAAAATGAGATGACAGGGAAAATAGTATAAACTCTCCTTTCACAATGACTTTCCTTTTGGTTTTCTCTATTCCTCCATCTTTATTATGTCTACTTAAAGACTCCCATATGTGCAAAGACCTCCAAAGCCTGCAACCTTAAGAGTGCTGCTATCAGCCTCTTGTTCTTGTAATTTTGCCACAGTAAAATCAGGCCTCCAGGTGGTCGTTTCATAGTTGGGATAGAGTTTTTCAATTTTACAGCAAGATTACCTTTCTGACTGTTGGCGTCCACCTCTGTTACCTCTGTAGTCTCGTTTTGTTGGTAAAATAAGGGTTTTCAGAATACCCCAGCTACTCTCTCTTAGTAGGACTTATGCACTTTTATTCATCCTTTCTCAATAGTTCATTAGTATACTTCCTTTTCTCATCCTTATTTTGATTTGATCTGGTTTTGCTCTTCTGCAATCCACTTTGGGACTCCCATTTTTGAGTCATTTCAAAAGCAGGTTAGGGAGTTTTCTCACCTCACAGACCCATTTGGTGTTAGTTGTTCCTTTTTACATATAAATACTTCTCCCATCTCCAACTGCTTTTTTTTTCTCCAACCAAAGATACCTGACATCAGTGCCTTCCCCAAACTACATGTTAAGTCTTAAAATTATTGAGCCTTAGAGATTCTGTAGCCCAGTATTTCTAGTTTTACATTGCAGATTGCTTAAAATAGGAATTCCTAACTAGTTTGTATCATAGACCTCTTTGACTGGTGTCAGAGTCTGGTGAAGTCTTTGGACCCCTTCTCAGGAGCATGTTTTTAAAATACACAAAAATAAAATACATTAGGTTATAAAAGAAACCAATTATAGTGAAATGCAGTTATCAAAATATTAAAAGAAAGTTGGTGAATTCCCAGATTAAGAACCTCTGCCTTAGAATATAATTAAAATCAGCCAATACTTATTGGTTATCTAATATGTATCAGAGTATACGACTTGATGTCTGCCTTTAAAGAGTTTATAATCTAATAGGGAACTTAAACATGGAGAGAGTTAAAAAGCAATAAGGTAAAATATTTAAATAACAGTTTAAGATAAGAAATGTTATAAGGCAGTTCATGATTTTTGCAGAAAATAATTCAGAGGGGAGAGCTCATTCTGAGGCTATCAGGGAAAGTTTTATAGAAGTGTCATTTGAACAGGATTCAAAGAGGAAGGGAGAGAGTGCCTTCCTTTCCTGTACTTCTCAATGATTGGGATACCAGTAAGCTCTTAAGGACAAGAACAAGTTTGTATTTTTTCTTTGTATTCCCAGAAACTATTACAGTACTTGGTGCTTAGTAAATGCTTTATAAATATTCATTAATCAAGCATTTATTAAACAACTACTATGTGTGCCAGACACTGTGGTTGATTTACTATACACACACATATGCATATTTGTACGAATAGACACATATACATATTGTAGATGGGTATACACATGTGCATATAGTATATGCGTATACACACACAAAGTAATTTTTGAAGGGGGTGATAAAAGTAGCAATAGGAAGATCAAGATAGACTTGTTTTGGTAGATAGCACTTAAAACTGAGCCTTAGAGGATTTTAGGAATACTGAGAGGCAAAGTAGGAGAGAGAGCATTCCAAGCTTGGGTGATAACCTAGGCCATAGGTTCCCACAGTAGGTGATAATGTCCCCCTGGATAGCGCTGGACTGATCCAAGGAGGCAGTAGTAGCCTCGGGTGCAGTTGGGGGTGTTGAATAAAAATAAGGGGGCAGTGGAAGCATAAGGAAAGAAGAGAAGAGAAGAAAATTTTGGAAAACTGTACATGTTTCGTTTGTTGTGTAACAGAGTTAAAGTCATAGTGATTACATTATTTTCCAAATGAACACACAAAATGAAGGTTATAACCAATCGTGGTCAAGTCTGCCAACAGGTCTTAACAAGCAGGTGTTGGCAGGCAAGCATGTCGTGCATTGTTGGGAAGTGCAGCATGCATTGGCAGGAATATGTGTATTGTTTTAATTGTTTGCAACATGATACAATATGGTTACATGATATTGCATCATCAAAATTTCAGTGAAGGGAACAACCCACAAATCTACAATAAATTATTAAATTTAAGATGCATAATTTTAAAATATATATATTTTTTGAAATGGTGCAAATTTCAAAAAAAAAAACTGTTAAAGGGTTAAAGAAAGTAAATTTCCAGGGGGGCGCTGAGGAATAATTTTTTTGAAAAGGGGGCAGTAGACCAAATAAGTTTGGGAACCTCTGGCCTAGGCAAAGACACAGGTAGAAAATGGAATATTGTGCATAAGGAGCAGCAAAGGGAGCCATTTTTGCAGGATCATGGAGCATGTGAAGAGAAATAAGGTATAATAAACCTGAAAATATAGGCTAGAGTTAAAATTGTGGCATTTAGAGCCCTTAACACTGGAACTTGTATTATACCCTGGAGATGATTGAGAACCACTAGCATTTCTTGAGCAGGGGACTGACCTGTACTTGAGAAATATCAACTTGGCATTTTCTATACAGGAAGATGGAATGGAGAAGGGACAGACTGGAGACCGGAAGATTAATTAGGAGGCTGTTATAATAAATGAATAGGAGGTGATGAAGGCCAGAATAAGGGTTGGTGGCCATGTGAGTTAAGACCACGGAGCAAATGCAGGAGACTTAGCTGTAGACTTGACCAGATTTGGCAGTTGAGTGAATCATCCAATCAACCAGAGTTCATTAAGCATTTAAGGGTGTGTGTGTGTGTGTGTGTGTGTGTGTGTGTGTGAGTGTGAGAGAGAGAGAGAGAGAATGAGAATGGATTTGGAGTCAGAGGATGTGGTTTAATTCTTTTTTGTTGTTGTTTGTTTTATTTTAGTTTTTGGGTTTTTTTGGCAGGGCAATTGGGTTTAAGTGACTTGCCCACGGTCACACAGCTAGCAAGTGTGTCAAGTGTCTGGGGGCGGATTTGGACTCAGGTCCTCCTGACTCCAGGGCCAGTGTTCTACTCACTGCGCCACCTAGCTGCCCCCTGTGGTTTAATTCTTGACTACTGCTGTCACCCATGTGACCTTTGGGAAGACGCTTAACTTCTCTGACCAGTTTCCTCATCTTTAAAATGGAGAGGGTTAATTTGGATGACCTCTAAGGTCTCTTTAAGCTCTCAATAAATGTTCTACTATTGTGACCTAATTGGATCATTTAGAACCTGAAAAGCTCATAATCAGTTAGAGGGTAATGGGAACCAAGGACCCTCCTCCTGGGTTGATTTATTGGCATTCTTTTAGTGCACTGACAGACTGACTGTGTTACCTGATTTCTTAACATAAAGAGGGGCAAAGAACAATCTGATCATTTTAAACATTAGTAATTAAGGAATGAAAAAAAATTCTAAAAAAAAGTTTCAGGTTTCAATTCCCATGGAAAGTATATAGCTAAGCATCTTAGGAAAGTAAAAAAGTTTGGTTTTGATTACTGTTAACTTTTCTTTTATTACAAATACCCTTAGGCCATAGGATACTTGATTTTGACATTGAGCGGAAAGTTAGATTTTCATTTTAACTGGAAGTTATGTTACATCATTTTTGGTTTAACAGATCCTTGGATATATTAAATGAGTTTGTGTGTCTTCAATACTATAAGAACCGCATATCCGAACTCTTACATCTTTTTATGTGTTATTTTTGTATATTTCTAACACTTATAGTTTCATATTTTTGTTTGGATTTGTAATTGTAATTTCTGATCGTGCTGGAAGTTTTCATTAGGCTCAGAGTCCAAGTGCAAATTAAAATTTACTTCTGAATAGCATAATTAAAACAAGTGGATTAGACCTTAAACCATTCGTATTTACATTATGAAGTCTCCTTAGCTATGTGAAAAGTGCCAAGGGTTTACAGATGTACCTTCAGCTTGCTTTCTGTTTCTTAAATAAGAAGTTGACCTGTCTGGCCCTTTGCTGTCCCTTGTCTCCCATGAGGGGAAGGTCTCTGGCTTTACTACGTTGTGTAAAGTTATAAGTGAATGCTGATGATTGATTGTGTGTCCTCTTCTACATCACCTTCTAAACACTCTTCTTTCTCTCTCTTTATCATAGACCTCCTGATATTCAGCTGCTAAAGGAAGGACAAAGGTATGGTTGAATCAGAATTCTGTCTATACGACACAGCCATGGTTCCAAACCTTGGCAATAAACCAGGTGATAGGAGCCTTTTGATTTCCTTTGCTGATGCATTATGGAAGTGTCCCATTGTACCCACACAATGAAATACTGGACCTGTTGAGCTTTTTCTTTTGTGTTGCCCCAGCAGGACCATTTGCTCTGTATGATTTAGTGAACAGCTGTTCCTACCTGGGAAGTCTTAATTGAACCGTTGAAATCTGACACAAATATAACTCCTGCTCTTTCCATCCTGTGTACTGCAGGTCTTTGTTAAATAGGTTGTTCCAATTATATGTGTTGAAAGGTTTTAAAAAAATCTAAATTTACAGTATTTATAGTTAGGGATTTACCAGTTATGTAATTATTTGAAATAATGTTTTAGATTCCTGGATTTTTTTTTTAATCTTTGATCATTTTCCTCACCAGGCTATGGCCACTTTTTAGATGTCTCTCTTACCATCCAGTTCCTTGCATGACCTCCTGACCTCCCCACCCTCAAAAAAAAAAAAAAAGAACAATCCTGGTTGGTTATTAGTCACCACCCAGGGCTAGATATGTGGAGATTGAGTGGGTTAGAGATCTTTATCTAATCATGCATAGCTCTAACATGGAATTTTAAAGTAATATAGAAAAACATGACTGCTACCTCCCAGCTGAAGATTTTTGTATTGATTCCTGAACTGTTAAAGGTGAAGTGATTCTAGATTTCACCAAATTATACTCACTTATTTTCCCTCTGACCTTAGACATAGTCATAGCATGGTTTGGGGATAAATTATGACTAAAAAGTATATTCCTGGCTCTCCTCTGCAAAAACAGCACCTCCTCCCAAGGAAAAAAATAACCACCCAACAACAAACTCAAAAGTTCTTAATCTTTCTATCAGATCTCATTCAAAATTTCAAAAACATAGGAAGAAAATGTCTCCTTTTGTTATTGTCATTACTGTCAGATTCTGAGATTTGTTTTATTTGCTTTCTTTAGCTCTTACCTTTGAGACTTATGTTTATTATTTTTGTTTTTTGACGGGGCCTGTGGTTTCATTGGCATTGGGAAGCCTGGGAAGGAAACTCTCTCTACCAATACAGGTTGGCACTCACTGTGCCTTGAGCACGGCTGAGGGATGACGTGATCTTCAGAGGGTCACGTGACGAGTGGGGCAGAGACTGGAATAGAGCCAGTAGTCCTGGTTATTCCAAGGCCAGCTCTTGAGCTGCTGCCCCATGTTGCCTTTCACTGTTTGGGAAAACAAGCCTTAATTGCCTCCTCTTCCTCATAACTTTTCTTTTCCTTGACCATGGTGGTCAGATCATCTTTTTGTGTGTCTGAATTACCCTGAAAAGTTTATGGCATTTTCTACTCACTATAATCTTCATTATAGTTTTTTTTTTAAGTTTTAATGAAATGGCTCAGATATTTTTATTTTTTGTGAAACTAGTAACTAGAGTTTCCAGAATGAAAACTGAAAGAAATTCTATGAAAGTTTTAATAGGAACAGTTTCAAAATAAAATCTATCCCAGTACTCATTGAAAAGCACATAGAAAGGTTTACAAGTGAAATCTTGGTCATGTCTTAGCACGTAATTCAAAACTCTTTGCTTTTGAAAACTGCAAAATAGCAGCAACTTAGCCTGCTTTGCTGTGAGTCTGTTCTTTCTTCTTTCCACCTTGCCCCCCACCAGCGGTCATTCTGGCGAAGAAGTCAAGTTATGTGATGAGGCTGTTACGACGTTGGACATTGAGAATCCTGACCGGTCTCGAAACCAGGATGAGTCTGGTTCCTCCAGCACCCACAGTCACAGTAGCAGCGATGATGAGCAAGGATTTGTTTCCTCTCTTCTACCAGGAAACAAACCAAATTCGACCCCTGGAAAGCAGCAGCCATATCCAAAAAGCATCCTGAAAAAGAGGCTTGGCCAGAGAGCAAACTCCAGACACCAAGACAAAGACCTGCCAGCAGCAGAAGTGACCAAGCAATTGAACAGGTGTACATTAGACAGCCAGGAGAAAGTGAACGCTTGTGCCCTTTGTTTACAAGAGGAAAATACTTGTGTTTCCTCAGATTTTTCCTCAGAAAAATCAAAAGTTTCAGAGAATTCTGAAGGCAGTTGTGATAGTTCCCAGATAACCCTGGTAGGCATAAGCAAAAAAGGAGCAGAACATTTTAGGAGGAAATTTGCGAAGTTGAATCAACCTGCCCCATCAGGTTCCAGTCCATTCCAGGTAGATCCTGCTGAAGCCAAAGCAGGCTTGTTTGAAGCCCTCAAAGAGACTTTGGTGGAGTGGAAGACAGAAGAAACGTTAAAGTTTTTATATGGTGACAACTATGTCCCTGTCCCTCTGACAGCCTCACCATCCACTCCTCAGGCTGAAGAGAAGGAAAAGGATGAGGAGGCCTCAGTTCCAAGGCTGGAGGGTCACATTTCCACTACTGGCCGGGTGTCTCAGAACACCCTGGATCAATCTCTGCCATTCAGTGGCTCAGACGCTGCCATTCACCCTCTGCCAAGTTACGAGAACCTAAAAAAAGAAACTGAAGCATTGAATTTAAGGATTAGGGAGTTCTATAGAGGAAAATATGTTCTGGATGAGCAGCCCCCCAAAGCAGAAACCACAGACAAGGTATGTCTTAACTCACGGCATCAGGTATGGGGGGAAAGAGGGAAGAATTTAAGAGAATAGGGTTTCTTCTTTATTTTTTTTTTTAGTTCCTTCAACTTCAAGATGATCTCTACAACAGTAACACTCCTAGGCCCCCAGAGTGCTGTCTTTTTAGCCCTTTTAAATCTAGCTGATCCCTGCTTGATTCTGCCCCCAGGTCATGCTGGTGGCTGCCCCCAAGAGCTCCAGCAAAGTTCCTGCCTTGTGGCAATGAACAGCCTGCCATGATTTTGTTTGCAATTTTTAGAAATGATGGGGCTGTTGTTCTACTCTGTAGGGATGGCCCAGAAAGGCAGGGCAAAGGTTGCAACAAGAGCCAAACTTCCCATGTAGTAAAATCTCAAAAGAGACTTTTTAAATTCTGTTCTTTTTTATGTGCATCAATTAGTGGAATGTTAAATATGAGCTTAACTTTATTCTTCTGTGAGACTCAAAATATGGCAGAAATGGCAGTTCTGCCTTTAAAACTGAGAGAATTTCGGAGAAAATTATATTCTGTGGAACTTAAGTTACAGGAGAATCTTAGAAAGTGTCAGTGATCTGCCACAGACTTACGAAAAGCCTTAGGCTATTCACCCACCCTTCGAAGAGTCCTGGTGCCCTCATCTGTTCTGTGGAAGAGTTGAACTCAATGTCTTAAGTCCCTACCAGCTCAGACGTTTTTAATGCCCGTGGCTATGAGAAGATGGATTGGGAAATGAACTTGGTCACCATGAAGAAGGGCCGGATCACTTTATTTTGGATTTTAAATTTAAGAATGTGTATGTAGTGATTGGAAAGAGAGTTTTACTCAAAATTTAGAAATAAATTTTATTTGCATAGGTGATCTCCTGGCCCCATGCTTGAGAATACATAAATGTTCTTATACAGCAAGCATGACTTTTTGTGCTGAAGTAGGAAGACACTGATGCCTGGCGTCAGTGGAAGGACCTTAGCTCATATTAGTGTCACTGTTTGTCTTTGGCCCCACCAACATGAATAAAGTAGTCCTTGATATTTAGAACTTTTGTAGTCATCATTTTATTAAAAACTGGTTTTATAAAGTATCCTTAGTTCTAAAACTACCAACTTTGGATTAAGAAAAATGCCTTTTTCTAAATTTGTGGTGATTTTCCATTCTTTAAAATAAGAAATAAAATGACATTTCTTCTTTGTTTTTTACAAATGTGATTCAGGGAGATCCCACCTTTCCACTCATAGATTCAAGTTCTCAGAACCAGATTAGAAGACGCATCGTACTCGAAAAATTGACTAAAGTGTAAGTACATAATAATTTTAGAAATTTTCTATAATAATTTTGAGATTTGACAGTCAGCAATATTATTCTTATATTCAGCTATTCTGAAAAATAATTTTAAAGTCAAAATGGGTTCATGATTTAGGAGTAAAGGCCGATACTATAAGCAGTTTGGGAGAGCAAGGAATAGTTTACCTATCAGATTTATGGAAAAGAAAAGAATTCATGACACAACAAGAGATCACACAAGTGGGAAAAGGACCTATATGTACAAAAATAGCGGCTCTCTTTGTAGTAGCAAAGTATTGGAAATCAGTGGGATGCCCATCAATTGGGAAATGGCTGAACAAGTTGTGGTATATGAAGGTAATGGAATACTATTGTGCTATAAGAAATGGGGAGGATACGGACTTCATAACAACCTGGAAAAACCTACATGACATAATGCTGAGTGAGCAGAACAGAACCAGGAGAACATTATACACAACCACAGATACATGGATTCTGTGAGGATTAACCTTGATAGACTTTGCTTTTCCTAGCCACACAAGGTGAGGACTTGAATTTGACATTGCACACATTGCGTTGTTGGGAAGACGGTCTCTCATTTTGATATTTCAATTTAATGATTGGATTTGTTTTGGGGGAGGTGTTGTGGGGGAGGGGAATGGAAGAGGACCAGACCCATGATTTCATTGTTTTCAAGGAGCCTTTGGTGAGGAGATTCTATGAGTTGATTGTGTAGTAAACAGACTTTTCTGCATATATGTAAATTTACTTCCAAGAAGTACTGTTTTCAAAAATAGCCCAAATCTCCTGTTTATATGCACAGGCAAAACATTTGAGAGTGTCAACAAGTCATTTTTCTTTAAATCTCTGTATTTACATGTAGACCATCTCTGTCTAGTTAAACGGAAACAACATGGCATGGCTTCTTTCTACAATTGTCCTGGGCATGTGTCTCCCAGAAGCACACTTTGTAGTTGCAGTCAGGTATATCTTGGTTAATGAAAATCACTGATTCTAAAACTAGAACCATGTAGACGTTTATTTCATTGAAGGAATTCTAGTCCTACTTTTTTTATGCAACAGAATTGTAGAAGAATGAGCCCTACTAGGAAGCCATTTAGCAAATCATGTATGCTTAAAATGAGAATTGAAAGGAAAGGCATGCTGGCTGCCATGGTGGTGGCTTTGATTTTGATATCAGGATAGAGACCATGTCCCCTGGAGGCTTGACAGTTTCAAGAACCAGTTCCTACCTTGACTTTGTTTTCTACTTCTCTCATATGTGCCTCCTATATACCCCTTGATTCTCCTCCACTAAAAAACCTGGAAGTTTAGAAATGAGAAACAGTGTCAGAATGTGCCAGATGCCTCCAGCCTGCCTCTGTCCTTCCAGGATCACCTTGTGACCCTCCTGGAAAGTAGATTGGCTTGTCTCTGTCAGTCACGTCCTGGAGATGTACCTTACCAGGCACAGAACCTAAACATTGCCATGTGTCTCTGTTTAATCATGAAAGTATTATGGGAACTTTCTAGAATTAGCTATAGATAAAACAGGCATAGACTCATTCTACACACAAATTACAGAAGTATATCCAGAATTAAGAAAATATTTTAAAAAGAAAGCAAATGAAGCATTTTTGTTGTTATTTTCAGATTGCCTGGAATCTTGGGTCCTCTTCAGGTTACATTGAGTGATATCTACACTGAACTTAAAAATCTTGTCCAGACTTTTAGGTTAGTATCAAAGTTTTCTTTTCCCTACTTTAACCTTGCAATCAGCAGCTTACAGGGAATTCTGGTTTGTAAAAAAAACCACTTGGAGATTTCAACATCACCGTAAGAAATGAGGCTTGGGGAAAACTTACAAGGAAGCAAAGAAAATATGGACAGCTCTGAACACAATGTGTAATATTATATAGACTTTCTTATTATATAGACTTTTTTGAATCCTCTCTTTATGCACTGGTGCATACATGGAAATGCTTTTTTTTTCTTTTCTTATTTTGTATTTAAATTTTAATATTTAAGTTTATGTTTCTTTTTCTTATATATTTAAGTTTTAGAAATTAAAAAATTTTTAAAAATTAATGAGGCTGGGGGATGAAAAGATTAAAGGAATCCTCATGAGAATGGAACCATTTTGACCCATGTCACACTTCTAGGATACCTTACTCCCAGAAGGAAGCACTAAGGCTTCAGACTGTGGGAACGGCGTTACTACTGTTTTAGAGATTTAGAAGAGTCCCTCCCTGAACTGATTGTCTTCCTCTCCTGCCCTCCCAAATAATTTCTTCCTCCTGACTTTCATATTTTTGCCAGTAATGCCACAGCCAAGTCACCAAGATCTGAAACCTCAGTGACATCCCTGATTCCTCTCTTTTCCCTCCCCCCACATTTATCCGGTCAGTTACCCGGTCTTTTTGTTTTGGTCTTCATGATGTCCCTCATTTCTGTCCCCTCCTGTCTCTTCCAGCTGTCACTGCCCGCAGGTCAGGTCCTCATTAGCTTTTGAGCACAATATATTAACATGGTTTTGACCTTCCAAAGTCCAGCCTCCATGCACTTCTGCCAGTGTAACCGTTTTACAGCATAGCCCAGCATCATGTAGACTGAAAAGAATGCTTTGGGATCCGGGGTCTTGACTTTGGATTTCAGCTCAGCTCCTAGTTACCTGTGTGACCTGGGCTTCATCTCCCTCTCTCTGAGCCTCTTTTAGACAAGGAGTCTGTTCTCAGCTCCCTTTTATGATCTGTGTCACCCCCTTACAACCACTGAATGGCTCTTGTCCAAATAAAGTCTGAGTTTATTGGACCTTTAAGGACCAACATGATTGAGCCCCAGCCTGTCTTCCAGTTATTAAAATAATAATAATACTAATAGCAAAAATAACTTCAGTTTAGCACTCTACAGTTTGCAGAGGGCTGCTTATACATTATTTTCATTTGAGCCTCACAACAGCCCCATGGGGTAGGTGCTCTGCTTCTCTCCCTTTAAATCTGAGGACACTGGGCCTGAGAGAGTAGAGGTGCTTTGCCCAGGGTCATGTAACTGGTGACCTTATTCTACCTCTGGGTGTCCTGACTCCAAGCCAAGCCTAACACAATCGGTAGTTGTGAAGGATCTACCTTGTGGGTGCAAGGCCTGATACTTGGTTCTGGAGACACAGAGACAAGAATGAGACGGTCCCTGTCCTCGAGGAACAGAACCATACCATTGGCAGATGCAAACATTCCAGTATGTGGAACCATGTACTTCTGGTAAAGTGATGTTTTTAAGCGTATATTAAAAGGTGGTAACAAAATGTCCTTGTTTGCGCTTGCTTCTGAATGTTTGTGTATTTCTTCCTTCTCTGTGTCTGCATCTTGGTCACTTCCTGCTAACTCTTACTCCTCACATCACTTCAGTCCCAGAGAAGCCCTTCCTTGTAAGAAATAACTCTAGTCAAGAAAAACAAATCAGCACATTAGCTGAGTCCAACAGTGGTGGGGGGCTCATTCCTTCCTTCTAGGCCATCACCTCTTGGCTAAGCTAGAGCCTCAGACTCCATATTCCCAGCCTGAGTTTCAGTTTTTCTTCTAGACAATGTTGCCTTCATCTCCTCAGGAAGATGAAGCTCCCTTTCCACTCAAAATCTGATACATAAGGAGAGGGTATTGTAATATTGATTCTTTCCAGGCCTGAAATTCTGGGATGATAGAGTGGGTCCCTCTCAGAGGATGCCTGCTTTCCTTCCTTCCTTCCTTCCCAGGGTAACCTACTGCTGATAGGTTCTCTAGGGAATTCCTGTCTAGGTACAGGCTAAACTGTGTCCTCTGATGTTCTTCCAATTCTAGCACTGTAGAAATCATGCTGGGTTTGTGATCTGAGGTGATTTGAATTCAAGTTTCTGTTATGTAATAGCCCTGTGACATTGGGCAAATCATTGTCTGCCTCTGGGCACCTCATGACTGCCGAAGTGTCTTCAAGCTCTAGGTTTTAATAGCTTAAAACTGCACAAGACTTTTGGGATGCCCCATATTATCCAATGAGATTCTGTTTTCCTGATATATTCAGTTTGGGTTCATTTCATCATGAAATAATGTGAAGCCAGGGGAAAAAAAGTTGATATACAGTGATATATTGTGTTTGTCCTTTGTTCTCGAAGAGGACACCAAGGAAATGATGACATGACTTGCAGTTGACTTTGATTTGAGTGAGGGAGGGCTGTGCAAGATCACCAGCCTCACTTTCTCCTCAAGCCATCTGGGTCCAGAGGCCAGATATTCATCAGGACAACTGGAGATGGTCCCACAGTGATATATAGACCCTTGGGCTATAAAATGTTTGGTTTTAGTCAGCAAACGTTAGGTACTATTGGGGTCAGGGATGGAGACAAACATTTTTTACAAGTACGAAGCAAGATTCTTGTCCTCTAGGTTACATTCTAATTGGGGAGACAAGTTTAACACGTACAATAATGAAGAAGTATTATAATAACTCACATTTTTATAGGTTTGCAAAGCACTTTGTATATATTATTTTATTTGACTCTCAATTGTGAGGATCAGATGACCCTGAGGAAGGTGCTATTGCCCCATTTTATAAATGTCTGGAGACAACTATTCTATAACCATTTTTGCTTTTTCGCAATAAAAGATACTTATTAAAACATAAGCCTATACCTTAATAAACTTATCTTCTATAGGAAGGCCATGAAAAATGAGGTGCCAGTAACCTGGAAATGCAATCCCATTTGGACCATATCCTTTTCTTTGTCTCTAGACGTGAAGGACATTCTAATTAAGCGGTCTATAGTGTGCACCCCATGTAGTGGCTTCTGAATTCCATACACATTCCCAGGTTCCTGCCTGGAGGAGTCACACCTGTCAGATTCAGTCCCATCTAATAAGTACAGTAACTGAGACATCGATGTGTCTAATCAAATCTTGGTACAAATTTTGCAACACTCCTCCTCTTCCTGCTCCTGCACCTCCTCTGGTGTGCTTACATTATGTAACAAAAGCAGCCTTTTACTTCCTTTTCTAACAGATCAGTCCCTTCCATTTGAGTTGCAAATTATTTAATTTGGGTAAAAAGGTAAAAAATGAGTCAGCGGTGTCTTTTACCAGGAATTGACCTATTTTTAAATGTTTTTTGGAAATTTTTCTTCCGAGGCCTTCATGTAAACGATCTGCTTGTCTCTAAACTGATTGCCTTGATTGTTTTCTACAAAGGACCACCTACCTGGGGATTTAGTCAGAATGTTAAAAATGACTCATTCTTTTGGAAAATTGTGTGGGATCTAGCCTGCTAAGTGACTTTGGGGTCTTCCAGACTCATCTTCTTCTGCCAGACTCATCTCCTTCTGGAAGTCAGCCCTGCCACAGATATCTGTATCTGTTTCTAGGCTGACTCCTTTGCAAGTAACAGATTGATAACATTGGCTAGTGTTGAGACCTTGCCAATCAATACTGGCACTGGGGAAGAGTTAATTGACACCAATAACTACATTTCTCCATTTGAGAACAAGAAGGATTGCTTCTAGAGCTCAGATCAATAGAGACCTTGTAAAGCATAAGCCTGAAGCTGCTTTCTGTGTTCTTTGAAGAGCCTTTTCCCCAGTGGGTCAGAGCTGTCTTTTCTGCTAGATTTCAGCTCAGCAGATTAACTGGAGTTTTACATGTGATTTGCCTGTCAGAGTGTTTCCATCAGAAGGTTCTTAGTAATGTTTGTTGCTGTCATCAGGATTCGTCAAGGCATTTTTCTAATTCTATTTAGTTTCAGGACAGAAAGATTTAGGTTTTTTTAAAAGACATTTTTAGCAATTATAATTGTATTTGGGAGCTAACAGTACTGGTACTTTTCAGCTATTTATTTCAAATTCTATAACTTCGTTTTTTGAATGATAGAACACAACTAATCTAGTCATTTAATAACCATTAAGTTCATAGTTGGTACAGCAAAGGAAAAGTTGAACAATTTGCCCACACACACACTACCCCTGAAAATGCTACATCTTTTGAACATTTATGTAAACATAAAATTGGGGCATTTAAGAACAAGGAAAGGGAGTTGTACTCACCTGTTTTTGTAATTTATTCTGCACATTTAAACCTCTCGCTACTTTTTCTTTGTTTCTTTTTAAATTGCTGGCAATACAGCATCTATAACAAACACATATAAATTCCTTTTCTGTTACTTGCCCACTTGTTAAGAAACTGTTTTAGGAAAGAAACTGATAAGCTGGACCGCATCCAGAAGATAGCAGCCAAGAAGATGAAGGAACTGGAGACCATATGATGGTCTTTGAGGGTACCATGCTTGATTAACCTAGGAAAGACTCTTCAGGCATTTAAAGGACTACCATCTAGGAGAGGCTTACTTCTGCTTGGCTCTCGAGCAGTGAGTAGAGAGAGGCAAGTTGAAGCCAGCTGTTGGAAAAAATGGATTAAAAATATGAGAATTGTCCCTAAACAAATGAGCTGCATCAGGTGGTCATATCTCCATCCCTGAATCTCTTCAGCTGTTGAGATGATCCCTAGTCAGTTACAGATTGGACCAGATCAGGGCTTCTTAAACTTGGGTCTGGGAACTTGGACAGGAAAAAAGTTATATTGTTATTTTGATAGAATTGATTTCCTTTGTAATCCTGTATATTTTATTTTATTCATTTAAAAATATTATTCAGAGAAAGGGTCCATAGGCTTGATCAGACTGTTGCCAAAGAGGACTATAAGACAAAAAATCCAGATGGTCTCTATGGTTTCTTCTAACTCTGTGATTCTGTGGAAGTGGGTCTTAGTCCTATATTAAAATACTAGGGTTGTCAGTGTTTTTAGACACAGTGTTTTACACTTGTGGGTATTGTGTTTGTGGGTGTGTATGTCTAATTTTACAGTCAAACTTCTTGTCATAAAGTGGCCTATTAAAGAATTGGGACTTCGGGGCTCACAGTAAAGGAATCAAATGCTTAATAATCATTTCCAGGATGACCCCAAACAAGATGTTTAAATTCTTTTTCTTGGGCCAGTTCCCTGGCAGTATTCCCAGAGCAGTAATCTACCCTGGGGGAGCTGTTGGAGAATTGGCAGAGCAGCAATTATTTAGGATTCAGAGAACTTCTCAGAAATTCAAGTGGGTGCTGCAGAGAGTACAGGGGAAACTTGACTTCAGCTGGATAGCCTTTTCTTGAATGAAGGTTTAGTCCTTTTAGCTGTCATCCTCTCTCTGCTGCCTCTTGAGCTCCTGCTGCCCATGTTGTTTCCTCCAGAGTTCCTTAGCACTTCCACCGAGGTCCCGGCAGGGCCAGATGAGGAGGCAGCATTCAGCCAGTTGCTTCTTCGGCCTGTTCTTCTGTCCAAAAAAGGGGTTGTAAATAAGACTGGTTCCCATCTCTGTCCAACATCAGTATTGTTGTTTGTGCAAAAACAGAGCAAGAGCATTATTTTATTTGAAATGGTATTTATCAAGTGAAAACTGCATACCATCTATTGTTTAGTCATTTTTCTGTCCTGTCCTTAGTGACCCCGTTTGGGATTTTCTTGGCAGAGATACTAAAGTGGTTGGCCATTCTCCAGGTCATTTTACAGATGAGGAAACTGAGGCAAATAGGGTTAAGTGACTTGCCCAGGGTCACACAGCTAGTAAGCGTCTGAGGCCAGATTTGAACTCTTGAAAGATGAGTCTTCCTGACTCCAGACCCAGCAGTCAATCCCCTAGGCCATTTAGCTGCCCTTTGTATATCACCTGTCTACTATTGTATACCATCCTAGGCCCAAAGAACTTTTTCTTTAACAAATACCAAGCATATCCTTCTTTATAAAACCTGACTTGTGTTTTATTCATATTGCTATAAATAATGTTTCATCTGGAAATAATGGGAGAGCTATTTTTTTGCAATCCAGAATTCATTGGCAAATCCTCTGTTTTCCTATCTTCAAGGCCCAGTATGGAATAATAATAGTGTCGTAACATGACTGCTGAAAAAGCTTCAGAGCTAACTTCGCATTAATAGATGTGGTTTCCAGAATTAGGGAGGATTTCTTTCTGTTCCACTTCATTCTGGTCTGATGGCATTTGAAGTAAATTAAGATTACTCTGTTGTTGAGCCTTTGTAGCCTGATGACCCTGTGATGGTGAAACATCTGCCCAAAGCTGAGGGAATAATGTGGGTAGGGGTGAGGGAGAAGGTATAGAGGTGAATCGGGCCAGATGGCGTCTGTGGTCCTTTTTTTTCCTAAAATAATTTGATTTTATCTTCTTATCTCTTACTCTTTTTCAGGTTAACAAATAAGAATATCATTCACAAGCCTGCAGAATGGACCCTAATTGCTATTGTATTATTATCACTGTAAGTACTCATTGAGTTTTTAAATTCTAAGTAATGTTCTATAGCCTGTGTGAGAGTGTGTGTGTGTTACATTATTGTTGTCCAAAAGCCATACAGCTTTTGAAGTATTTTGTTTGAAAAGAAAATGCCATTAGTTAACTTTCCAAACTGAATTATAAAAGTTCTGCCTTTTCTCTGTACCTGCTTTAGCCGCCTGTATGGTGGGAAGAATATTTTCTTAAGTGATCTATAATTTGTGTGTATAGATACATGTTTTATATGTATATGTGTGTGTATATATATACACACATACACACATGTGCATACATGTACATATGGATATATATGCACACGCATATATAAGTCCTTATTAATTTGCATTTTTTTTTAAACCTTCATTCTGCAGAATTTACAACAAAAACTATTTCAGTTAGTCCCTTTTGAAATAGGAAAGTTTTGGAAATTGGGAAGCTGAAGGGCAAAACCATCAATGTGCTTTTGGTATTGAATGAAAACATTTTAGTGGTCACCTCAGAGCTTCGTTGTTTAGGTATCTCTGATGTACCCCCCAGCTGATAACATTCCATCTCTCTTCCACATATTTTATCATTAATGGCATCCAGAAATTCCCTGTAGACCCTGTTTTCCCCAGTTAATATGAAATTTTAAAGTTCAATGCACTTAAAAGAAATAAAAACAATCCTACTACACAAGCCCACATGAAACATTTAACATGGGTTCGCCTTTTAAGAAATCACTGGTGGGTTCTCAGGCTGAGCCTTTCAGTAGGGTTAAAACCATCAAGTAATCTTCGTGTGTTTTTCAGCTTGAATTACAAAATGGCAAAAATCTTATTTCAGGACCATTTATTACCACACTGCTGCTGCGGCTGCTCTGGGGCTTGTTGGGTCACTGAAGCCTGTAGGACATAAAAGTACTTAGCAGCCATTCCCAAGTTAAGGAGTGTCATGGGCCAACGCCAGCCTGCCTAGCCCTGCTTTCCCTGCCTTTGATATTGCTTCAGTCTGACACATTGTTCTGGCTTCACTGTCCCAAGAAAGACTGTACCAGGGGCATTATTAACACAGGCTTCAGTGAGCTGGCTCTGTCTGGGTCACCCTGCCCACCCACTGCTCATCTGATTCATTAAATCAGAACACAGAAAGTAACTTTACTTAAGGCCTTGATATAAATTTTTTATCAGCCATAAGAACAAATCTTTTGTCATTTTTACCATTCAGGCTTCCAGGTGACTTGGTAATTTGTGAAACAGATCTTATGAATTTTTCAAAGTTCCTTACATTTCATTGAATATTTTGGTTACTAACAAAAAATATTAGTGTCTTTGCTCACCTGTCCTCCCTGATGCCTCCGGATGAACCCCTTTGTAGACACCATTTTAACTGTA
Organism: Trichosurus vulpecula; assembly: GCF_011100635.1. NCBI lineage: Eukaryota > Metazoa > Chordata > Mammalia > Diprotodontia > Phalangeridae > Trichosurus > Trichosurus vulpecula. The sequence continues at coordinate 36,810,897 of NC_050576.1, read as the reverse complement.
CTTAACTAATTTAATTGCGTTGAAGGAGAAATAGCAGTTTTCCTGCCAAATCAGAGACCCCAACAGAACAGTAATCTCTGAATCCTGCTTTCTTAGAACTCAGTAACTGAAAGGATATTTTCTTAAGCATAGCCTGGTTGTTTAAGTAGTGTGATGCTGGTATACCATTCCTCTTTCAAACCGTCACATCTGATTTTATTCAGGAAAATGCAGGTGGTAAAAGACATATTGAAATCTTGAATAGATCTTCTAAGTCCTATGTTCCTTCCCTAAGTTTAGGGTTAAGTGCAGGGGCAGGAATCTTTCAAGAACCATTGGCTTACAAAAATAGCAACTTTTGAGGGGGTGTGTGTTAAATGATAGTATAATTAGGAAAATTTGGAACTGGTTAAACCAGTGGACCCAAAGGTCAGCTGATCTAGGACTTGAGTGAGCAGGTAGGAGTTTTTCAGTATCTTAAGATACCATTTGCACAAATCATCACTGGTGACTTTATGGAAGAACTTGAGCCAAGAGGTGCCCAGGGTGGGCTGTCACAAACTGGTTGTGATTTTCACTATGGAACATGGAGGAGGTCACCAACCAATTTGAATACACCTTCTAGGTGATTTCTCTTATGCTCCTACTAGTATGTAAGTCCTCATTAATAACATGCTACAACCTAGTCACTGTACCCACCATTTTGATTCTTGGGAGGAACATCAGTGTTTAAAGGATGGGTTTTGTATCAGTAAAAGTATTGGGCAGCTATAATCTCAAGAGCAATCCAGCCCATTCTCTTCCTCCTTTTCCATCCTGGGCCTAGTTCACTCTCCATATGAAGTTTCTGGCCAATATCTTTCATACATGCATGCATGCATGAATACATACATATACAGGTATGTTTTATATACACATATGTATTACACCATGCATAAATACAAATTTGTTTATATATGTATGTGTGACTAGTATTCATAAGAAATATTCTAGAAGCTATTTGGAGGACAGATTAGAGGAAGAAAGAGCAGTGATAGAAAGCTATGTTGGACTATTTCGGTAGGAACACGTGATATTAAAGGCATTTATTAAGGTTGCCTTGGGAAGGAATTGGGGGGTTAATTTAAGAGATTTGCAGAGGTGATGTTGACATAACTTGGTGATTACTTGGATGTAAGAGATAAGGGAGATAGGGAAGAATCAATCAGTGAACACTTATTAAGTATCTAGCACAGATCTATGCTTTAAGAATATTATCAAGGATGGAAAGGAGAGGGAAAGATACTGGAGACAAGGATATCAATTAGTAAGCTATCGTGGTAGTCCAAACAAGGGGTCAAAAGGGCCTGGATAAAGGTGGTTGTGTTGGGATAGAGAGAAACGGTCAAAGAGATGTAATTCACAAGACTTGGCAACTGATTGGAAATGAAGAGTAAGGGCAGAGGGAGAGCCAAGGAGGAGTTGTAAGCTGTAGATAATACCAATGTAACTGTGGAAGATAGGGTAGATAGTGAAGCAACAGACAGAAGGAGAGAAGTCGGAAAAAAAAATACCAAGTTTAAGGGAAAGCTGATATCTGAGGTTTGGGGATATATTGACTTTGTTTTGCTGGTGAAGCATCCAAGTGGAAATGACCTCTAAGCAACTGGAATTGCTGGTCTGGAGCTGACAGTAGAGGTCATCTACATAGAGGTGGCAGTCAGAGCCATGGGACTAAGGACAAAAAGAAGGGGGAGAGAGAAGCAGAGGGGATCAAAGACAGGTCCTTGATGAAGGCCCATAAGGGGGAGTGGCAGAGATGGGGAGGTGCTATTGAAGGAGACCAAGAAAGATGGGCTGGAGAAATAGGAGAATGTGGTGTTTCTAGAGCTGCAGGGGAGGGGTCTTCTCCATTGGGAAAATCTCAGCCATATCAAGAGCTACAAAAGAAGCAAGAGGGGAAACTATTGGATTTGGCTTTAAGAAAGTCATGGGTTTCTTCTGAAAAAGCAATTTAAATATAATTTTGAGAATTGGAAATCGGATTGTAAAAACTTAAGAAAAGATTGAGTTGTTTTGAGTTTTTGCTCTTTCTGCTCTAGGGCCAGCCATTTATGTAGGTGGAGTAGATTTGAGAGAACAATTTCAGTGGAGGGGTGAAAGCCCTCTCCCTCTGCTTAGAAGTATGTTCAAATCTCCCCAAGCCTGAGCAAGCTCTCTCTTCATTCTCCTTTACACCCTCTAGCTCTTCTCCCATCTTCTCCCTTCCCTTCACTCAGTTTTTTAAAAAAAGTCACTCTCCCAGGCTCCCCTTCCTCACCACTCACTCCTCCAACCCTTGGATTGGGTATTCACCCTCTTCTGCTTCTCACCTCCTCAAGACTGGGTCCCCTCTATTCCACCTGTGCTTGTGGCTCTGTTGGATCCTCGGAGCTGTAGGGAGTCTCTGCAGTTTCTTGAGCAGAGGCTTGGGCTTTAGAATATCCTAAATGTGGGATGGGTAAAGTCCATATGATTTCCTGATTTTTCTCCAGCATTGCTCAGAAGTAGAGAAGCCAGATGTTGGTTAGCCAGAGAAGAAGATTCATACGTTGGGATGCAAGAAGATCCAGGGGACAAAGGATTCTAGGGAGACATTAAAGGTGCCAACCATGGGATAGACTACACATGACCTGTGTAGTCAAATGAAATCAGAGTGGGCCAATAGGGTTGGGCCAGGGAACCGAGGGTCCCTCTATAGGCAGCGCAGGTGGGGTGTGACTCCACTGAGGGGTGTCTGAAGTTGGATGGAGATAATTACTGGAACTAGGCAAGTGGAGGATTTGACAGGGCATGGGTTCCTGATCTGGGTACTTGAGTTATCAAGAATTTCAATTAGCAGATGTTGCATTTGTGGAAAGTTTCTGTCCTTCAAAATGCTGCAAATTGAACCTATTTTCCAGAGAAACAATGTGGCAGTAGGGGAGGGGACAGTGCTGTGGAAGGAGGGCCTAATGCCTGCCTTTTTACAGACATGATTACTGACGGTAACTAGAGTAGTGGTCTCCGCTTTGGGCTCCATTATAGCCTGCTCTTAAGGGCACCTTCTTCAGTCCATTAGGGATCTTGGATCATCTCATTGGTGTAAATGCTGCTTCCATCTCCCCTAAATGCGGCCACTCTTAATAATAGCTAGCATTTCTGTAGTGCCTTAAGGTCTGTAAATCTTTTTACAAAGATGATCTCGTTTGATCCTCAAAACCATCCTGGGAGGTAGGTGCTATTGAAAACTGAGGCAGGCAGTCATGAAGTGACTCCCCAGGTCACACACTTAGTAAGTATCTGACTAAGGATTTGAATTCAGGACTTTCTGACTCCAAATCTACTATTTTGTCCACTTCCCCACCTCGCTGCCTAGTGGAGAGTATTGGTTGTGGCCAGAACACCCAAACCCATCATCATGTGGTGACCACCCCACATAGTGATGAGCCTCTGAGTTCAGCCAGGCTGGTCCTCAGACTGCAGGCGTTCAGTCTAGTGCATGGCCTACCCTGAAAGCCCCCAACCAGCTCAGTAGGACCCCTCCCCCCAATTGTGCTTCACCAGCATAGCCTTCAAGAAGCCAGGGTCACTTCCACTTCCTGAGACTTTGGTGACCCTTAGAGAGCAAATTGTTGGTCTATAACATGAAAACCAAAGGTCTTGGCTTTTTTGAGCTGTTGTATCATTAATGTCGGTGGCTTTCCTTTGCACTAGGCCTTCATTCACAATATGGGATCCCACACTTAACTGGTACATGGCGTCATGGTGGAGAGGTGGGGGGCAAGGGGGTTAAGTCAGGACCAAAGCATTGAATCTACAAAAACAAGTTTTTCTCTCACATTTTCGTGCTTTGTGTGGCTTCATAAAAGTGAATTTGCTGCTGTCTCCTATTATCCCCACAGTAGAACATGTTCCCAGGTAGCAGGAGCTGCTTGTTTTTGTGTTTGTCTCCCTAGCAGCTAGTGTGGTGTCTTTTACCTAGTCAGCAAGCATTTAGTAAGAGCTTATGATGTGCCAGACACTGGCAGTGCTTAAGAAGTGTTTGTGAGCTAGAAGAAGCCTTTGGAGACTAGGACCAGCCACTGCAGAGGATCTTGCAACATAAAGAGACCAGTTTTCCACATACAGGCACATACATACTGAATGAGTATTATTCTTTAAAGCTATGACATTCCTCAGAACATTTTTTAGAATTTCTCTTTTGTTACCACCTTGAGTTCTAGTTGGTCAGCCACTCAAGGAAAGATATCTCCTTGTTTTATACTCCTGAACCACCCTACTTTTGTCCTATGCTCTTTGCTCCACCTTCCTTTTGCTCTGATCAACTCTGCTCACCATTTTCCCCTCAGCTGCTGCTATGACCCTCCAACCCAAGGACCCCTGGAGAGCAAAGCTGGTGCTGGCCTAGTGCCAAGGGGTGCTAAGGAGAGGGACTGAAGCTCAGAGCCAGGGGTAAGCTTTGTGGGAGGGTTCCAGAAGACTACTCTTAAGTGCTGCATATATTTGGAATTGGCACAGATTACCAGCAGACCAGAAGTTAAGGAGTGTTTCTACTTTAAATGTAATTATACTCCCCAAATTCAATTGGAGAACCTTGGCCAATAGGCCACTCCCTTGAATTCTGGTAGGTTACCATTAGTTGTACATCCCAGGAAGGGTCAAGTAAGCTCAGTGGGAAGTCAGAGACAGATTCATATTGTTTTTCATGGGGATTTCTAGCTATCAAATGAAGCGGAAAAAGACCTATTCATCATTACTAGGAAAGACTAAAAGGGAAGGAGAGACATGAGCCACTCCAACGTGGACACTTGCTGTTCTCGGCTTATACCCCTGATAGACTCTAATGGAAAGCTTTCAAGATAGTTTGCTAGAAATGTCTGTTTCCGTTTTGTTTATTTGAACTGGCTGGTTCCAGTGAACTGTGGTCTACTTCATGGGCAAGGCCTGTGCAATGGTGTATTCCCTCTAAAAGCTTTCGAGCTGCCTTCTCTGTTTAGGGAGTAGCGTGTAAGCCTTGGGAAGCAGTAATTAAACAAGTTTGACATGGCCGTGATCACCAAACAAAAGCCATCAGTGGACACGTGCAGCCACTTTAGGTAAACGGCTAGAGAGAGACACTCTGGAGAATTACCGCTCTAGAGTCACAAGGCATGAAAGGAAGGATCTGACTAAGGCGTATTCCCTTGGCAGCCTGTTTTTATAGACTAGCCATCGCTGACTCTTAGGGAAATCGTGACCCACCCTCCTGTGAAAGAGGAAGAACTGAATTCTTAGAAATGTATACACAGAAGTTGTTTTCTGGAACCTTTCTCTTGAGGTGTTGCTATATTTACACCTCTTTAAATATGTCTGTTGATACGTTCAGATCATTTAACAGTTGGAGTGGTTTTTAAACTATACATGTTGTGACAGAAGCGTACAACTTCAGAGTCAGGGGTCCATAGCCATAATCCCATCACGAGGCAGGAATCCCCTTCTTTTGTTTCTGTGTTCGTTATAGGAGAAAATGATTCCCAAACTTGAATCTGTCCATCCTGATTCACTTTTGACATTTACTTTGATACTTGGGCCTTCAGGTCAGTTTCTTGCGCTGTTAGAATCTCTACCACATGGGTTCATGGGCAGAAAGAACTTTCCTGTGCCATCTGACTTCACTTTATCCCAAGGGGCACACTCACATTTTGCATTACTCATCACTGTAGAGTCACAAGTATGAGATTTTGCTTGTGCAAATTTTTGGTTTTGTTTGCCATAGAATTCCGTACATCCCATTATTTTATTGATAATATTCACAAATGAATTTTGGTTCCTTTAGATTGTTTCAAAATGAGACTAAAGATGGTAAAAAAAAAAAAGACTTTGGGTATGGAGGGCCACAGTGAGAGATGTGCCCAATTATTTTTACGGTTTAAGAGGGGAAGTAAATGGGAGCCTCTGACGTGACTGTTACATGGTGATTCAGAAGATGTTCTGAAACAGAATTAAACATTTCTGATCTAAACTCTCGGGCAGGTGACCTCTGCTTTGTTTGAGGTTAGGCATTTGCTGCCCAGTAGCGTACCTATTGACTGAGGGGAAAAACAACGGCTTGGTGTTTTTTAAAACATTCTTTTTTGCCCTAGAAAAAGTCAGTTATTTTTGACCTTTTATTCCCTCCAAAACAAGATGTTTTAAAAACAGAAGCTAAATTCATGAGCATAAATGTAGTAGTAGTAGTGCTGAGTTATCATGCTATCACTACATATTCATATTATATCCAGAAAAGAGAGACCTTGTTGTGAATTTAAGGCTTCATGCAGGAGGTAGAAATAGAAGTAGGACCTAAAAGGTGTGGTGTAGAGAGGCAGAAGGAGCAAGGAAGGACATTCCACAGGGATTGTGTCATTTTACCTTCATACGAGCTTTCCCTCCTCTTGACAGTCCTGGTGTGGGCCCTGGACCACTGTCCGCCTCAAGGCTCTCCCCTCTCCGTCCTTCACTCAGATCTCATACTGACCCTCCTAAAATAATAGATCTGACCATATCACCCCTGGCCTGTTCATTCAATTCCAGCATCTCCCCTGTTACCTCCAGGGTCATTTCCTTCTCGGTGTTCAAAGGCCTTCATAACCTGATCCCCTCCTCCCTGCATACTCTATGCTCCAGGGACACCTGCCTCCTTGTAATTCCTCCAACACAGTATGCCAACTCTCCATTTTCACTCACTAACTCTCATGCCTGGATTTCTCTCCATCCTCATCTCTACCTCCTGGCTTCCTTGGCTGAAAGCCCACCTTCTACCAAAAGCCCTTCCCAGTGCTCCTTAATTTTAATGCCTTCTCTCTGCAATCACTCCCAGTTTATCCTGTGCATGCCTTGTTTGCATGTAGCCATTGGCATCTTCTCTTCCTGACTGCACTGTCAGCTCCTCAAGAGCAGGGATGATCTTTTGCCTTTTTTGTATCCCCAGCACTTAGCAAAGTGCCTGGCACACAGGTAGTGATTGATAAATGTCAGCTGACTGCCTGACTAATTAGTTACTGTCGAATCCTAGCTACCGAAGCTAGGAGAAAACCTTAGAGATGATCTGGTCCAAGCTTCCTGTCTCCCACTATACGCAAGAGAACACTGAGACCTACAGAGATGGTGATTGGCCAGGGTAACATAGGCAGTGGACCCTGCCTTGAGCTCACACCTCCAACTCCTTATCCTCAGTTCTTGGCCCTGCACCACCAAAGCCACAAAACTGGCTCATTCCAGTGTGGTGAGGTGTAATCTTCCTAATACCCGAAGCACCCCATCCCAGTGGTCTCGGTTAGGGTCAAAAAGGTACTGCCGAAGCCAGCTAGTCTAGCCCATGACTTGAGCAAAAATCCCTGCTACGACGTACCCAGCTTGACTCTTCTTCTAAGAGTGTTGCTACTGCTGATGCCCCAGAGCAAAGAAAGGGAGCAGGGGCAGGGTTTTCTCCCAGCACCCTATTGCCAGGGAGCAGCAACAGCAATCAGGGTCATCTAGGTCTGATCCCAAGAGACTTAATGCTTTTTTGTTGTTGTTCTGTGTCAATTGAAGTAACATATATACATGGAAGAGAATGCTCTCTGAATACTCTGTGATAGTCTGCCAAAAGAAGCTTGACTTTCCCCGTAGTAACTCATCTCATCGTGTATGTAGCACATGGCATTACACCAGGGACATCTCGGTTATTTTCAAGCATATACTATTGATATTGAAGAATTAACTAAAAATTTTCCCAAGTCCTCCTTTTTTAAATCTACAAGAGGGCTTTGGCCAAGTGACAGCCAGTGTTTCTGGTCTACTCTCCTCTCTGTCTCAGCATTGAACATACATTCGTTAAGACCCATTAGCTACAAGGCACCGAGGGTACAAAAACAGAAACCAACAAGTCCCTGACCTTACAGTCTGCCCAGGGAAACAAGGAAGTAAATGGGTACATACATATAAGACAAGCTGAGGACTGAGAGAATGCTGACAAGTGGGGAAGACTTCCTGGAGGAAGCACCAGAGTGAATCCTTAATGGAAAGCAGACGTCTGGGAGATGTGTGCTACAGACACAGGCAGCCACAAAAGTGAGTTTGGCTGGAACAAGGGCTTCTAGAGGCAGCCCGTTTAGGCACCCCGGAAAGGCAGGCTGGCTTCACATTGCCAAGGCCTGGAAATGCATTTTTTATTTTGTCTTAGAGGCTATAGGAGTGATGTTGTCAGACCTTCTCTTTTGGAAGATTGTTGCAGGAACTATGTAAAGAATGAATTGGAAAGGGGAGACGATTCTTGTTGGGAATTGCATGAGATATCAGAGAATACCGAATCCTTTCCATCCATCATGATGCTAGACCTAGGATCAGAGGATCAGGGTTCATGTCCTTTGCTCAGCCACTTTGCTACGTATGTGAACAAGACCCTTTCTGGTCGGGCTCAGTTTCTTTATCTGTAAAATAAGGGGGCCTAAAATTAGACAGCTTCAAATGTCCCTTCTAGCCCTAAACCTATGTGTGACCCAATTACAGCTTCCCAGTCTTAAATTCCAAATGTCTTGTCAATCATCCTTACATAAAAACTGGTATGTTGCTTATTTCTCCAAGATTTTTCCCATAATGTATGAACTGTCAGTCAACAAGTATTTATTGTATGTTGTGTGTATGTGTATATATGTATCTATAAATAGATGTGTCTATATACCTCTGTATAAGTATGTGCATATATTCTACTCACATACATATAATATAATAAATATGCATGTGTGTCATATATACATTTCTATATTTAGGGTGTGAAACTAGGTATAAAACGACTAGGTGTGGGGCGGAGCCAAGATGGCGGCTGGTAAGCAGGGAACAGTGTGAGCTCCATACAGAGACCCTCCAAAAACTTATAAAAAATGGCTCTGAACTAATTCTAGAACGGCAGAACCCACAAAACAGCAGAGGGAAGCAGGGCTCCAGCCCAGGACAGCCTGGATGGTCTCTGGGTGAGGTCTATCCCACACGGAGCTCGGAGCTGGGAGCTGGGAACAGAGTGGAGCGTAACCCAGCCTGAGCGGCGTGGACCATCCAGACCAGAAGCCGGGCGGAGGGGGCCCTAGCGCCCTGACTCAGTGAGCTGCGGCAGTTACGAGACTTCTCAACCCACAAACACCAAAGACTGCGGAAAAGGTTAGTGGGAAAAGCTGCGGGAGTAGAAGGAGTTCGCGGTTAGGCTTCCAGCCCTGGGGGCAGCGGAGGTGGGGCAGCTACAGCTGTTGTTACTTCCTGCTCCAGGCCCACCTGGTGGGATGAATTAAGTGGCGGATCAGAGCAGGGGTGCACAGCCTGCCGAAGATCTAAGCCCAGTTCGGGTTGGGGTTCTTGGGGAAGGAGCAGTGCTGGTGTGGTAGAGCTGGCACCTCCCCCCCAAACGTGGAACATAGAACTCTGTAATCTACAAGCAGTCATACCCCACTGAAAAACTCAAGGGTCAAGTTAGTTGGCTGGGAATATGGCCAGGCAGCAAAAACGCACCCAGATTCAGTCTCAGACTTTGCATTCTTTCTTTGCTGACAAAGAAGACCAAAACATACAGAAGAAATTAATAAAGTCAAAGAGCCTACAACAGAAACCTCCAAGAAAAACAGGAACTGGTCCCAGGCCATGGAAGAGCTCAAAAAGGATTTGGAAAAGCAAGTTAGAGAAGTAGAGGAAAAATTGGGAAGAGAAATGAGAAGGATGCGAGAAAACCATGAAAAACAAGTCAATGACTTGCTAAAGGAGACCCAAAAAAATACTGAAAAATACACTGAAGAAAACAACACCTTAAAAAACAGACTAACTCAAATGGCAAAAGAGCTCCAAAAAACCAATGAGGAGAAGAATGCCTTGAAAGGCAGAATTAGCCAAATGGAAAAGGAGGTCCAAAAGACCACTGAAGAGCATACTACTTTAAAAATTAGATTGGAGCAAGTGGAAGCTAGTGACTTGAAGAGAAATCAGGATATTATAAAAGAGAACCAAAGGAATGAAAAAATGGAAGACAATGTGAAATATCTCCTTGGAAAAACCACTGACCTGGAAAATAGATCCAGGAGAGATAATTTAAAAATTATTGGACTACCTGAAAGCCATGATCAAAAAAAGAGCCTAGATACCATCTTTCAAGAAATTATCAAGGAGAACTGCCCTGATATTCTAGAGCCACAGGGCAAAATAGAAATTGAAAGAATCCATCAATCACCTCCTCAAATAGATCCCAAAAAGAAATCTCCTAGGAATATTGTCGCCAAATTCCAGAGCTCCCAGATCAAGGAGAAAATACTGCAAGCAGCCAGAAAGAAACAATTTGAGTATTGTGGAAACCCAATCAGAATAACCCAAGATCTGGCAGCTTCTACATTAAGAGATCGAAGGGCTTGGAATGCGATATTCCGGAGGTCAGTGGAGCTAGGATTAAAACCTAGAATCACCTACCCAGCAAAATTGAGTACCATGTTCCAAGGCAAAATATGGACTTTCAATAAAATAGAGGACTTTCAAGCTTTCTCAGTGAAAAGACCAGAACTGAATAGAAAATTTGACTTTCAAACACAAGAATCAAGAGAAGCATGAAAAGGTAATCAAGAAACGGAAATTGCAAGGGACTTACTAAAGTTGAACTGTTGTGTTTACATTCCTACATGGAAAGATGATGTGTATGATTCATGAGACCTCAGTATTAGGGTAGTTGAAGGGAATATGCATATATATATATGTTTATGTATATATATAAGTGAATGTGTATGTATGTAATGTATGTATGTGTATATGTATGCATGTGTATGTATGTATATATATATATCTGTGTGTGTTTATATATATATATATATATATATACATATATATATATGTAAAAGAGAGAGAGCAGACACAGGGTGAGTTGAAGATGAAGGGAAGATATCTAAAAGAAATAAAATGAAATTAAGGGATGAGAGAGCAACATACTGAGAGAGGGAGATAGGGAGAGATAGAATGGGGTGGATTATCTCGCATAAACGTGGCAAGAGGAAGCAGTTCTGTGGGAGGAGGGGAGAGGGCAGGTGAGGGGGGAATGAGTGAACCTTGCTCTCATCAGATTTGGCCTGAGGAGGGAATACCATACATACTCAGTTGGGTATCTTACCCCACAGGAAAGAAGAGGGAGGAAGATAAAAAAAAAAAATAAAAGGGGGGGGAATGATGGAGGGGAGGGCAGATGGGGGTGGAGGTAATCAAAACAAACACTTTGGAAAGGGGACAGGGTCAAGGGAGAAAATTCAATAAAGCGGGATGGGTTGGGAAGGAGCAAAATGTAGTTAGCCTTTCACAACATGAGTATTGTGGAAGGGTTATACATAATGATACATGTGTGGCCTAGGTTGAAGTGCTCGACTTCTTAGGGAGGGTGGGTGGGAAGGGAAGAGGGGAGAGAATTTGGAACTCAAAGTTTTAAAAACAGATGTTCAAAAACAAAAAAAAAAGTTTTTGCATGCAACTAAAAAATAAGATACACAGGCAATGGGGTGTAGAAATTTATCTTGCCCTACAAGAAAGGAAGGGAAAAGGGGATGAGAGGGGAGGGGGGTGATAGAGGGGAGGGCTGACTGGTGAACAGGGCAACCAGAATATATGCCATCTTGGAGTGGGGGGGAGGGTAGAAATGGGGAGAAAATTTGTAATTCAAACTGTTGTGAAAATCAATGCTGAAAACCAAATATGTTTAAATAAATAAATTTAAATTAAAAAAAAAACGACTAGGTGTGAGCTAGTATATTTATAGATCATAGAGATATAAACAGAGAGATCCATTTCACACCTAGTTGTTTTGTGCCCTAAATGTTTAAAGTTCCATGTCAGTCTGTCAAGATGTTAGCTCCCATCCCTGAAGAGCAACCCAAATGAGGATCACGGAGGGTTTACATGAAGATCATGAAGGATTCTTAGAAAGAGTGCAATTCTCCAACCGTCCATCTCTCCCTGGGACAGGAGTGGGGAGGCCTGCTTCAGGTCCTGCCCCAGTGGCTGTGTTGGCACCTTCCGCCCACAGCAGCAGCCCAGAGATGTGCCAGTTCAGCTGGAATGCTGCTATCACTATTCCCCACCCCACCCCCAGACCATGGGGAGATGAAGGCAGGTGGAATGGGCAGCCATGTCTCTACAGGCCTAAAAGTCCAATGTCCATGTTTGTATTGTGACAGCTTTGTTATGCGTGAATTTCATCAATTTTTAGAAATGGACACTACACATAATAATTAGTTCTTTACTATCTTGTATTACTCTCTTAGAAAGCAGTTACTTAAGGGTAGGGAGGGAGGGGGAATAATATCCAGTGAGATCTGAAAGAGAGGTTGGGACCTGGTTGTGAAGGGCTTTCAAAGCTAAGTATCCCTTTGTATCCCCAGCACCTAGCCGAGTCCCAGGCACATCCTAGGTACTTAATAAATGCATGTTGATTGATTGACTATAGAAGTCTTATTGTGTCTGAATAAGGGTCACAGAGGGAAAAGACTGGGTACCATGAATCTGAGAAATGTTGCTTCATAGTGGCAATTATGGAAATAAAGCACGTTGCTCTGTCAACTCCATCTGAGGGCCTTTCTCAAACAGGACTTAGATATAAAATTTTAAAGTTCCATCAGGCCCACCCTTTAAATAAACCTCATTGCAGTTTATCATCATAAAGTGAGTTACAAAGAACTTGTTTCTTTTATAATTAGAAATATCAGCGGGAAGTATTCCTGCTTCCTTATTAATAGGTAATCTTTAATGCATTAAATGCAAACACTGACAGAGCATACGCCATCTGTCATAAGAAAAACATGTCGGTGGATTTGGCTAATAGTGTCTCTTGCAATCAAAGTTTTTCTTTCATCTTAGTTAAGTTTTCTAGGTAATGGTTTTGAAATGGACTCACCAAATTGTCCTTTAAAACTGCGTGGTAGAGCAGCCACTGGGGCAGCCCAGAAGAGCTGATTGCATCACCAGGTAGTCTTGCTATCCACTATTTTTAACTTTTCTGACATCTGCCATCTCTTTTAATTTTCATTCAGGATTTCAGATTTCCACTCAGATTAGTAGTTTGATGACGAAAATTCTCCCACCATGATGACCACCTGTGGTTTGTGCAGGGACCTCTCCCCCAAACCACCTCACTTTGATCTGTAAGCACTGACTAATAACCTAAGGAAATACATAAATGCATGTGTACATACATATGCAAATGTGGCCAGATACTCTCCTGACAGAAGAATAGACCATAAACACTTTGAAAGAGCATTAGAAAATGACCATAGTAGTTTAGTGCTGATAAACTCAAAGATCCAAACTTTTGGGACAAGAACTCGCTATTTGACAAAAACTGCTGGGAACACTGGAAAGCAGTTTGGCAGAAACAAGGCATAGACCAGCATCTCACACTGTATACTATGATCAGGTCAAAATGGGTACATGATTTAGACAAAAAGAGTGATATAAGCAAATTGCCAGTCAGACCTATGAATAAGGAAAGAATTTATGACCAAGAGATTGAGAGGATCACAAGAATTAAAATGGACAATTTTGATCACTTCAGATCAAAAAGGTTTTGCTCAAACAAAACGAATGCAGCCAAGATTAGAAGGAAAGCAGGAAACTAGGGGAAATATTTGCAGCAAATTTCTCTGATAAAGGCCTCATTTCTCAAATATATAGATAAATTTACAAAAATATGAGTCACTCCCCAATTAATAAATGGTCAAAGGATATGAACAGGCAATTTCCAGAAGAAGAAATGAAAGCTATCTATGGTCATATGGAAAAATGGTTTAAATCATTACTATTAGAGAAATGCAAATTACAACAGTTCTTAGGGTCTATATCACAACTATCAAATCAGCTAACATGACAGAAAAGGAAAATAATAAATGTTGGAGGAGATATGGAAAAATTGAGACACTAACGCACTGTTAGTAGAGTTGTGAACTGATCCAACCATCCTGCAGAACAATTTGGAGCAATGTCCAGAGGGCAATCAAACTTGCATATCCTTTGACCCAGCAATATCACTACTAGGTCTGTATCCCAAAGAGATCAAAGAAAAAGGAGAGGGACCTATATGTACACAAATATTTAGAGCAGCTCTTTTTGTGGTGGCAAAGAATTGGAAATTGAGGAGATGCACTCAATTGGGGAATGGCTGAGCAAGATATGGTATATGCTCATGATGTAATGCTATTGTTTTGTAAGAAATGACAAGCAGGATGGTTTCAGAAAAACCTGGGAAGACTTATATGAACTGATACAAAGTGAAGTGAGCAGAACCAGGAGAACATTGTACACAGTAACACCAATATTGTATGATGATCAGTTGTAAATGACTTAGCTGTTCTGATCAATACAGTAATCCAAGACAATTCCAGATGATAAAAATTCTATTCACCTCCAGAGAGAGAACTGAAGGAGTCTGAGTACAAATTGAAGCATAATATTTTTCACTTTACTTTCCTTGCTTTTTTTTTTGTGACATGGCTAATATGGAAATATATTTTCATGATTTCACATGTATAATTGATACCACATTTCTTACCTCCTCAGTGTGTGGGGGGAGAGGCAGAAGAGAAGGAGAGAATTTGGAACTCAAAAAAATTTTTCATGAAATTTTAAAACAAATAATAAAATTTTTAAAAGAGCACTAGAGTGGGAACCAAGGTCCTAGAATCTGACATTGGACTAGTGATTTCCTTGAGGGACTGTTTAAAAAAAAAAAAAGGGAGGACTAGAGCTGAGGAGAATGCCTCGGGATAGCTAGATAGATTGATTGTTCGATCTGGGAGTCATCTGCTTAGATGATGATTAAGCATGTCAGGGCTAATGAAGTTACCAAGTGAAAGAACATAAAGAATCTAGAAGAGGGTCTAAAAAAAATAGCTTTGGGATATGCTCACAGTTTTGGGGAAGGATATGAGACCAAGGGGAAGCAATCAGACAGGTAGAAAGAACACTAGGAGGAGGGAAATGTAATGAAAACCCAGAGGAGATAGTATCTAGGAAGAGAGGATGGTCACCAGTACTACACGCTACAGAGTGATCAAGGAGCATAAGCATCATGTCTGTCGAGGATTCTCTGGTCTGCCATCTGCCAAATGACGGTCACCCCCTTTTCCCTCCAGTATTTTGCTATTACTAAGAATACTGTTCTGAATGTTTTGGTATGTAATGGCCTTTTGTTTTCCTCTTTGTTCTTCCCAGAGAACAGCAAGGATGCAGTTGCTAGATCAGAGAGTATGGACCATTTAGTCACTTGCATAATTCCAAATTGATATTCAGAGCAGTTGGACTGATTCACAGCTCCACAAACAATTTACTAGTGTCTCCCTCCCCAAAGCCCTTCTAACATTGACTGCCCCTTTTTTGCCATCTTTACTAATTTATAGGGTGTAAAATGCAACCTTAGAAGGGTTTTAATTTGCATTTCTCTCATTAGTGATTTGGAGTGTGTTTTTAAATGGTCATTTATATCACCTAATAAGCAACAAACATTGTGTCTATTGCATGCTGGATTCTGGGAATAGAGGTACAAAGAATCAAACAATCCCTCCTCTCTAATGGGGAGACAAGTACATGTATAAGTAAATACATCACAGATATAAAGTAAACAAAGACATATATATACAAGGTGTATGTTATATTTAAAATATCTTAGTTAAGCAGAAGATAGTTTGGGAGGAAGGGTCATAGCAGTTGGGGAGGGGGTGGATCAGGAAAGGCTTCAGGCCAAAGATAATGCTTGAGTTGTATTTTCAGAAAAGAGAGGGATTCTATGAGGCAGTCGTAAAGAGGGAGTGCATTCCAGACATGGGAGACAGGCTACAATAGAAAGGGAGCTGGAGCACAGAGGGAGGGAGGGGGAATAATGTCCAGTGAGATCTGAAAGAGAGGTTGGGACCCGGTTGTGAAGGGCTTTCAAAGCTAAGCAGAAGCAAGAGAAAGCCCCTGGGGTTGAACAGGAAAGGGGCTCCTTTGACATCGGTGGGTGTATAGCATGGACTGGCAGTCTGGAGCTCTTTCTGTACCTCATGCTGTCTCCATGATCTAGCATGCAGAAGTCCCCAAGCCCAAAGTCCAAGGGGTCACTACAGCAGAGGACATTTTTAGTGCATGGTGTCATGGGAAGAGTGCTGCTTTGGAGTCAGAAGTTCCCTCCCAGCTCTGCTGATGGCAGCTCTCAGTAAGATCCTTCATCTTGTGGGCCTCCTTCTCTTCATCCATAAAGCAGAGGTTGGATCAGAGGAGCTCCAGAACACTTTGGAGCTCACTATAGAGGATCATTGAAGAGACCTGGACAGATGAGACTGAGGCACAGCAAGTTAGTCAAAGTCACAGACCTACAATGCTGTGTTTTTATTTAGGGTGAGGAGCAAGTTGGGAAAACACCACCTTAGTTTTGGTTTAGTAATTAACTTGGCTGAAAGATTGCTGGTGGGGAAAGTCACTGCCCAGTCCAGAAGATAAGAGCATGTGCAAAGTGTTATAGAAACCTTGCTGTCAACAGGGCTGGAAACCAAGAAAGATCTGCACATTTAAAGAGAATTTAGATCCAGTTATCTAGAGTATTTTAGGTCCATCCTTACCAGAGGCATTACTCTTCTAGCCTAGCCAAGAGGGACACGAATGTAGAAATGTTAGCAAAAAAGTGGGTTGGGTAATGGGAATGGGCAGCCAGTACTGGGGTGGGAAAACTGCCGGAGATGCGGGATTGGCCCCAGCTTTGCTGTCTTCCTGCTTCAGCCTCCCCCCTTCACCTTTGCTTCTGTACTGGGTCATCCAAGATGAGATACAAAGTTGTTTTTTTTTTAATGATGAAATAAGTAATTGGTAGCAGCACCTCAAGACATTGGCAAGAAGGAGCAGAATTGCTGGTAGAGGCAGCAAGCAATGGTGAGCCCACCTTGTTTATAAAAATCCTTATCAACCTGTGGATATTTTGGTCTACCACTTTATTGTTTGAGGCTTCTGCTTTATTTGGGGTATCCATTTTTGTCCCTGTACAAGGTAGCTTCCAGCTCTAGGACTTTGGCATTCTACATGGAACTTCTCTTCTACTAGTGAAATCACATTTAAGGAACCGAAAAAAGTCTGTTCTCCAACGATGTTTATTCTCTTTTCACTTCCTGATTTTTTGTCTCTTTTGTGATGAAAGGCTTGGAGTAATAAGGCCCCATTGATCTACTTTCTTTGAACTAAGGACTGTAATCTGTCCATGTTTCTTATCTCAGGTGGCTGACAGCTGATTGTCAGCAAAGGTGAGCCCTAATCTGCTCAAGGCACAGCAGGTGTGCCCCCAGAGCTGGCCAGCCCCACAAACACTGCCGGCCTCTACTCAGAGGGCAATGTGCCTCTACCATGGTTGTTTTTAGTGCTGCGGAGCCCAAGAAACAGCCCACAAATACCAGGATATGGTCTGGAGGAAGAAAAGGGGATGAAACTTGTATTATATTAGAGTCAGTCAGGTGGTGAATAATTGCCAGAGAGTAGGGGAGGTTTCATATTCTTACAAATTAGGCTTTGCTACAAGACTTCACATTTGAATGTAGGGGTATATACAAAAATATGTACTTACCAGACCTGGGAGACAGAACATTAGATTAAAGCTGGTTTGACTGGACCTTGGTGTCCGTGAAGGGAAGTGATGTGCAGGAACGCTGGAAAGGGAGCCTGGGGCCAGGCCAGGAAGGACTTTCAATGCCAAGCCAAGGAGCTTGTGTTTTGTCCTACTGCGAGCTGCTGAAGGAGTGCTGTGGTCATCCCTGTGTTCTGGGAATGGTCATTTGGCCACTGTTTGGAAGATGAATTGGAGAGGGAAGAGATACGTCCAGGGAGAGGAGTTAGGAAGCCAATACAGTAATCTAGCCCATGAACAGCAATGGCCTGAACTGTGATGGCTTATGTGGAGATGTGGTGGTAGAACAGATGGACTTCGCTGTCTTTATCCTCTATGTCCTCCTCCTTTAATTGGGCTTGATATAGAATTGAAAGTATTATTATTGTATTTAGAGCCATAGAAGGTTAGATATGGTGGTGTTTTTGTTGGATCCTTTTTGGTTGTGTCCAACTCTTTGTGACTCCATTTGGGGTTTTCTCAGCAGAGATACTGGAATGGTTTGCCAGCTCCTTCTCCAGCTCATTTGACAGATGAGGAAACTGAGGCAAACAGGGTTAAGTGACTTTCCCAGGGTCACACAGCTAGTAAGTGTCTGAGGCCAGATTTGAACTCAGGTCTTCTTGACTCCAGGCCTAGTGCTCTATCCACTCAGCCACCTAGGTGCTTTCTAAGAGTTGGTAGAGACCTTGGAAATTATTTAGCCCAACCACTCATTTTAGAAATAAAGAAACCGAGGCCCAGACATGTTTTAACTTGATAGAAGTCATGTAGCCAGTTGTGGTAGAACTGAGCTGAAGCCCTGGGTTTCTTGACTCCTAGGCCAGTAATTCTTTCCACTTATAGAAATAGCTTTCATTCAGGTTTTAAGGACCTTGTTCATCATTTCAAAAGCAAAGGAGTTTAACTTGTTTTTGACACATTTTTCTCTCTAAAACAAAAACTAAATAAACCTAAGTTTTACTTGTATGGTCCTTGTTTCCTCCTACCCCCAGTCAGCAATCTCTAATAATAAAAAGTTCCCGACTTCTAATCTAGTAGAATGAATTTAAGGCTATACAGTAGAGGGGTCAAAGTAGGACTGGAAACCAGATGAAAGTGTAACTGGGAAATATTTAACAAAATAGATAAAAATATACTAGATCATAGAAAATGTTAATATGTGGTTTTCTAAGTCAATAGTCAGCCCACAGGGATCCTTCTATATGACTTAGTGATTCCACTTCTTTTAGAGTTTGACACTACTGCTCGGTTGTATTTCCAAGCCTAACAGCCACTGTGATTCATCCAAGTGACTAAATGGGTCACTGTCGGTCCTTCAGTATTTTCGTGATTCTTGCAAGGACTCCCCACAAAACGATTCTGTAGAATGTCAGTTGCAGGAGCAAAGGTGGTAGAACTGGCTGAGCTCTTGCAGGTCATTTAGTCCAATACCATTCTACAGATAAGGAGCCTGAGGCCTAAAACGGTAAAATTACTTGCCCAAGATCATGGAGAGAATAGGTGTCCAAGCCAAAAGAGAAGGCACTTTAATGCCTTCCCCTGGAAATCCATCTCCAATCCAGTGGACTCACAATGAGGCATGCTCTCTATCTCCTGAGAGAGGATAGAACCGATGGATTCAATGCAGTTGAAGTCTAGATTTCTTTTGGACTTGGCTGATGCGGGAATTTGTCTTGCATGATAATACATATTTGTGATGATTTGGGGTTTTTTTGCTTTGTGAATGATTGGGGAAGGGAGGTAAAAATGAGAAAATTTGGAACTGAAAATAAAATTGAATTTTAAAATTAAATTAAAAACTGATGAAAAATTTTAAAATAATGGTACTGTCAATTTAAGTATTTTAGTAATATATATAACTATAAAATTATATACAATACTAATTCACATAAAGCATTCAATATTTTTATGTCTGGTATATAACCTATATCAGGTTGCTCATCCTCTCAAGGATGGGGAAGGGGAGGGAAGGAGAGAATTTAGAACTCAAAATTTAAAAAAAGATGTTGATTGTTTTTACATGTAATTGGAGGAAAATAAAATATTAAAAATAAAAAATAATTTTTACTTTTGAGATAATATTAAAAACATGTCTTTAATTCAGAAATTTTACTCCCAAGTATTTTTCCTATGTTTCATACGATCTGATAGGATGGAAGGAATGATTATATAGAACAGTTCATTACCATGTAGGTGACAGTAATTATTACACTGCCCTGATGTCAGTATCTTATAGCATCCCAAACAAAATTCTGAAGAACTCTTTAAATCCTGTGGATGTTGGTGTGTGTGAGTTGAATTAGGAATATTTATCAAATATTAATGTTTTCTAATGGAAAATCTTCACTCTAGGTAGATCTGTCTCCGAGAAGGGCAGCCTCTCTCTCTTAATAAAATTGTTAGGTGTTTCCTTGAACCAATGTTATAAAGGCATAATATTCAGATTATTATTTAGATTAGCCAGATAACCTCTGTATTATTCAGTTCACCAAATATTTATTGAGTGTCTTCTAGGCGCAAGGTACTTCCAGAATCTCAGAAGTGTGTTTTTCAATTCTCTATTCACTGTTAATAGCCTAAGATAAATGTTTCTCTGTTGTCAAAACCTTTCTTTTTGGTTGCACAATACAGAGATTTCACACTTTTTCAAGTTATCCAGGTATTCTGATTTTTCTTTCTTCATCTTGATAGTTCTGATTAGCAGTAGTCAGGGGAGGGGAGAAATGGTTAGATTTCAGATCAGCACACTTTTGAAATCTGCAGAGCATAAGAGAGGAAGGTGATGAAAACCAGATAGAAGTGCGATTTAGGATAATCTGCGGGTTTTGCTGTTTGTGCATTCTTGCTGTCTGTTTACATGAGAAGAGTGAGAGTTAGCAGCAGTTTTGGTCCAAGATAACCACCTTCAAAATCAGAGGGATCTCTAAAAATAAGAATTCTCACTGGGAGTTCCAATACAAAACTTCCATGAAGTTACTGTCACTGGCCTAGTGAGGAGCCAGCCCATCCAATTCAGTAAACACATTGTGGCCTTCTGTGGGTACAGTCAGGCCTCTGGGAAGATCCCAGTGGAAAAAAAAACTGTTGTCTTTGCTCTTAAGGGGCTTATGAGCTAATAAGGGTGGCATAAGGCATGCATTGCATGAGGTGAGAGCTATGGAACAAAGAAGGCAAAATGCTCTGAGAAACCTGATGAGGGTCAAGGGTGGCTCCGTGCACTGGAAAGAGGGGACAGAAATATGGGCCAGGTTCTGGACACACTCAGACGCTGCTCTCCAGGGTCTCTCTAGAGGCCCTTAATTCCTCATTAATCAGGTGTGCCGCAGAAGGTGAAAAGGAATAGTTTTAGGATGCAGGCTAGGACAGCCACAGACTCAGGGCTCACAAGCTGCACAGAAAAACTGAGGCCTAAGTCAACATATGGGTCACATGTGTCAGAAATAGGATTTGAACCCAGTGCTCTTTCCACTACATCAAGGCCCCGAGTTTCTTGATCTGCAAAAAGGAGGTTGGTCTAGAGTGATCTCAAGTGAATGTGAGCAAGATTCTTGGTCTTTTTTTAGTTCATTCATACTAAGATGTAGGTAAACCAAGGGCTTTGGTTAAGATAGCAGAGCCCTGGCTCTGATGCTGGTGGGCTTTGCTTGTGTGTCCTTGAGCGAATCCCTCATGTCTCTGGGCCTGCAGATCCTCATCTCTCAGGAGATGGAGTTGTCCTGCCAGTGCTGGCTTGTTCCAAAGATCCTTCAACTCTCAAGCCTCTGAAGTCCATTAAAACTCAGCGCCCCCTATGATAAAATCTTACTCATTTGGACCAAGTGGTTGGCAATCCAGCCTAATGAGAGAAGCTTTGCTTTTTGAAAGCTGTTTTAACATTTTCAAGAAGAGGCAGTGACTTGAGCAAAGTGAACAAAGTACTCCTTGGACTGCTTTTAATGGAATAAGAATGATAAACAAGTGTTCTGTGTGGTGGTGGGCTCTTCTGAAGTGCCACCAAGTGCTGGAAGATTGTTCTCTTAAGTGGTTTCAGTGATCACGCTTTCACTTTTCATTTGATTAGCTCAACCATAATAGTTTACAAAAGTAAATGTAAGGCCCAGTTCAGTTCAGTTAGAGTCACAAGGCTTGAGTTCAAATTCCCGCTCTGTTGCTGACCCTCTCTGTGACCTTGGGAAAGTTACTGAACTTCTCTGGGCCTCAGTTTTCTCATCCATTAAATGAGGAGTTGGGCTAGATGACCTTTAAGAATCAAAGATAAAGGAGACAGAGAGACAGAGAGAGACAGAGAGAGAGAGAGAGAGAGAGAAGGAGAGGGAGAGGGAGAGGGAGAGATGAAGGGAGAATATGAGTAATTTAGAAATAAATATAATACAAGGTAGAACATGGTAGGACAAAAGAAAGATTCAGGTGGCATGCTCTCAGAGAATTCATCAGAAGAACCTCAGGGAAAGCTTCATGGGTGCAACAGCACCTGATTTGGATCTTGAGAGAAGAGAAGGATTTTCTCAAGCAGAAATGAGAAAAGGTACCTTAGGAGGATGTGGTGATGTCCTATCCAGGTGCATAGAAGCAGAGAGGAATTAATGACCAAATCTCTGCTTTAGGATTTGCAGTTTAGCAGCTTTTCGTAAGTTGGTTTGGGAAAGGAAGAGACTAGAGGCAGAGAGGTGGATAAGGAGGCTGTTTCAGCAATCCCAGCAGAAGGCGATGTGGGCTGTGTGAATGGAGTGGAGGGGACTAATGAGATAGAGACTGTAGAAGCCGGAACCATGAGAACGACTGGCTCTTGTGGGTGAGGGAGGGTGAAGGATCCAGATGACTCGAAGGCCACAAACATGGGTGTCTGGAAGGATGCTGAGGCCTTTGACAGAAGCGAGAAAGTTAAGGAGGGGTAAGTATAGGGGGAAAGGTAATGATCTTGGTTTGGGACATGCTGAATTCAAGCTGCCTACAGGATAGCCAGTGGTGATATGGAACTGGAGTTTGAGAGGGTGGGGCAGCTGGATAATTAGCCCAACTCCTGTGCTGCCTCTTCTGTGGAGACTTCCTGAGTTCTCCCCAGCCCCCAGTGATGTATATTGTTAACGTCTGGGTTTCTCATGCCCTTCTGGGCTCTGAGAGCAGAGCCTCCTGGCCTAAGACTCTTTCCCACTGTACTACCCAGCTTCTTGGAATAGGACTTTACTGAATGGACCTGCTTATTATTTAGAATGGATTTTATGTATCGCTGTGAAACATTTTCATTGCCATTCTACCAATACTTAATGGATAGTTATGGGCATGTAGGAGTTAGAATCTGATTGGGATTTTAAAACCCTATTTTGGTTCACATTAAATAAAACTGTGTATGGGAGAAAGGCAGTTTGGGAAGTAGGGCCCTTTGGTTGAGGCCCTGGGTTATTTTATGCTGCTTGAAATATCAATTTAAATGTTTTCTCCATTTTAAAAGTTTGGTTCAATTAGAAGTTTGGGGAAAAAAAACTGCCTAGATTGGAGACCTGCCACTGTGTGTTTTGATTAAAGACCTAGCAGGTCGTTTTGCTTTGCTGTTTGTTTTGTTACTGTTTCCTCTAAGCCTGGCCACAGTCCTGGCTCTGGTCGGATGATCAGACAGGCTGTTTTTGTGCAGAAGTAGTCAGCCCTCCCCCCACACCTTGGTGGCACTGAGGGACCTCGTGTTAAGCCCCAGTGTTTCCGGTCTCAGGCAGCCCCCAGGGGTGTAGAGCACCAGGCCAACCGCAGAATGAAGCACACGTGTGGCCCAGCACCTTCTCTGTCAAGTTCATCTGAGTCGTGCTCTGGCTCCTCAGAAGCCCTGGGTCGTGCAAGGCCGGTGAGGCAGGTATGAAGTAAGACCGCTTCAACAATGGAGACACCCGCCCCTGTGTAGCTGGCATCCTTGTCTCAGGTGGGGGGAAGTGGGACCTGTAATCAGGCTGAGAGCTCCCCATTTCCCAAAGCAAAGATGGTATTTGTCATCCTGAGAAGAAAACTGGGCCCTGGGGTTCAGGTCAGTAAGGATTGACTGACCAACAGCTGAATTTAAGCAATGGTCTACACAAAAATCATGTTTTCATATTGGATTTCATTCTCTGAAGAAATCCCCTTAAGAACTAAGGGACCTTTTCTTTTAGTCACCACGACTTAATATAATGAAATCTTAATTTCTGTCTGGAATATCCTTCCTGCGTTCCCTCTTTACCTTCTGAAAACATCCTATAATGCCCAAACCTTCATGCTGTCTCTTTCATGAAGACTTCCCTGATTCCTCCCTGCCCTCACCCCCATCAATAATATGTAGTGTTTGTGTGTGTGTGTGTGGACACCCCCCCCCCCACCACTTCCTGGCTCTGTGAGAGCAGCTCCTGGCTCTCAGCTGGACTTTGTCCAGGCCTTTTTGAGCTGACCCCTAATTAAGTTATGGTTGACTTTGTTCTTCAGTAAAAACCAGTGCTGCTGCGCTGCCTCTTTTCTGGGGGCTTTTTAAGTAGTTTGGAGGGCTTCCATCCGTGTGGTTTGTAGGTGGGGTGATGACTTTTTTCTTAGAGCAGCAGTGGTTTCACTTATTAAATATGAATTCACCTTCACTCCCCTAAATCCTGGTGTTTCTTGACGACGTGAATTGAACTTACTGCCGCAATGTTGTGGGCAGAAATGTCGAATTGGTGTTTCCTAACCTAGGACTGCTGGGGCCTCTACTGGACTTTAAAAATCAATCTCCCTGTGATGATAGTCACAGCATACTTTCTAAACACAAAGTATTTTGTGATCATCCTGCTGGGGATGTTTACCACTGGCAGAGGGCTGTACAGCAAGGATGTTGTCTGCTTCCTAGGCCTGTGTGCCCTTGTAATGACAAAATTTGATTCATTGCATTTGTAGTGGCAAAATGTAAAGAGGGTAAGTGACCCAATGAAATCATAAGATCTCAGTTCTTAAAATGAATGAGACAGAAGCTGGTAGTTAGCAGTTTAGACTGGCATGAGGAGGTGTGGATATTTTCTCATAAGCAGGTCACTTAAGCACTGAGACTGGGTTTCCCTTCCATGGGCCTCTTGGAGTTAATCTCCAGGAGGTGGAGTGGGGGACACGATAGAGACAGGAGAGTAAGGATTCCTAGAAATGGGAGTAGAGACCCACCCTGGGATTTCATTTATATAGGGAACTTCCAGATGAGGAAGCTTCCTCTACCAATGCTAGGTGGCACCTTCTCTGCAACTTCTAATCTTGGAGAGCTGCCCAAAGTCCTGAGAAGTCAAAAGGCCAGTGTAGCATCATCTGGCCACGATGTGCCTGAGGTGGCCCTTGAGACCAGGTCTTCCTGGCTTCGGGGCTAGCTCTCTATCCACTGTTACGCCAGGCTGCCTCTCATAAAGCAGAGCTTTTACAGAATGGGAAATCAGTGTAGCTTCTCATTTTTAAGGTTGACTGGTAGAGGTCCTGCCGAAATGAGAAGGATGAGGAAGCTGAGTGGCCACTTGTTAGGGGAAAGGAACTCAGATTCAGAAACCACTTACCGCCACCCCCCACTGATGACTTCACAGCTGCCTCTTTGCATATGAGTTTCCTGATAATGGCATGGCCACCTCTGTTGGTCATAAAGAAAACTCAGTGTGACCTACCCCAGGAAGGTGCTGCTGGACACTTAGTCTGTTGTTCTCTGTCCTGGATAGACCCTATCCAGAGTCTGGTATGTAGTTCTAGGTACCAGAATTTAGGAATGACATTGATTATCTGGAGAATGTCCGAAGGGGCCCAAGCAGAATTCTGAAGGGCCGCTAGTCCATGCCATGGTGAGGATCGGTGGAGGAAAGGAGGAATGTTTGGCGTAGAGAGAAGAAGACTGGGGGGAATGATAGTTGTCTTCGGGCATTTCAAAGGCTGTAGTGTGGAAGGGTGATTAGATTGGTTCCAGAGGGCAGAACTAGTAGCAATGGATGAGAATTGGAAGAAGAGAATTTGGGAGACATCAAGGAAAACTTCCCTACCTGTAGCAGTCTCTGAAAGTGGAATTGGCAGTCTGAGAAGGTCATGGCTTCTCCCTTACTGGAGAAACTCAAACAAAAGCCAGGTGATCCCTGACTGTTGTCATATGTGTTGTAATAGGGATGCTTTGGGGTGTGGGTTGAGCTGGAAGGCAGAAGCCTTTTGCCACTGAACCTGAGTGAGTCCACATGTGGTCAGAGGCCCTGTGCCACTTCTAGTCAGCAGGGGGCAGTGGAGCTGCCACAAGAGCCAGGAGAAGTGGTCCAGGGCCTGGAGGCTGGGATGTGGTTGAGTTAAAGCTTCTTTTTTCATACACACAGAACAAAGCAAAAGTAGGGTGGGAGTCTTTTTAAAACAGCATTTTTTTTATTCCTTATTCAGAACGTACAGGGGGAAAATTTCTTTGGAAAATATATGTGGGCTTTTAAAAAAAGACCTTGAGAAGTCATCAACAAAACTTGTCACCTGTTTACATGAGCCCCAAACTTAAAAAAAAAAAATGATACTTTGACCTAGCTTGTTGCTAGCTTCATCTCTCAGTGTTGAGTGTTTGATTGTGAAGATTGATATCAGTATCCTGGTCTGATCATTTGTCACCTGTTCATGTGAAAACAGGAGGCATTGTGGAGTGGTGGATGGAGAGCTGGCCTCCAGGTCCAAAGACCTGGGTTCAGGTCCCACTTCTGATTCACACTGGTTGTGTGACCCTGGTAGAGTCCCATCATCTGTCAGTGCCAGACAGCTCCCTAAGACAGCAAAGGGCCGAGAAGGTGCTGACTTGCCTCCATACAAATGAAACCACAGGTCCTGTCGCTATTTCTTGTGCCTTTCATGTGAAAGTAAATGCAAATGCCGAGGACGAAAAGTTGTGACAAGGATCTAAACAAGAAGCTTAGATTCATTCACTCAGTTTACTCTCAAGTAAGGGGGAGATAAGACATGCAGAAGTGAGCATGATCCAGTGTAGAGCCAGAGTGTAGGAGGACACAGTCTGACACAAGCCCAGTGAGGCACCTCCAGCATGACCCCTAGTTGGCTCAGCCCTCAGATGCTGCAGCTTTGAATCTTAGAATGGGAGAGGATCACCTGGGAGGGGATGGGGGGAGACAAGGATAAGAACTCAGATCATCAGAGAACCAGGTGGCTGACATTCATCACTCACCTTCCCAGCCCTAGTTGAATGCCAAAAACAGTAGTGTCCCACACCTCCCCAGAAAACTGGTGCTTTTGTTAGATTCCAAGCCTATGGAAGGAAGGCAGTGACTCTATCTGCTGACTTTCAGTTGTGACTTTCAGTTATGTGTGTGCAAGCACTTAATATGTCCTGTTTAATGTAATGATGTTCCCTAGCATTCCTCTCTGTACTCTCACGTCTTCTGGAAGGTGTTTGTTAAATATATGAAACCAACTTTATCTTTTAGCAATGCATGCCTCTGTCTCTTTTTCTGACTGTGATTATTGGCAGAACTCTCAATGAACCCAGCAACTTCTATGATCTGAGAGGATGGAAAATGATGTGGCCTTTCACTTCCTCTCCCTTCCTTTAGCACTAAACCTGTAAAATGCCTGCTGTGAGGGCCTGGTCTTCCCCTAGGTGCTCATTCTTCATTTAGGATCAGCCAGAATGTCTCTAGCAGTGCCCTAACTCAATTCTAATCATCAATTGGGACTCTCATTCTCTTGAAAGATTTAACTACCTCATTCAGGCTTCAGAGCTGGATAGGATTAAGTGATTTCTCCTATCCAGTTTAAAGAGGTGGGTTTGTTACACATTTCTTCCAGTAACACTAGAGAAGAGATAGTCCAGATAATGTATTCCACTGGTTTGCAGTATTTAAGGAACTTGATCACCGAATTTCCAAAGCAAAACTACTTCCCTCTTGCTTTCTCTGTCAACTCATCAGTCAACCATTAACCTGAGGGCAGACACATAAATCACTGACTTGTGAGGCTCAGTCGGTTTGTGGAGCCCTGAAGTTCTTGGACCTAAGGACCTATAGACATGTCTACTTTAAATGGAGGTCTCCTTTCTTACTGTTGTCATTCTCTTAATTTGAAACTTTTCTGACTCCTGGGTAATGATTCCTGTTAACCAGATGTTGTTTGATAGCTCTGTAATAACAAATTGAGGGTACTTGTTCTAGCCTGACTGGCATTCGTTCTTTTGATGTGGAGCATATGTGGAGTAGTCAGCTTAATAAGGCCTTATCATGAAGATGCAGTTTGACACTTGGCTTTTCTCTTTTTTGTTATGCCACTTACCATATGGTAAGGCTCTGGTCAGGGGAAGCAGCTGGACTGTCTTTAGATTGGAGGTTTGAGGCCTTGGAGTTTTCACTCAGTGAAGATGAACTTTCCTGCTCAGATTTCCCTTCCTGGATGTGATTGATCTGTGAACCATTTTCACTTTGGGGCTTTTCATAAAAAGTGTTCTTCAGCATTTCCTGTGCAGTGCTGCTCTGACCCGGCCTGGCCCAGATTGCTTGTGCTGAGCTGTCATTTAGAGGTTTTGGATTTGCTCATGGTGAAAAAAAAAAAAAAAACACTTGGAGGAACTGGGTTAATATGCAAAAATCTGCTGGGGTTGTGTACTCCTCACCCTCAGATTTTCTGCTGATTAGGTTGGAGCCAGCTTTCTTCATAAAACAGAGAGTGAACTGAAAATCAGATATTGACACTACCTTTAAGTAAAAGAGGATTTGAACCAGTGCTGCCTGAGAGTTTGTTTGGTTCTCATTGTAAGCTGTGGCAAAGCCAGAGTAGAGCCTTCATCCCAGCCTTGGAAGTGTGGAAGTATGCCGCAGAGAGGGGCATGAAGCATGCCGCAGAGAGGGGCGGCTTGACCATGAAGCGGAGAAGTTGTTAACAAGTTGTAATTTCTAGTTTTACAGCTAAAGCCTCCTAGGAGACAGATTCCAAAAAAGCAGGGACTTTTGATTAAATCCCTGAGATAATCAGACTTGTTCGAAGCCTGAAGTGTACTTACATCACCCCTAAGTGTCTTCATTGAAGTTCTATCTCTTACTCAAAGCCTTTCCTTTTCCCCTGGTTGGTATTGGGCTCTACAGACCCTTCAGATTGCCTCATATTTACTTATCCCCAGAGTGGACTGGAAGCTTCTTGAGGACAGGGACTGTTTTGTTTTTGTCTCTTTATCTGTCACCTAGTATGGTGTCTTGTTCATTTTGGGGTATGGTTGGGAAGGAGAGGCTGGACCTGTGATTTCATCTGTGTACATTTGTACAGACAGGCAAGGATCTAGAATGTATCATCTCTGGTTGCACAATTTACCTCTTGTCACTAACTGCAAAAAGTGTTAGGCTCTAAAGCTCAACCTCTGCCAACTCACTGAAAGCATCCTTGGATGATGGGGAGGGATGCAGTGTGGCTTTGATTTTTTTGTCAGTCCCTGCATTTGGACAGCTTTTCATTCCACCTAGTTTGGAGATGAGTATTTGGTATGGTGACACCTAATAGGAATGTTCGATTTTTAGCATCAGTTTTTTTGTCCGGATGATTGTAGGCAGCTGTTTGGTCTATGGCCGTACTCCCACTTCCATATGATTCACTGGTCGAGTAGCTGCTTGATGTGCTTTTCAGTGGAGTCACATAACTTGGGAACATCCATGTACATTGAGTGACTAATACAGTGTTTTGGTATGACTGCCTCTTTGACTTGGAGGTGATACTCAATTCAGTTCAGGAGCGAGAATGATGGCTTGAAGGTTGACAGAAATGTAGCAAAGAGCACTGTCTCTCTGAAAGATGGCACATTTTAAATCCGTCATTCTTGTCATTGTGTTGGTGTCATGTTTTAAATAAAGAATGGTTTTCTGCGTGGGCATCAAATGTCTAGCTCTTTTAATTTAATTTAGGATTCTTTTCTTGGTGCCTTTTGCTTTTTGTCCTTCAGACATTTTTGGATGTTCTCTTGTGCGCGCTCTCTCTCTCTCTCTCTCTCTCTCTCTCGCTCTCTCTCTCGCTCTCTCTTGCTCTTGCTCTCTCCCTCTCCATACCAGCAAGTCCTCTTATAACAAAAAACAAACAAACAGAAAAAAACCTGGTCTGGTAGCATGTTTAGATAGCGTTCCTTACCCAGGGTCCTCCACTTGTACAACATCAACGTACAACATGTAGACCAGGGCCGTCCAACCTTAGGTTTTTATTAAAACAATAGACAATATATTTTGATTTGCCGTTTTAGTGAGAGCTCAGTGGTAGCCCGGCTTTGTTTACTGAAGCATTTATGTAAATTTCTACTCCTAGGTGGGCCGCCTAAATCTCACTGCAGGCCAGCCACGTGATTGTGGACAGCCCTGATGTAGAACATCAGTGATTAAAGAATGATCAAAGGAGAGTGGTTTGCCCCAGGACCATTTCAGTTTCTTTTCTTTTTTTTTTTTTTTTGGAGTGGGGAAGGCAGGGCCATTGGGGTTGACTTGCTCAAGGTCACACAGCTAGTAAGTGTGTCAGATGTCTGAGGCCGGATATGAACCGTCTTCTTCCAGTTCTCCCTTTCTGGGTGCCCCTTAGTCTCTTGAGTGATTCCTTCTCTTCACACCCTGTCCTTGACCTTCTCTACACTCCCTTAGACTATCTCTTCTCTGTGGACCCCTTCCAAATCTCTGTTTCACCTGGCCTCTTTCCCATACTCAGGATCTGCTGTAACAGCTGCCTGCTGGATAGTTCACCTGCATATCCTAATAGCACCTCAAATTCACCAAGCTCATCTCTCCCCCTGACTCCAGGGCCAGTGCTCTACTCGCTGCGCCACCTCGCTGCCCCCTGGACCATTTCAATTTGAACTTCACTTTACATGCTAAGAAGAAGAATTTTCCTCTGATGTTAATAAGCATTTACATAATGCTTCAAGATTTACAACCCGTTCTACATGTGTTATCTCATTTGATTTTCACAACAATCCTACTATTATTAGTCCCTTTTTACAGATGAGGAATCTGATGCTGTGAGGTGAAGGGTCATGGTCATACAAAAATACCAGACATTTAATTTGAGCCCAGATCTTTGTGACTCTGGCTGTCTGTCCACTAGGGACCAGCTGCATCTAGTCTCTAAGGACCTAGTCTTGCTTAAGTACATGGGCTCCCTCAGAGTTATGCATCAGTTGGGGGGTAGAGTGAAATGATTTCTAGATTGACAATCATTCCTTTGTCCAAGTCGGTAATCAGGGATTAGAGTAAGAGACAGAATAGACTAAGGACAGTGTTGGAGAAAGGTGATTTGGAAAAACAATCAATATTCACACTTACCATCTTCTTGCCTTGGAAGTTTCAATAAGAGTAAGTCATACTTATATAGTACTTCAGGGTTTACAAAATACCTTCCTTACAACAACCCCCTGAGGTAGGTAGTACAACTAATTATGCCCATTTTACAGAGAGAAAACTAAGGCTCTGAGAGATTAAAGGCTTTCTTGTGACCATGCAGTTAGTACCTGAATCAGAATTTGAATCTGAATCTCTCCTGACTCCAAATCCAGCTCTCTGACTGCCTTCTTTAAGTAAGAAATGTAAGTACCCACTTGATGCAAGCTAATTAGACATGCCTTCTTTTCCCAAAGAAGGAAGGGAGACATGTGGATGGAAGCCACCCCAATTACTGATGAATATCTATGAGTGAAACCCCTGACTCTAAAGTACTCTTACTAATCTTTTTGTATAGCCTTATTTGACCCAATTAAGACTGCCTTTCTGAGAGGCTCTGGCTCCCTCATCTACCCCCACATAAAACTGCTCATCCCCCAGCATTGGCCAACTAGCTCAAATTAGACAACTGCTTAGACAGAGCTGGTAGCTTAGGCTGCAGCTACACATGAGGCTTCATTTCCCTAACCCAGGTCAAATTGAGAACTCATGGAGACAACAAGAGGGGCACCCCCAATTTCGTAGCCTTCTTACAGAAGTATGTTCTTTAAATTGGTTTGTAAATTATCTGTATAGCCCATACCGGGACCAGCTTAGTGTGAGCTTGTCTGTGGTCCTTATGTTCCTTAATCCTGACTTAATCCCACTGCTGTGGGAAACTATCAAAGCTCAGTAAGGTCCATTTGCTCTTTGGGCAGTTTTCATCCTGCTGCCTTCCTCCCCCTCCTCCTCCCTCTCCCCCTCCACCTCCTTCGCCTCCTCCTCCTCCTTTACATATGATAGTCTCAGACGTTTGTGGCCCTGTCTTCTTCCAGTTCTCCCTTTCTGGGTGCCCCTTAGTCTCTTGAGTGATTCCTTCTCTTCACACCCTGTCCTTGACCTTCTCTACACTCCCTTAGACTATCTCTTCTCTGTGGACCCCTTCCAAATCTCTGTTTCACCTGGCCTCTTTCCCATACTCAGGATCTGCTGTAACATTGCCTGCTGGATAGTTCACCTGCATATCCTGATAGTACCTCAAATTCACCAAGCTCATCTCTCCCCCAAAGCTTCTTCCCCCTGACTGCCCTGTTTCTGTCAGCACCACCGCTGTCTTCCTAGTCCTCCATGCTTAAAACCTTGGTGTCCTGTTTGATTCTTCCTTCTCCTCCCTACATCCAGCAAGTTACTGAGTTCCATCCATCATAGCTGCATATTCTTTTACAATTCATAGGTCTCCACATAAATGAGGCCTTCCACACCTCTCCCTTCTGCTACTGCAGCTACCTCTTGTCTCCACTGTCTTCCCACCTCCAATCTCTTTATACAACTTTGCCAGATTCAGGTTCTCATAGAGGGATCTGAGCACATCCCTTTGAGGATCTCTGCAGAACTTTCACCCTCAGCTACCCAATAGACTCATCCTTCTGATCTCAGTGTTCAGAGTTCTGTAGTACCCAGCCCCAGTCCACCTGCTCAGCCCTTTCTCATACTACTCCCCAGACAAATTGAGGGGCTCGTTGTTCCCCTGATATAAGCCATGCTTCCTTGCTGCTTTATCCTGCCCTCTGCTATTGCCTGCGTATGTGGAGTGAATGTCCTCTTCCCCATTTGTTCCCATTAAAATCCTCCTCATCCTTCAGAGCCCAACTCAAATGCTATCTCTCCCTTGAAGTCTGCCTTTATTCTCCTTCCTCCTTCTGTGCAGAGGAGCACATCTCTCCCTTCTCTGAACTCTTAGCTTTGGATTGCTTTTCTACACTTAGACACTCTGTATTACACTTAGTGTAATATATTACACCAGGGCTGTCCAAAGTGTGACCCACAGTACTATCTTATGCAGCATACCTGTGTTTACTACAGGCATGTAAATTGATATAAATGCTTTAACTAAAGCATTTGTGTTGATTTCTGTGCTTGTGGTGGATACAGGTGGGCCTCATGGGGGCGCATGGCTAATATATTAATTTATGGTATACATTTTTGTGCTCTAGCCTTATCAGTCTAATAAGATTGAATGCTCCTGGAGAGTGGTGACCAGGTCTCATTTGTGTTTATACTATAGGGCAGTGCCAGGCAGAGAGGCCCTTGGTAAATGTTTGAATATATTTAAATTGAATAAAATATGACCATGTTAGCCTCAGGGAGGAAGCAACCTCCCAAGTCCTGGTCACTGCTCCAGGGTTCCCTCTGCAGGTTGAGAAGTGAGAAGTGTATTAGACCTTCACATAGTTGGCAAAGAGTCATCACACCAGATCGCTGCTGGCCAGGGTCAGTGCAGATAGCCATGTGGCCTCAGTCCTGGATATGTGGGAGAGCAGCAAGCAGATAAGAAAACAGAACCTCAGAATCCAGCAGGCAGCTGGGTCAGGGGCTAATGGCATTTTAGAGCTTGAAGAACCCTCTGGAGATCCAGTACAAACCCCTGCTTTTATAGGTTAGAAAGTAAAACACACACACACACACACACACACACACACACACACACACACAATGTGGTACAGGTCGTCCAAGTATCAAATGCTAAAGCCCATCTGCCTCACCCATATAAAACCCTTCCTTTGATTGTTAAGGAGGCTGGCTTGCATGGTTGCTCTGAGGGGGGTGGGGGGCACAGAATGGGAATTGTTTTCTCAAGGGAATTCCATACAAGGCAGTTTGATGCAATGAAAAAGAACTGTGCATTTGGAGTCGGAGGACTATGTATGTCTAAATAAGCAAGTGGAGAAATCAGGAAAGATGGCATCAAGGACCTGGCTTCCAGTCCCTTTTCTGCTGCTCATTCCCCAGGTCACTTCTCTGAGGCTCAGGATCCTCAGCTGGAAAAGGAGGGGATTAGATGAGGTGCCCTCAGAGATCTCTTCCATTTCGGAATCATTTATCCTGTGATTTGCAAGTAACTGTGGTGGTGGGGGGCAGGGAGGAAATCTTAGTGTGTCCCCCAGTCTGGAATTCTGTGTTGCATCTTTCGGCGCTTCAGGCACCCTTCTTTGTATCCGTGCCCCAGTGACCATGGCAGACACTCACTGTGCTCTGGGGCTGCTAGACCACAACCGTGCAGGGCCTTTAGAGTGTTACACCTGGGCTGTCAAAATCCTGCCTCAGTGACCCGAGACTAAGTGTTCATTAAGGATACCTTGAAATACTAAATGTTCCCTGGGCTAAAGTGCTACAATAAATCTTTTGGATGTTAAGTCTCAGACTGGACATTTTAGATACTCCCTAAATAGCCACTGAACGTATACTGGCACATAAGCAGAGCAGAGTGGAAAAGAGTGTGGCCTGAGTTCGAGTCAGGCGTTTGTGAGCAAGTCACAGAACGTTCAGGGCCATGTACAACTGTACATTGTGGAATGGATGCTGACCATTGGTAGAGCAAGTGCTACTCTAGGTGATTCTTATACCAACAGCAGCACAGGTACAGCAGGAAAAATTTAATAAACTAATGTCTAAATGTATGTAGGCACATGCATCAAATTCATGGTGAAGCACCTTTCTTCGTCCTTTAAATAGGCACTCAAAATAGGCACATGAACAATTTAATTCAACAAATGTTTATTAAGTGCCTTTGTGTACAAGGGGCTGAGGATGCGAAGACAAGACTTAAAAACCAGTCATTGCCCTCAAGAAGCTGCCATTCTATTGGTCCAGGGGGAGGGAGTGGGTAGGAGATAGGGAATCTTCAGTGCACACAGATTAGTGTAATGTCAGGTACGGAGTAATTCAGGGTAAAAGAGAATTTAACAATTCATTAGGTATATACATATATACACACACAAACATATTCTGGGACATATACATACTGACCATCATTTCAAAGCTCAAAACAAAAAAAACCAGGCTTTTACTTTATAAGAAATCCAGCAGTATGTTTTAATCTGCATCTTGATAAATGCCAAGGCTTTTCCTCCACCCTGGCCAAATCAGATTGGACTAATTAAATTTTATGAACCTCTTTCCAGTTTGCTTTTATCATGTAGACCTAAGTAGTCACTTTTTATAAACATGACTTTGTGGAAATTCAGTAAAGATAAGACCATTTCCCAGGAATAAGCACCAAACAATGTAAGGAACTTAGAAGGCCCTGCATCTTTGTTTAGTAAGAGAGTGAATAACTTCACCTTTAGTGGCCTCTATAATGGAGACTATCAATACTGTATCTTTGGGAGAGGCTGTGAGATCTTAAAGTGACTGTTTAACTTTAAGGAATCATCTTGAAGATCCTGTTTTCCTGTCTGGTCTGGAGAGAGAGACTGAGAAAAAAAGAAGGTCTGTTCCTCCTTAGAGAACTGTTTTAACCCTTATCTTGACTAAAGAGTGAAGATAATTCTTGAAGGGAGCCTTTACTTGTTATCTTGGGGTAACTGAATGGTGGGACTATATCATGTAAGTGAGAAGAGTATGGTCAAAGGTGACCATGGCTGTGATCTTTCTTGAAGCTTTGTCATTGTAAATAGTTTGTTATTATTGGTCACCTTGTTGATAAATCGTATGCCAATAACTTTAGATAAGCCTAAGAGATTTGAAATGTAATGAACAAGCACTGTGTGCTAGACCCTGGGGGAAATAGTAGGCAACCAGGTGGCGCCATAATGCACAGAGTGCTGGGCCTAGAGTCAGTAAGACCAGGGTTCAGACTTGGCCTCAGACACTCTCTGTGTGACCCTAGACAAGTCACTTATCTGTTGTGTTTCAGTTCCCTCATCTATAGAATAAGGATAATAATAGCATGTGCCTCCTAGAGTTGTTGTGAGGGTCAGATGTGATGGTTGTAAAGCACTTTACAAACCTTAAAGAACTACATAAAGACACCTCAAGGACATTGCACTCTGACAGGGGAGATGCACACACAGAAGCTGGAAGGAAAGGCTTCCTTCAGAAGGTGGCATTGGTGTGGAGCCTTGGAAAGAGGTTTCTCTGGTTTACTAAACAAGTAATATTTAACAAGCTAGGATGGGCATTCTGAGCTCGTTAATTGAGAGAGAAATTGCCATTTCATTCACTGGTGAGAGAATATACAAACATACCCCCACACTCCCCTAGGACACAAGTGATGAGAATGAATATGGCAGAGTCAGGTAGAAGGTGTGACTCACATCTGGGGGCCATGCGCCATGGTAGCCCCTGAGGACACAGATTCAATGAATGAAACAATCCCTATTTTCAAGGAGTAGGGATTACATTTTAAGAAGGTGGAGGGAAACAGCAAAGACATCTGTAAGTATATACAGAGTAAAATATGAAATTAATAAATGCAAAGTAGTTCAGTACAAGGTAGGTTCAGGGAAGGGGCACTAGGAGGTGGGAGATCAGGAAAGACTTCCTGTATGAGGTAGTCCCGATGTTGCATCTCAGAGGGAGAGGGGGCTTCTTTGAGGCCAAGGTGAGGAAAGGATTCCATCCTGTGCCCTGGGGATGGCCAGTGCAAAATCTTAGAGACCAGAGGTGGGGTGTATTATGTGAGCACCAGAGAAGGACAAGGTGAAGGAAGGTAGGAAACATCCAAAGAGGCTGAAAGATAGGTTGGAGCCAGGTTGTACAAGTCTTTAAAATCTGAACAGGGAAGATTATGTTTTATCCTGGGACAACAGGGAGCCAATGGAGTTTATTGTGTAAAGGAGTGAGTGATGTGGTCAGATCTGGGCTTAAGGAAAATCACTTTAGGAGAGTGGTGGATGAACTGGCATGGGAAGAGACTTGGGCAGGGAAAGCAATTAGGAAGCCATTGCAATAGGAGCTATGTGTTCTAGCAGTTTAGCTGGGAAGCAGAAAAGAGACTACAGTTTGAGAAGTCAGGATCTAGTGAAGATTTTTTGAGGATGAAGGAGGCTTAGGTGTGTTTGAAGGCAATAGGGAAGGAACCAATAGACAGAAAACTCCAAGTAAGTGACTGTCCCTCCCCTGTCTCATGACCCTGTAGCAGGTATAAAAGTATGAGTGAAAGAATCTGGGAAATACAGGGTGTTGATAAAAGCCTTATAAAACCTGACATCTGAGTTATTTTGGCTGTGTGTGTGATAGAAGCAAACTACGAATTGTATAGTAAAGTATAATTCCTACCTGGCTAATATAACAGCTCAGAACCTCAGATTTCCATGTAGTTGTCATCTTGTTGATTCAGCTTTTTTGATTTTGCACTGCTGAGTGTTTTCTCCATTTTCTGCCAGGTGATTTTGAGAACTGCATTTATGATCCCAGTTCTTTAGTTGTGCCTAAGAATGTGGTTTTGAGGAGTGAAAACAAATACTATGGGATTGCCTCACAAAAAGTAGCTCAGTGGGGACTGGTTGGATTTGAACAGCTGGGATTTCTTGAGCTGCTTGTAATTTGCTCTTTGTTTTAAAGACCTAAAAAACCGAGATTGCAAGAGAAAATGGGGGAAAATGGAAATCTCGTTGATTAGCAACTTTTCTGGAGTCAACATTATGCAGTCCTAATTAGGAGCATCCTTGACTCCAGCAACAGCAGCAGGCAGGAAATCCTGGCTCCTGGAGGCTAGAATTGTCAAGGACTGAAGACTGGGTGCAGATTTCTCCAGGCCCCACGCTGATGTTGCTGTCTTCAAGCACGTTTACACACCTCAGCCCTTCCTTCTCCCTGCCAGCCACTTGCCATCATGTTCTCTGAAGCAGTTCTGAAACATTCGGCCCTCTCTACTTGAGCCCATGCAAGAGCTCAGCGCCCAAAGCAGCCGCCCTCTGACGTGGGTTAACCTGTTGCTAATGCAGATTGCTCATACTCTAGGAGCGAACCTCTGTGCACCAGCAGGCAGTAAGAATTTTTAGCAGATTTCTCTGGAAATTTATACACTCTTCCTCCTGTGTAATGATTGGCCGAATGTGGGTCTACATTTGATTTACCGAGCCCAGAGCTGACTTAGGGATGTTCTATCATTTTCTCACGTGTTGAATGTTGATATTAAATTTGAACACACAGAATTGTTATTTATCATCATTTTAGCCCCGTAGGACCAGTTTTCTGTGAAAGTTAACTCTCTTTAACATGCTGAATTCTCCTATGCCCAATTTTTGGGGTTTTTTTTTTTAAGAGGAGCTTTTGTAAAAGCATTATAATACTGTCTGGTTGTTAAGAGGCTACATGGGTAGTGGAGAGAGGGCCTACCTGGGAACCTGGAAAAGCTGTGTTCTAGTCCCATCCCTGACACACCCAAGTGAGACAGTCACCAAACCTGCTGTCTCATTGATCTGGTATATAATATCTTGTTTGTACACAGTTGTCTTATGTTGGCTCCTCATTAGACCGTAGGCTCCTTGAGAGCAAGGGTTGCTTTTTTGTTTTGCCTTTCTTTGTGTATCTCAGGGTCTGACACATAGTAGGTGCTTAGGAAATGCTTGCTGACTTATGTTTACTCTTGAGTATATTACTGAACCAGTTTTCGGAAAGGCTGCTCAACAGCAGCGATTCATCGAGCAACTTTGTCATTCCCTAAAGCCTTGATATCCTTCCTCTGCCCCACCCTCACCCCTCACCAAGGGGCAGAAGGGAAGGTAGAAAAAGACTGGCAGGCAGGTGCCTCCAAGCCACAGCTTCTTCCTCCCCTTTGAAGATGCCTCTGTGCATTTAGATGCCACTGCTGCCTGGTAGTATAGCCCACGGGAAGCCGTGATTGATGGGTTGGGGACCCTTGCCTGGCAGGTGGGGGTTCTAAAAGCCTTTAGGGAATGCCTATAGACAGAGCTGCTGATGGGGTTGAAATTTGAGTCTGATATTGGTTCCCTTCTGCTCTCCCTGGTTGCTTGAGCAGAAAGCCAAGAGAACGGCAGGAGGGGTAGGTAGAGGGCAGAAAGTATAGGACGATGGGAGCAGGGCCTCTGGTGCCTTTTCATTTCAGTTGTGTTTGTCACATGGTGAGTTTGTAGCTCCTGCTTTCTGACTGGGGCAGCTGAGGGCAGTTTCATAGAAAAAAGAAAAACCAAGGGTAAGAAATGGGTATTTCCTTCCAGAGTCCCTAAAGCAGCATGTGCTGTGCTCGGCCTGCCCGTCAGCATTACTGATGTACGGCTTCTAAAAGTTCGCTTATTCATATTTGATGTGCCCAGTGGCAGTGGCTGAAGTTAAGTAATCATTTACAAGGGTTTTGTGGGAAATATGTCAGTATTTGGAAAATCTCAGATCAGATCGTCTGCTCTAGAGAAGCTTGCCAGGAACGTGATTTGCAGAGGCTTTTTGAAACCTGCTGTCCAGTGGGACCGAGCACAAGCTAATGAAAACGATGTTCTTTTGTTCTTCAGTCTTCACAGTAATTAAATAGCTGTTCCATTAGTTAGACAACAGGCCTGGAGCTTTTCTTCTGTTCCTGGAGCCCCTTCTTCCTTCTACTTGGTTTGGAGTCATAAGCTGATCTTGGCATCCTGCCGCTACTCCTCCTTTTTTGAGACTCTTTCTCCACCTTCATCAGTGTTACAGATGTTTAAAATAGAAGTTTCTTAGTAATCCTCACAAAATCCTGTTGAGCGCATTCAGAGCAGGTGCCAACGGCCTCAGCTTACACAAGGGCAAAGTGGGCCTGGAAGCTTTCGATCAAAGCAGGGCAGAAACAGGGACCCTCCCCCGCTGGGCCCCCACCCCAGCTCAGGAGCTGCAGACATGCCTCCCCTCCCGTCCAGACCCAGACCCTCTGTGCTCTGCTTGCAGGTTGTCCCAGACGATCCTGATGCAGAAGCGTTCCCAGAAAAATGCCGTGTATACGCAGTTTATAGCCACGTTACTTGAAGAGTTACATTTCAAGAATGAAGACCTTGAAAGGTTAACCAGGATATTTACAGCTAACTGTTTACCAGATTGGTAAGTTGTCACCCTCTGCTCCTCCCCTTGCCCCTGCCACCCCCGTCACCCCCACCCCCACCCACCAGTTTGGAGCCCTTGAACCATAAATACAAATCCCCAAAAGTCAACCCAAGAGGTCACAGGGCTGCACTTTCTGTCCCCTTCTTGTTCCTGCCCTGCCTGCTGCTCCTTTTCTCAGGGCTGCAGCAGCAGCAGTCAGGACACCTCCCATCATTCCTCCTTATAAACTTCAAAGTGGGGCCCATGAGCGCCATTTATTCCCCCACCCCTGGCTTTCCCAGTTCCCAGCTGGGAAGTTTCCCACCGGGAAGTGGGAACTAACACAGCCTCAGAACCAGTCCTGCCCAGGAGAGAGCATTCTCCTCCCCAGAGGCTTAGGAGCCTCGCTGGATTTATTGCATGGCCATCTGACCTGTCCCTGTCCTGGGGAGGTGCCGTGCATGTCACTCCAGGCTTTTCTCAAAGTAGAAAATGTCTTTATTTCTAACAGAAAATTTGAGATACACCTAAAGTACACAGTCTATAAAATGCACAGTGTTCTAGCATAAGCTTTGTTGGGTCTTTGTTGCTTTTGTGTATGTCAAAGTCACAGCATAACAGGTTTGTGGGCAGGAAAGCTTCAAGCTGTCCAGGTCATTAGGAGGATGAGTACTGGGCTACATGGCCCCAGTGACAGTTCTGCTGGCCAAGGCGCATCCTGGGTGAGGGTCTGAAGGAACTGGGAGCCCCTTGTGTTTGCAGCCTCCCAACTCTCTGACCTTGGGGACACACGGGAAGCATCAGGTGCCCCTGAACCAGTTGACCAAGTTCACTCTCTTCCCTCCTGCCCTTTCTGAACCCCAGCCTCCTACCCAACCTTTTCCCTGTGGTTCCTGTTTTAGGGACTTGGGAGCAGTTGTTTTAAGTATTTAATACTTCTCTTACATGCTTATCTGTGTTCTTTACATTCTGCCATAATAGCAAGCTTGCCTCGTGTTAGACTAAAGACTGCCAAGCAGCTCCCATGGAAAGCATTCTGAAGCCTTCTCTCTGGGGCCTTCATCTAGCTTCATGGACTTAGTCCGAGGAGAGACAGCAGAAGAGGGACCTTGCTTCCTTCTCCCAGGTTGGGCATGTCATCATTTAGGGAGACTGCAGCTTTTATTTCCGTAATTAAAGTTCAAGTCTCAGTATCCAAATCGGAGCGAGTGCCTGAGAAGACATTCATGGGCCTGGGTTGTCTGGGTTCGTTCCAGCCCCAATCACAGGTGACTGACGGGATGGGGGATTGCATCCCTGCTCTGAGCCACACTCACCAATTAACTGGCATGCAATAAACCAAGTGTCAATAAAGGGAGTTTTCACAGGAAGCTGCCTTGGCACTCTCCCCATCACTCTTAGAAAAGCTATGACTCATGAGTTTGCAGAGGATGCAGCAGCCCAAAGTCAAGCCTGAAGCCTTTTCCTAGAGTTCAGGAAACCTGAAATTGTCTTAAATTTTCAAGAAAATCATTTTCTAGAAATGAGGTTGCCTCATCAAATGGCACATATCAGACATGATGCCAGATCTACGGGGTGCTGTGAGGTTTGTGTTGTTGTTCGGTTGTATCCACACTTCATGACCTCATGGACAGGGTTTTCTTGGCAAAGATACTGGACTGGTTTGCCATGTCCTTCTCCAGTGGATTAAATCAAACAGAGGTTAAGTGACTTGCCCAGGGTCACACTGTTGGTAAGTATGAGGCCTGATTTGTGACTCCAGGCCTAGCGCTCTATCTACGGAGACATCTAGCTGCGCTTCTTGCCATCAGATTGCCCTAAGTAAGCCTGGAGAGGCTAGACAGACAGTGGAGGGCCGAGGGGCCCAGCAGCGGTAACCTGCAGAACTTCATCTTCTGACCCCCTGCTGGTTTCTGGAGGCATCTCTGAATAATCTGAAATTGGCAGAAGGCAAGGAGCCATTGTGGAAATGAGCTTCCACCAGAAGGCCCAGACTGGGCATTAGGAGACCGCTCTGGTCCTGATTCTTCTGTTTGTCCACTTGGTGATCTTGAGCTAGTAACTCACCTTCCTCATCTGCAGAAAGGGGTGGTGAGGCGATCTCATCATGGAAGCCTCTGGCCCCCTCACTCCTCCACCCTAGAGCCTTGGAATGTTTGCGATGTCGGCAGAACAGGACATGCTCACTCTCCAGCACGGGTCTCTGGACTCCAGCTTCAGGCTTTCTTCATTCAGGACCCCTGAAATGCCTTTGTTTGATCACAGCATTTTATCACTCCGTCTTTCCCTAACCTCTGTGACCCCTTGGTCTTGTTTTTTTGTCCTCTCCGTCCCTCAGCTCTTCCACAGGCCATGGCTGCCCTGGCTGGCCCACTCTCTCCTGGCCCTCCTCCTGGCTCTCAAACTGCCCCTCCTTAGTCCCCTCTGTTGGATCTTCATCCTTGCCATACCCAAGGGCCTGCGCTGGAGCTTCTTCTCTTTTTAATCTCTCTGGCATGGGCGTGTCATCTGCTCCCATGATATATATTTATACACACACATACATACTGGTTTCTCTCTAGGTAGAGATACAGACATCCACAGACACACGCACGTATACGTGTGTGTGTGTGTGTGTGTGTGTGTGTGTGTGTGTGTAAATGTACCACTATCGTCCCAGTCCCAGGTTCACAACCTTGGTGCAGTATCCTTTGCCCTCAGTCACACTCAGCCCATGGAACCAGTCTTCGTCAGATCTTTGTCTCTAACTCCACAGTATCTCATATAGGTCCCCTTCTCTCACACAACCACCCCCTAGCATAGGCTCTTGTCATCATCTCCCTGCTTCAAGTCTGTCCCCACTCCATTTCATCCTTTGCCAAAGTGATTTTCCTACATTTCAAGTCTGACCATGTCACTCCCTCACTCTGTAAACGTCATTGGCTGCCTGTTACCTCCAGGATCCAATATAAAATCCTCTGACATTTAAAACTTCACAGCCTGGCCCTTTTCCACCTTCCAGTCTTCTTAAACGTCATAATGCAGTCACACTGACCCCACTTGCTACTCCTAGCACACAATACTCCCAAACACATGCTTTTTCATGGTCTGTCCCCCTCAGGCCGGGAATTCTCCTCCCCTTCACTTTCACCTCCTGGCTGTCCTGTTCTTCAAGGCTCACGTCCCACCTTCTGCCTTTCCTAGACCCTCCCACTGCTAGTGCCTTCCCTCTGAGAAGGAGCTACACTGTGTATATCTTGTATGTACATAGTTATTTGCATATTGTCACCCTACTAGAATATGTGCTTCCTGAAGTCAAGGACAGTGATTTTTTAATTTCTTTGTAACCCTGGTGTTTAGAACAGGCCCTGGCATACAAAAGTGTTTAATAAATGCTTGTTGATTGACCAGCTGGTTTACTGACTACAACCCCAGAGCACACATATAAATAGCATCTGTAATACTTAATGCAGGCCAGTTTATTAAATGAATTAATAAAGGAGTGAAATAAAAAATTCCTTTTGGTCTTTATCATTAAGCCACCACTAAAAAAAAAAAAGAACATAGTTTTGTTATGCCAACCCATTTAAATATTATGCTTCATTTACAAGGAATATTGAGAATGTAGTCAAAGGTTTTAGTGGCTAATTAAAATGAAAAGAGTAAAGAATTTTTTAAAAGGAAGAAATAAATGCTGTTAAAGCCTGAGACTGCAGATACACCCCCTCCCTAAAATCTGTGG
This sequence comes from Trichosurus vulpecula, assembly GCF_011100635.1. Classification (NCBI taxonomy): domain Eukaryota; kingdom Metazoa; phylum Chordata; class Mammalia; order Diprotodontia; family Phalangeridae; genus Trichosurus; species Trichosurus vulpecula. The sequence goes on along the minus strand of NC_050576.1, from coordinate 36,767,438 downwards.
TCATCTGAAATTCTAGCTTAAAATACCTTTGGACCACTGGGAAGGAGTCAGATCCAAGACTCACCGACATTTTTGATGGGAAAGGGAGCTTACTGACAACCCCACTTGGCTCCTCATGGCTGGTAAAATAACATTGCCTAGAGTCTTATAAATCTAATCAAAAAGGACTTTAAAAGAAAGGAAAGAGAAATTTGCCTATTTAGCAGCCTAGATACTCTTCAAAAGTAGCCATGCCATAGGGGAACAGTAGCACAGAAGACCAGTAATTCTTAGAAGGCAAAACTGAAGACTGAAGCCACGAGTAAAATCATGGGCTCAGGTGTCTGACTACAACTATACAAAATATCGATAATGACCAAGTGATTTGGAGAAGCTAAAGTAAAGTGCCAACCTAGACATCCCTAAGACTAGGTTATGGACTTAGAAAAGTATACTTTATTTACTCATAAGAAATAGAAAAAACCTTAGCTAAGGGGGGTGGGAACAGATTTAGATTAGACATAAGGAAGGTACACAAATGTCAGGAAATCCAGGCATCAGCTCAGGGAAGAAGGGACAGATAGAAGCAGTATTCCCGAAGGGTTCAGAAGTAGGAACCAGCTACGCTTGGTGGGCTAAGGTAACGACAGCTAGTGCTTTATTTAAAAAGTGATCTTTATTCAGTCTTCACCAATCTGCAAAGAACTATACGTATTTCTCCATTTGATAAATCAGGAAGCAGGGTTGGAGGTGATTTTCCTGTGGTCACGCACCCACTAAAATCAAGAGGCAAGATTCAAACCCAGGTCATTGCGACTCCAATCCCAGCACTCTGCTGGTGGTGCCACAATGCCTTATTGAGATGGGGCCTGAATTATCTGGATGTTTTCTGGAGCTTTTTCCAGCTTGCCTTAATGAGGCTTGGTGGTGTGAAAGCAGCAAGGGAAATTGCGATTCTTGACCAATGCCATCGCCGTAGAGCTGCGGAGACCATCTAGTCAAAATCTCACTTGGCAGATGAGGAAACTGAGACCCAGGAATGTCACAGATAGGAAGCTTTAGAAGGAACATTTGAACCTAGACAGGAGTGGTGAACCCGCGGCCTTGAAGCCCTCTAGGGTCCTTGGGTACAGCCTTTGGGCTGAATCCTTTTATTAAGGGGATTTGTTCTGTGGAGTTTAGATTCAGTCAAAGGGCCATACTTGAGGACCTAGAGGGCCACATATGGCCTTGAGGCCACAGGTTCCCCACCCATGGCCTCTGCTCTTTGACCCCTGAGCCTGAAGCCTATCCACTGTGCCAAGGAATTGCTGCTTGCTGAAGCTAGCATGTTGGGAAGTGACCTCTCTATCTTAGTTGTGTTAGAGGAGAAGAAAATGCAACAAGTACCAGAGGTGAAAGCAGAGGCAAATACTAGAGAATGAAAACCATGGTGGTCTGAGAGTCGCATCCGGAGAGCCAATGCTGAGAAGGAGCCACACTTGGCGAGGGATGCTAAGGATGACAAAAGGCTTGGAGTCCATTTTGTTTCAGCCTTTTAGAAGGGGGAGCGAGGCAGGCCAAGGGAGGGATTGGGCCACTGCTGCTGCTTTGGGATGGGGTGAAGAGAACGAAATGATTCTGATCCATGGTGAAGAGATAGCAGAGCTATTGGGCTGTTGTCTGCTTTCTGTTTTCTCTGCCAAGGAGAATAATGTATACTGGAAAGGAAAGAGCAAAAATGACTAATAGGCAGCTGAAACCCAAGAGCAGTGGGTTCCCTAACTGCCCTTGGTAAGTTCAAGTCTCCAGGCCCAGATGAACCACACCCTGGTGACTTGAAGAAATGAGGAGTCTATCGGTTAACCTCTGGTGCCTTGGACAGTGAAAATGTTAACTTCCAACCAAGGGAAGGTGTGGAGATGACAGATGAGTTAACAAAACTGGAGAATGTGGGACCGTGATTGAATCCCCTTGGGGAATTCTACCTAATAGAAAGACCATTGATCTGTGTTGTGAGCTCAGCTTGGCCACTTACCACCTGGGTAACCTTGCTCAAATCACATGACTTCCCCTTGAAGGTCTCAACTATGTCTCAAGTCTGAGGATCTGGAAAAGGAAGTCCTGACCCTAAAGAGACAGCATTCCATAGTGAACTCCTTGAGAGCAGGGACTTTTTCCTATTTGTATCTCCAGCACTTAGCAAAGTGCCTGATACACAGTAGACACTTAGAAAATGTCTGCTGACTCTGATACGCCTCTGAGCATGGCTTCACCAAACAGCAGCTGTAGCAGGGCTAATGTTTTCACCTTTTAACAAGAATTCTAGAGTAGCCGAGCAGACAGTGTGGATTCGCCTCCTTCAGCAGAGCCTTTCATAGGGTCCCTCGAGCCATACTTACAGAGAAAAGGGAAAGTGACGTGGGCTGGGCAGTAGCACAGACAGAGCTTATTGGATGGCCAGACCCAAATAGTGACGAGTATTTAATCTAGAACATCTCAGTTCCCTCCTCTGTGAAATAAGGTGCTTGGGTTGGATGGCTTCTGATCTCCCTTCCAGCTCCAGCTTCTGGAGACTGAATTCAGAAGGAGGCCCCCAGCGGAGTGCCCCAAGGATTCAGGCTTGGCCCTGGGCCACTGACATTTTTTATCAGCTGTTTGGATAGATGGCATTAGATTTGCAGAGTACCCCACCCCGGAAGGTATAGTCAGGATTCCAAAACATCTCGACAGGCTCCAGCGTTGGCCCAAAAGTGGACTAGGAGAGGTATAGGGGCTCCTGCTTGGGTTCAAAAGGTCAGCTTCACAAGTCTAAGGCAGGAGAGGCGTGTGGGCAGGCAGCAGTTCATCTGAAAAAAGATCAGAGACCTGGAGAGGATGGCAAGTTCAGTATGAATCAACAGGGTGATTTGGCCCCAAAACAAATTTAATCTTAGACTTGACTAAGAAAAGCAGGGTTCCGGAGCAGGAGGTGATGTGGTGAGATCATATCAAGAGTACTGTATTCAGTCAGTCACGAGCATTTATTAAGCATCCACTGTGTGCCAGAGACTGGGCCAAGCACTCTAACATAAAGAAACAAAAAAAGTCCCTGCCTTGGAGACACCATAGTCTAATGGGGAGACAACATAGAAATCACTGTGCAAACAAGCTGTAGCCAGGATAAGCTGGGAGCAGTCTCAGAGGGAGAGTGCTGGCATAAAGGGGGTGGGGGGGGGGAGGCTTCCTGCCCCAGACACTTGTAAGAAGCCAGGAGGCAGAGAAGGGAGATGTGGGATAGGGAAAATGTCTGGAGACCAGAGAGGAGGCCAGTGTGAGTGGATTGAAGGGACCCTGGGATTGGGGGCAGACGGGGTGGAGCTGATAAGTTGTGAGAGGATGGGAAAGGGGGCAAAAGCCAGAGGATTTTACATTTGATTCCAGAGGCGATAGGGAACCATTGGAGTTTCCTGAATAGGGAGGTGACATGGTCAGATTTCCACTTCAAGGAAATTATTTTGGCAGCCAAATGAAAGACAGACTGCAGAGAAAAAGGGAGGGAAGGGGAGAGAGAGAGAGAGAAAGAAGGGGAGACAGAGAGGAAGAGGGAAGGAGGGAGTGACAAGAGAGGGAGGGAGGGAGAGAGGGAAGGAGGAGTGAAGAGAGGGAGGGAGGCAAGAGAGGGAAGGAGGGAGGAGCAGAGGAAAGAAAGTAGTGTATATGAAAGATGTGAAGAACCTGACCATCTGACCACTGACTGAATGGGGGTGGGGGTGGGGTTGATAAAATAGTAAGGACACCTAAGTTTCAAGCCTGAGGGACTAGAAGGATGCAGTTACCCTCTATACTAATAAGGAAGTTGGGAAGATGGGGAAGATAATGAGTTCCTGAGTTTAAAAAGTCTACAGGAAAACCAGTTTGAAGGAGAAGGGGGAAAGGAACAAGCATTTATTAAGCACATACTATGGGCTTTGCAGGGTTAGGACTGGCCAAGTAGATTTTTAGACTCATCTGCATAGAGGAGAGAATTGAATCTATGGGAGCCACTTTTCAGAAAATGTGCCTGGCAGTTGAGCCATCCAGATGTTCACCTTTGGGAAGTTAGGGGTCGCCTCATCTCCCAAGTCTTCATGCAGAAATTCAATGGCCACTTGTCACTTATGTTGTCCAGGAGATTCTCTTTCAGTCATGGCTTGGACTAAATGGTTTCTTTAGTCCCTCCCAAGCCTGAGATTAAACACACTGGGCTGCCAAAGGGAATAGGCCGAGCCTTCTGCCTCTCCTCTCTTAGCAGGCCTCTGGTGAGGTGCACAGAATGTCCGTCATAGACGCAAACTAATTTTGCTGCATGCTTCCTTCAAAGGAGAGGGGGGCTGGCCTTGAGGGGAGACATGGCATTCAAGGCCTCCAACGATCTAGCTTCACCACCCTCTCTTCACCACTCCCTCTCCATCTCTGTAGTCCCTTCTCCCTGCAATGTCTCAGATTCCTTCCAAGCTCAGCCTAAGAGCCCCTCTCCACATGAGGCTGTGCTTGGTTCCTCCACTGCTAGTGACTCTCCCCACCAGGTTACCTTGTATTGATTTGGTGTATACATACACGTGCTCTCCTCCATAGAATATAAACTCCTCAATGGCAGGGACTGTTTCATTTTTGTCTTTGTATTCCTAGCACCTACAATAGTGTCTGGCACATAGTAGGGGCTTGATAAATAGGGGCTGATTGTTCGATGCAACATTGTCTAAGCTTTGTATCTCTGGGGCTTAATACTGCGCTCTGGGCACCCAGCAGCCTCTGCAAAATGGGAACGGATGGAGTGGCCAGGAGGAAACCTGTTTGATCCACTACTGTATCAATCTCTTTTGTTCCAGACTAAGAAACAGATCCAGCAGAGTTCGGTGACTGGTGGACCAGTTGGAGGGAGGATCCTGCTCTTTGCACTGAGCCAGCCTGGCGTCCCAGACGCAGACTTAGAGGCTCTCAGCTTGTCACAGAGGAAACTGAAGCCAGGAGAGCCTTGTGCAGCCAGATGGGAATTGGGAAAACTGCGTCTGCTAGTCTGAAAACCCAGACTTAAGCCTTTGCAATAAGAAAAGCTTGATTTTTCCTGAGAAAACAAGCCTTTCATGGATTCAAAAGTTTTCATTTTTCTTTGGCACTTTCAGCGTGACACGGCCCCTTGCACAACAACACGGTCTGCATTCTAAACTCAAACCTATCACCAGGATCCTTCTCCTTGTATGTCCCCTTGGGGCCTCCTCCTCCTCTTCCTCCTGCTGCCCCTCTTCTCCCTCCTCCTCCTCCACCTTCTCCTCTTCCACCTCCCCCCTCCTCTTCCCCTTCCTCCTCCTCCTTCTCCTCCTCCCCCCTTCTTCCTCCTCCTCCCCCTCTTCCTCCCCTCCCCACCCCCACACTCAATCTTCAAGGTGAGATTCCAGCTTCTCTCTTTCGAAGTCAGTTACTAGGGCCAAGGCCCTGCCAAGATTTGAGCAGCTGGTTCCCGACAAAGCTGGAGGAATTTAAAACCTGCTCTCTGGTGCAGTGACTTGTCCTGTAGCCTTAGGGGGAGGGGAACGGGAGGAGAAAGGAGAAAGACCCCTCTCTCCTCTCCTGGGTGCCCTTCTCCCCAGGAAGTGAGTCTTCCTTGGGAAAATTCTGCGTTTCGGTGGAGAGGTCCAGTGGCTTTCTGGAGAACTCTGAGCAGAGTGTGGGGGTCCCCCTGACCCTGACAAAGGTATAAACTAGGCTGCCCTTCCTGGAAGGCTGCAGGGCTAAAAAGCAATGGGTTTTACTTTTTCTTTCATTTTAGAATATTTCCTCAAACGAAGACTGTGCTTAGGATGGGTTGAAAAAAAATTTTTTAAGCTCCTCTACTTGCCCTGGACACATCTCACTTCCATTCCTATAAGGCTGCCTCATGCTCTAAGAAAGTAAAAATAAATAAGTGAAACACTTGTACTAGGCTTAGAGCAAGCAATGTTAGTGTCTCATTGAGGGGTCATATACCATCTGTGTCCTAGACTTGTGTCCAAAAACCAGCCCATCGTCCTTTACACCTGGGAGCAAGATCCCCGCCCCTTCTGAAGATCTATGTAACGGTGACTGCCCTGGCCCCCGCTGCTTGAAGGTCAGGTAGCTTCTATTTCATCCCTGCCCCAGGCTTCTGCAGTACCCTCAAAGGCATCTAGTCTCTGCCATCGGCTTAAGCCTTCACGGATGCTGTGAGGAGGTCCTCTGTACCCCCAGTTCCATTTAATCACAACAGCAGTATGAGCTTTTACAGAGGAATATTTACTTCAGTGGCAAAGGAAGGACAGACACATAAACATTCCCAGCCCCCAAACCTGGGGGCAGAGTAATTCTCTCCTCTCTGCACCATCTCAGTTTCTGGGGGAGAGATGAGAATTAGGCTCATAGCTCAGCTCAGTGACTATATGGCACAGTCCCACAAGCTCCAAAGCCTTCCTTGGCCTTGAGGCCCAGGCACCCCGGCTTCACAGGGTTTTCTTGCTGGTCCAGCTGCAAGACCCAGTCTGGAATCCTGCCTCCAAGATTGCCGTGGCTTGGTCCAGGTCTGGCAGATAGAACAGAATGAAACCTAAGGCCATTTCTTAGGGTCATGGGGCCTAACGGGGGAAAGAGAGGAAGACAATTCTTCCTCTCATCGAGCAACATTCATGGTACTTGTGTTGTGGGTGAAAAGCAACTTAACCTTTGGGGGCAGAGAGAGGGAGAGAGAGAGACAGAGAGAGACTGGAGAGAGGAGAGAGACAGAGAGGGAGAGAGACAGAGAGAGAGAGACTGTCCCTGTCTGGTGATAAAGATACAGCCTATTCCAACATACAGCCGATTGAAGGGCTACCCCTTTCTACTTGGCAGGGAAATGAAAATGTCTGTCAAAAGCAGGTACTTTTGTACATGTGATTGCCTCCATGTTAGGTGATCTAGGTACGTGTGAAGTCCCATTATATTTATCTGGAGACTGAGAAATCAATACAGTTCTACAACATGAAAATCTCCTTATAAACCCCGGTAGTTCTGAAAGGGCTCCTGCTGGGTTCATGGGGTGGGTGGCTGGCTGGCAGGACTTTAATCTAACAAATACTGGCAGATAAGATCTTGGGAAATATTGCCAGACCCCAGACTCAAGGAATAATACATTGTTAGTCCAAAGGCAGTCTTTGCTCTTAGAATCTGGTGCCCCCTCAGGCCATCTCTCTGTTCTACTCCCCTTCCCTCACGCCTACGACTAAAGTAGTATAAATAGCCACTTCTATACTGCAGCATGCAGACTTAACTACAAGATAACAGCTCAGGTGATTATAGCATCACCATTAGTGTCAGGCAAATGCAACAACCTTCTAAACATCACAGCTCACCCACAAACCTGGTTTACCCACCAATGTGCGTATAGTATCCACGGGAGATTGGACACACACTTACAGAAACTTAACAGGGAGTCATGAGTGGGGAAATGCATATGCTTGGAGTAACTCATAACTCAGGAGTGCAGGCCTTCCTGTACTTTATCCCTCAGGAACAATCTTTCCTAACACAAAACTATGTCTTTGCTAGTTTCTCCTCTTCTGGTCCTCATTGCTCTCTTTCTGGGCCAATTCCCTCCTCTTCTGTTCTCTAACTGATGAAACAGTGACAAGCTCTTTTAGTGTACCTTCATATGTATTGAGCTTATCCTTAGGGTGTTGAGAAAGTGTTATGCTACAACAGTGACAAACAGTTCTTTTAAGTCAGAGAACTGAAAAACTTCAAGTTGGCTTTCTGGGCAATACAGACAAGCCTTGCCAGCTCCTCTCAATAGGATTCTGCTTCTTCCAATCAGCTCCAAGCCTTTTACACAAAGTAGAGATCACAGTAGAACTCATCAGGATTTCACAGTGCAGACAAACCCAGACAACTCTTTATTCAACAGGATTCTGCTTTGTGCAATCAGGTCCATCCCTCTTCTCGAAGCAAAACAAATGCAAAGCCTGTCTCTCCCCAACCCACCCCTGCCCCTGTTTTTCCTTCTCAAACCATAGAGGGCAGTAGAGAGCAACCACACACTTCTGGAAGGTTTCACCCCTCAAGTTGTAGGTGGCATCTGAGGGCAAAAGCTCAAACCACAGCAGAGTTCAATTCTTTTCCAATGAGCTTCTCAGAAAATTCTCCATCCTTTTCTTCAGCCACTCCACAAAGCAAAGCCTCTTTTCCAATTGGCAGGCTCCCAGCGCAGCAGCTGAAGGCTTCCTGTCCCACTGACCCACCTCCTGGCTTTTTCACACTCAACTCCTACACAACTGGATTTTTTTTTCCACTATTCCAGCTGACTCTACTGCCCCATATCAGAGCATCCTAGTGGTCAGTGAATCATCTTTCCATTATGAGGGGAAACCCACAAAATCTATCTATCAAGTGTGAATAACCCTTACTTAATTTTCCCATAGTCTCCAAGCATCTTTTTAAAAAAATTATAATCTGATCACTTTCAAACTCTAAAAACAGCTGTGTGCAAATGAACTGATTGTCCACCAAACCTTACAAGCTCAGTTATTTCTTTGACCTCTCAAACATATTCTCTTAGTACCTTCATCTGAGGCAGATTTTTATCCAGTCCTAACAGCCACTGTCTCTCCATATTTTATCTGAGAAACTATGCATCTTCCTAAGTGTATTTTATCAGTTTTTCATACACAAAAATTTCTTTTTTGTCCCTTTTAACAACCAAACTGTTTACATTTTAAAGGAACAATACCTTATATCTTTCAGTAGTTGATTTCATCCTTTTTCCTTACACAAAAGTTAACATTTCTATGCTTGCTGTCTGGGGTTGGGGGGGTTGGGACGGAGAAAAATTTGGAACTCAAAATCATATAAAAATGAGTGTTGAAAACTATCTTTACATGTAATTGGAAAAAATAAAATACTATTTTAAAAAGAATTTTAAAAAAGATTTCCATCTCTTTCCTCACTAGTGGTGCTGCTAAGATCTATGATCTGATGATCCATTCTTCCTTATCCTCTGAGCTAATGAAAGATAATACAGGAGAGGTTTGAAAGGCCAATTCTTTGCTGAGAAGGAATCCAGCAGCAAGAGCACTGTACTTTGAATCCAAAGACCTGGGGTTTGAATATGATCTGTCTCTGCTCTCTCTGTGTCTGTCCCTCTCTCTCTCTCCTCTCTCTCCTCTCTCTCTCTCTCTCTCTCTCTCTCTCTCTCTCTCTCTCTCTCTGTCTCTCTCTCTCTCTCTGTCTCTCTCTCTCTCTGTCTCTCTCTGTCTCGGTCTATCTATCTATCTATCTCTGTCTCTCTGTCTCTGTCTCTAGCTGTATTACCTTCAGCAAGTTGCTTCCCCTATCTGAGCCTCAGCTTCTTTCTCTGTAAAATGGTGGGAGAATCACTGGGCACATTGTCCAAAGAGATCAAAGACAGAAGCCAAAGACCCATCTATATAAAATCATAGCATTTTTTTCACTAATAAAGTTCTCCACTGTGTATCTGCTGGACTGCCTAGTTTCAACTCTGTGGAACAAGGTATTCCTTCCAGGATAAGGGCATCACTTCTAAACTCACTACCATGCCTTCCTCCCTCAGCCTTCCTTTATTCTCTGATTAGAGGGCTGGAGGGTAGAGTACCAAACTCCTCCTAATTCTTTCCTTTATAGAGAGCAGGAACTGGATTCTCAGATCACTCTGTCTTGTGTCTGCTGGCTTGCCTGGTTTCAAGTCCACAAAACAAGATTCCCTCCCCCACCCCTATGCTGACTACCCCCTGATATCCTGTTCCTACCTTTTCTGCCTCTTTTTGTGTTGTCTCCCTCTTTAGAGTGTAGGCACATTGAGGGCAGGGAATGTCTTTTTAATTGTATCCCTGGTGCTTGACATAGTTCCTGCCCCATCACAGGTACTTAACAAATATTTATTAGATTAATAAAGTACTGAAAACATATGGAGGTAAGGGAATGTACTATACATCTGAAAGATTCAGAGAAACATGGAAAGACTTATATGAACTGATACAGAATGGAATTTGCGCAACGACAACAATGTCAAGCAACAGTGAAACACTTAAGAACTATGATCAAAGTAATGACCTATGATAATTTCAGAAGGCTGATAATGAAGTAAACATACATTTTCAGACATGGTCATTATCTTATACTTACTTGTTTCAGAGGAAGGCTTCTATAGGGACTGGTGAAAGGGGCAGGGAGAATTAAATTAGTAGATAGTGATAGATGTGCCCCAAAAGAGCATCAATAAAACATTTTAAAATACCCAGAAGGAAAAAAAAAGTTCAGAAGGGGACAGAAAACATGGCAATTTTGTTACTAACATTAAATTTAATAATACACATAAAAAACCTATGTAACAGTCACAGTGTCACATACAACCTTTCTTGTGTTCTTTGTGTATTGAAATATTCATAGGCCTCATTTCTAAAATATATAGACAACTGAGTAAAAGAATATAAGTCATTCTCCAATTGATAAATGGTCAAAGGATATGAACAGTTTTCAGATGAAGAAATTAAAGCTATCTATAGTCATATGAAGAAAAGCTCTAAATCACTATTGATTAGAGAAGTACAAATAAAAACAACTCTGAGATACCACATCACACGTATCAGATTGGCTAACATGACAAAACAGGAAAATGATAAATGTTGGAGAAGATGTGGGAACAATTGGAACACTAATGCATTATTGGTGGAATTGGGAACTGATCCAACCATTCTGGAGAACAATTTGCAACTATACCCAAAGGGCTATAAAACTGTACATACCCAGCAATACCACTTCTAGGTCTGTATCCCAGAGACATCCAAAAAAGGGGAAAAGGACCGATTTGTACAAAAAATATTTATAGCAGCTCTTTTTGTGGTGGCAAAGGATTGGAAATTGAGGGGATGCCCATCAACTGGGGAATGGCTGAACAAGTTGTGGTATGTGAATGGAATGGAATGGTACTGTTCCATAAGAAATGGTGAGCAGGCAGATATCAGAAAAATCTGAAAAGACTTGCATGAACTGATGCTGAGTGAAGTGAGCAGAACTAGGAGAACATTGTATACAGTAACAGCCACGTGGTGTGATGACCAACTTTGATAGACTTAGTTCTTCTCAGCAATGCAATGATCCAAGACAATTCCAAAAGACTCATGATGGAAAATGCTATCCGTATTCAGAGAAAGAACTACGGAGTCTGAATGCAGATCAAAGCCGACTATTTGCTCTCTATTTTTCTTTCTCATGGTTTTCCCCTTCTGTTCTTTCTTTCACAACATAACTAATGTGGAAATAAGCTTAATATGATTGCCCATGTATAGACTATATCAGATTGCATGCCATCTTGGGGAGGAGGGAGGGAAAGGAAGGGGAAAAAATTTAGAACTCAAAATCTTATAACAGTGAATGTTGAAAACTAAAAATAAAGAAAGCATAGAGAACAAAAAAAAGAAATATTCATGTTTGGTAGTTGTTAGGTTCACAATAAGGAAAATGAGACAGTTGGACTAGCAGCTTTCTAGGGCACATTTAAGCTGTGACTTTGTAAGAGATTCTGTCTTTGGAAGAGGCTGGAGTGGGAAGCCAACCTCCTCACTGAACCGAGCTGAGATTTCTGTTCGCCCTATCTCTCCCACCCACTCTTCGGTAGCCAAAACTGAGTCACAAAGCAAGAACTTGCTGGAGCAGACTCTTCTGAGTCACAAGCTAACTTTGGTTTCAAAACTCAGGGTTTTTTTTTAATGTTTTAAGATTTCCTTACAGGTTGAACATGTTGCCAGTAGGCCAAGTACCTCCTTGTCTGAGGGGATACGTTCCTCCAGGGGAGACGACAGTTTTTAGTCCAACATTGGCAAGGGGCAGGTAGCAAAAAAAAAAGGATGGTCTGATTAGCCTCATTTCAAGAGCCTGCCCAAGCTGGGACCAGGAATTCTTTTGATCAGGGTGAGGAAGAAGAGGGAAGTGGCACAGAAGTCAGTTGGACCATGGGCACAGAAGAGGAGGTGGCCTGTGCCCAGAGAGTCTGATGGCACTTCTGGATGCCTGAGTTAGCTGAGGGCCAAGAGGTACCAGGCATTAGAATTGTGTCTCCAGATTGCCGTGGGAGGAACCACAAAAGCAATTTCAAATTTATAGAGCTTTAAATTTTACATTTACACATTTCATTTGATCCTCACAATAACCCTGCAATGTTAGTCCTGTTATTTACCCATTTCACAAATGAGGATTCTGAAACTCAGAGAGATCAAGTGAGTTTTCCAGGTTCACAAAGTTATTCAGAAGGGATTTGAACTCAGGTCTTTCTGACTCCAAGTCCATATTTTAGTGAAGGTGATACTGGTGCAACCTCAAGGGAAGCCTCCCATCTCACGCCCAGGAACAAGTGCATTATCCAAATGATGGCACCCAAGAGTGTCCCACCCTAGTTATGACTCAGCTGAGCTCTACTACTGCCCTCTAGAGGCTGCAAAAGGATATCTTGGTAGAAAAAAATCTTAATTCCTACAGCATCCCAAAATCTCAAATCTATTTACACATTGGTACGTTTCCCCCTTTTCTTACTGCTAAGAAAATCCAATCACTGAGTTATTCTTTCCAGGACTCCACCCAGAAAGCTGCTTCTTGGTGTGATGCTAGTCGTGCAAATCCATCCCCAGTGCTGCTGGACCGCTTTTTGAGTGCAAAGGAAAAGCTTTAAGAGAAAGAAAGGTCAAGTCTCTAGGCTATCTCAGATGCTTTAAGGGATGCACAATGAGATGTTCTAAGGGCTGGGCATCCAGACAATGGTTCCAGAACTCCTAGCCTAGCTTGGAGAGGAAAGGAAGAGTGACTAAGGCAGAAAAAGTGCTTTGAGATTGCAGGATGAAGGCCCTAATATTTGTGGAAAGGCTTATCTTTGTAATGAAGCATGACCACCATTGGACTCTAAGCTTATAAATAACTTGTTAACCTGGCTGATAAAAATGTCCTGTTGCTGTTGGGCCAATGATCACTCAGGTTCAGTAGTGTTTGCTGAAACCTGATCTGTCCCAGTTGTCCATATTTTAAGCTTTGCACCTGTTTGCCCCAGAGATTTGCCAAGTACCATACACACCTCCACCAGATGCAGCAGGCCAGGCTGCTCCCTCTGCTTGGGAAACACACATCAAGGAAATATCCAAAAACAAGAAACTGTGAGAGGGTAGGACTAGATGTCCATTGAGATCCCTTCTGTCTCAGAGATTCTGTGATTCACTGAATTCTACATGTCCTAAAGAGTACAGGGGAGAATCTACTGTTGTATTGTCTCACGTTTTCCTGGCAAATTACTCTATTGAATGGAGGAAATAGCACCAAAATTCTATTGTACCTGCATCTCCTTTCTGAGCCTTCTCCCCTCCACCCCTCTCTGCACCTCCCCTCTACATATACATACACTTCCACCAGGGTCTGCAGAAGTCAGTCAACTAGCTGTTCAGTCATTTTGCAGTCATGTCCCACTCTTTGTGATCCCATTTGGTGTTTTCTTGGCAAAGATACTGGCATAGTTTGCTATTTCCTTCTACAGCTCACTTTACAGGTGGTGCAACTGAGGCAAGCAGGGTGAAGTGACTTGCCCAGGATCACACAGTGTCTGAGGCTGGATTTGAACTCAGGTCTTCCTGACTCCAGGTCCAGCTCTCTATGCATTATGGCACCAGCTAGTCAACTAGCATTTATTAAGTGTCTACTATGTGCCACACACTGTGCTAAACATGCAAAAACGAAAACATCCTCTGCCCTCAAGGAGCTCACAGTTAAATGTGAAAGATAACATGTAAACAACTATGTACAAACAAGATATAGACTAGATAAATTGAGAGGAGGAGCTAACATAAAGAAGCACTGGGAAAGACTTCTTGCAGAAAGCGGAACATGGCTTGAGACTTGAAGAAAGCCAGGGAAGCCAGAAGTGGGAGAGGAGGAGGGAGAAGAGTCCAGGCAGGGACACAGCCAGTGAAAAAGCTTGGATGTGGAAGGTAGAATGTCTCGTATGAGGAACAGCAAAGAGGCCAGTGGCAATGGATAGCAAAGTATGTGAAGGAGAGCAATGTGGAAGAAGACTGGAAAAGTAGCAAAGGGCAGATTATCAAGGGCTTCGAAAGCCCAACAGTGGTAATAGAGAGCCACTGGACTTGATTGAATGTGAGATGGGGAATGATATGATCATGCCTGGGCTTTAGGAAGATCAGTTTGACAGCTGAATGGAGGATGTACTAGAGTGGTGAGAGGTCTGGGGCAGGAAGACCCACCAGTGGCTCTTGCAATAATCCGGGTGATGAAGACTTGCTCCAGGTGGGTGGCAGTGTCAGGGGAGAGAAGCGGGGTATATAAATAGATGGGACTTGACAGCGATTAATAAGAGAGAGTGAGAAAGAATGAGTCAAGAATGACACCTTGATAGTGAGCCTGTGTGACTGAGAGGATGGGGAGAACCTCAATGGTAATAAGGAAGTTAGAAAGAGGGGAGGGTTTGGAGGGGAAATATATTGAGTTGAGTCTTGGACATGCTGAGTTTGAGATGTCTGTGGAAGTCAGGAAGATTCCTATTCCTAAGTTCAAATCTGGCCTTGGACACTTACCAGCTATGTGACCCTGGACAAGTCATTCAATCCTGTTTGCCTCAGTTTCCTCTGTAAGGATGATCCCCTCTGTAAAATGAGCTGGAGGAGAAAATGGCAAATGATTCCAGTATCTTTGCCAAGAAAACCCTAAATGGGGTCATGAAGAGTCAGACATGACTGATCAACATGGAACATCCAGTTTGAGATGTCCGAAAGGCGGATGAGAGACTAGAGATCAGGAAGGAGCACAGGCCTGGACAAGTAAATCTGAGAGTCATATATATCAAGATGGTCATTGAAGCTGATGAGATCGTCAACTGAAATGGTATAGAGGAAGAGGCAAAGAGGGCCCAGGTCAGAGCACTGGGGGGTTCCTATTCTGAAGATCCAGCAAAGGAGCCAGAGAAGGAGAGTTCAGAGCAGAGGAGAAGCAGAAGACATCAGTGGAGTGAAAACCTAGAAGGAAGAGAGTATCAGGGAAAGGAGGGTGACCAGCAAGTGTCAAAAGCCGTGGAGAGGTCAAGAAGAATGAACTCTGAGAAAAGGCTATTAGATTAGGGAATTAGGAGGTGGTCAGCAGCTTTGAAGAGGTCAGTTTCAGTTGAATGATGAGGTCAAAAGTCTATTTGTAAGGGTGTGAAGAGAGTGCAGGAGAAGAGGAGAGGGGGGGGAGAGGAGAGGAGAGGAGAGGGAAGAGGAGAGGAGAGGAGAGGGAAGAGAAGAGGAGAGGAGAGGAGAGAGGAGAGGAGAGGAGAGGGAAGAGGAGAGGAGAGGAGAGGGAAGAGAAGAGGAGAGGAGAGGAGAGGAGAGGAGAGGAGAGGAAAGGAGAGGAGAGGGAAGAGAAGAGGAGAGGAGAGGAGAGGAAAGGAGAGGAGAGGGAAGAGGAGAGGGAGAGAAAATGGAGGCACCTATTACAGACTGCCTTCTCAAGGAACTGAGTCTCAAAAGGGAGCAGAGATACAGGACAATGGCTAGTAGGGGTGGCCTGGGTTTGCCACATTTGACTGGACACAAAGGAGGGGATATTGTACAGAGTAGGAGACATTATCCAGAATTATCCTCTGCACTTTTTTTTAAATTTCAAGATGAGCTTTCTCTCCCACCTGCCCTGGCAGGCACCTGCAGTCCTGGTGGAAAATCCAGTGAATTGGAAATATTGAGTAAAGCAAATTCATTTTCTGGAGCCATACCAAGGAGGAAACAGTGCCAGTAGTGTGGGGCCTATGTGTTTGCCTCAGGTAGATGGAAGAAATCAGCTTCACAACACATTTTTTTAAAATGTCTCTACCTCTGATTTTATTGATTAAAGAAACTAATAAATGTGGATAGGCAACTCATCCATAACAGAGTAACAGAGAGTTCCCTGAGGACACTGAAAAGTTAAATGACTTGCCCATGGTCCCATAGCTAAGATTCAAACCCAGTTTTTCCTGGCTCCAAGGCTGGCCCTCTAGCCATAGGCCAGGCTGCCTCTCAGAGAATAGAATAATGTCATTAGAAGTAATTTACTCAGCATCATATTCTCATCTCTTCCCAGTTTGGAAATCCAGTTCTATTGCTTGCAGGAGTTCTGGGGCCTGGAGCAAAGTTACTGGGAGGTGGAGGAGTGAAGTAGAAGGGGAGTATGACTAGGCTGCAAAAGGCAGCCCACCCCAGTCAGGTACTACAACACCAAGCAACTCCACTGGAGGAAATAGAGAGGGCCATTGCTGTGAGGTGGCAGAGGGACAGGACTCTTATGAGAGAGAGAGACAGAGAGAGACAGAGACAGAGAGAGAGAGACATGGAGAGAGAGAGGGAAGGAGGGAGAGAAGGGAGAAAAAAGAAAGAAAGAGAGAAAGAAAGAGAGAGAGAGAGAGAGAGAGAAAGAAAGAAAGAAAGAAAGAAAGAAAGAAAGAAAGAAAGAAAGAAAGAAAGAAAGAAAGAAAAAGAATGGAAGGAAGGAAGGAGAGAGGGAGAGAGGGAGGAAAGGAAAAACCTGGCCTGAAGGCACTTACATTCTACTTTGAGGATGTTTGAAAATATTAATACAATATAAATTGAAGAGGGAGAAAGAAGTAATAATTTGGGGGAATTAGAAGCTTCTCAGAGAAGGTCACACCTGAGTTGAGCCTTAAGGAAAGTCAAGGATTCTAAATGGTGAAATTATCAAGGAAGTGAATTCCAGGTATAGGAGGCTGAAGGGCTGGGCGTGTGGAATGCTTAGGACAAAACTAGGGGCAAAGTGTGGAAGATGCAAAGATGTCCCCAAACTGGAAGAATGAGGCCGTGCTTTGGAGGAGCAACCCTGGCCACTGGGCATTGGACTCTTCAGGACTAATAACGGGAAGTGGGTTGCCTCTCTCCAACCCTATAGGCAAAATTCCTCTTCAGAAGCACCCCAAACCTTTGGGGTAGCACTGTAAGCCTGGGTAACTCTAGAGGTCTCTAGGTGGATGGGGTGAGGGGAGGAAGAGATTAACAGGAAGGTGAAAGCTTGTCTAATCTATTATCTCGAGCAACCCCAAGTGTGTTTCCCTTCCAAGAGTGGCCAAACCACAGGGTGGTGCTATGAGTTTGGAGGACTATATAGGTCCCTGGGGAAAACTGGGACTAATTGGAGAGGGAAGGAGGGAGAACTTGCATGTTTATGTGCTCCTGTGGGTCCTTGGTGATATTTGTATTCTTTCTGTGGGGTTCAGTGGAGACTGTTTGGATTCTGATAATGTTCATTTGAATGCTTGGAGCCCCTTTATGAGATAATGTTTGTAAAGAGAGACCTAGACCTGAGCTCTATTGTTCTGTACGGCGTACAGAGCAGGTAGGTGGCACCATAGTGCACAGAGCGCTGGGCCTGGAGTCAGGAAGACTCCTCTCCCTGAGTTCAAATCTGCCTTCAGATCTTTACTAGCTATGTGACCTTGGGCAAGTCACTTCACCCTGTTTGCCTCAGTTTCCTCATCTGTAAAATAAGCTTGAGAAGAAAATCACTCCAGTATCTTTGCTAAGAAAACCTCAAATGGGGTCAGGAAGAGTCAGGCATGACAGAAACAAATCAATGACAACAGGGAAAGTATGAGGTTGGGGTAAAATGAGGCAAATTCTTAGTTTCCCACAGGAAGTCCCGAGCCAAAGGGAATGTAAAGCCCCTAAGGCTGAATCTAGCCCAAGGAAACCCAGAGTTTGGGTCTGGGGGGCATAGGTGAAAAATTCGAGGACTAAAGGCTGTGCTGACTCCATGTGCTGCTTCTAGAGGTCAGAGAAGATGGGGGGATCTCTGTGGTCTGGGAAAGCTTTAAGATAAGACATAGAATCACAACTCTGGCCATAGCTTTAGAGCTGGAAGGAACCTCAAAGGCCATTGAGTCCAACCCTTTTATTTTACATTTGGGGAAACTGAGGCCCAGGGAGGCCAAATGACCTACCCAAAGTCACAAAGGTAATAAATAAGTGCTGGAGGCAGGATTTGAACCCTGGTCCTCTAGACAAGTGATCATCAAAAATGATCAAAAGCATGGAAGTTAGTTCCAAGTATTTGGGTTTAGGTAGGAGATACCAAGTAGACTTTTCTTGAGTGCGTCAGTTAGGATGCAGTAGGAAATAAGGCAGTAACAAGTGACATTTATTTAACACTTCGAACACTTCAGAGTACTTTACAAATGATCTCAGCGAAGTGTTGTAACAAGCCACGAGAGGGACTGCAACATGGTAGCCAGAGAGCTGTCCTCAGACTTAGGAAGTCCCCGCCTCCCACACAGAACTGGCTGGAGACATTGGGCAAGTTACTATAACACCCTGTCTCTACCCCACCCCCAACTCCCTTAAGACTAATCACAGAACAAGGATTGGTCTGGCTCTCCTTACACTGATGTAATCATAAGTCTGGGTAACAAAGGAATGAGACTTTTATGTTTTCGAATGCACATCTTACAGATGAGGAAGCTGAGATTCAGACAAACTGAATGCCTTCCCAGGATCACACAGCTCAAAAGCATTCCCAGCAAGATTTGAAAACAGGTCTTCTAGACTACAAGTCTAACATGGTATCCATTGTGACAACTGCCTCTTTGGATGGGGTGGGGAGGGGTGCGGGGCAAGACCACGGAGGGTCTTGAAAGCTAGGTGGAGGTGTTAAGCTCCACCTTTTCTTGATATCCCCAATCCCCTAGAGGAAGTTGATTCCCATGAGTCAGCTGAACCATCCTGTGAGTGTCCCGCTAACCAGCCTGGGATCCCAGGGACTCAAGCGGCCCTCTCAGTGGGACATTATCCAAGGAATTGCCTCCAGCAAGAGGCTGAGGACACTGAGGTTCTCCAAACCAAGGTCACTAGCTAGGTGAGTCAGCCAGTGGTGGGGCTGGGGCGGAAGAGTTCCACATTTACTGCCCTGGGCTGATACCGTTCCTTCGTAATACTCCATAAATGCCTCAGATAACCTGACAATTATCCCATAAATGCTGAACTCCAGCTATTAATCTGTCTCTGCCAAAGTTGGACTGTGGTTTTGCCTGCGCCAGATGTAGGCCCAGAGCTTGGCCTTGGCTGGCCGGCCAGCTGGCCACCTCACAAAGCTCTGCTTTTATTTTTCTCCAGTCCTTATGGTAGCCCAACAGTCCAACAACTTTCCCTAAAAGGGAGAAGGTGGAACATGTTCAGGCCCCTAGGAGGTAAGCTTGCAAAACATCGTCTACCTTGTCCCATCTGGGGACGTCCATAGAATCACAGGCCCAGAGATTTAAAGGTAAAGGCACCTTAAAGATCATTTGAGGGACAATGTGGCATAACGGATTGATTACTGGGCCTTTGGAAGACATGGATTCAAATCCCATGCTCAATCGTACATATGACCCTGGTTAAAGTCACTTAATTTCTCTGTGCCTCAGTTTCTTCGTCTGTAAAATCAGAGCAATAGACTCAATAAGAGAATATTAAATGAAATAATACTTGCGCTTAGCATGGTGCTTGGCACACAGTAAGTGCCTAATAAATGTTTATCTCCCCCTGAGCCCCATATCCTTTCCAGCTCTAAATCTATGTTTTTACGCTAACCCCCTTCATATCATGTTTTCTTTTTTTAAAGTTGATGTCGTTTTTAAAGTATCATAATTATTTCCCAATATTCCCCCACCCTCTGAATCCTTCCATTAGGACAAAGGTGAGCATTTAAGAAAAACTATATGGCAAATCAACCACGTTTTAAAGTAACTGCAACATTCCGAAGCCCTAGACCCCCACCCGGCCATTGAGGGGAGAGAGATAGGTTTCATAGGGCAATTGGGGTTAAGTGACTTGCCCAAGGTCACACAGCTAGTACGTGTGTCAAGTGTCTGAGGTCGATTTGAACTCAGATCCTCCTGACTCCAGGGCCGGTGCTCTACTCACTGCGCCCCCTAGCTGCCCTGGTTTCATCTTCTCATCCCTCAAACCAAGATTGCCGGTGGCGGTTCCTCTGATGTCCGTACTGTAGCCACCGTGTGTACTGTTATCTCTGCTCTACTTTCTGCGCTCTGCCTTACCTCTCCCACCTCTCTGAGTCCCCCAAGCTCATCATTTCTTACAGCACAATAATATTCTATTATTTTCCCATACCGTGACTGGTTAGGCCATCCTCCGACTCATGGGCCCACACTTTGTTTCCAGTTTTGTGCTACCACAGAGAGTGGCTACAACTATTTTTGGTAAAGAGGGGATTTTTACTTTGTCTTCAACTTCCTTCAACAATCTCCTTCATTTTACAAATGAGGAAACTGAGGGCTGAGAGGTGAAGGAACTCAGCTCAAGTCACACGGATGATAAGCAGCAGAGCCAAGTTGTCCATTCCACTGTACCTCTGGATGCTGTCCATGGTGTCGCCCTACAAGGGGGGTCCCTTTGGATTAAGACTGACTTATAGGGTCAGCCACCATGGTGGCTGTAGAAAATGCCCCTGCCCTAAAGTCTTCCCCTACAAGCTTGCCTAACATCCCTCCCCACTCCCGGCAGTTGCTCCTTGCAAGTTTCCTATCAAAGTGTCATAATGAAGAAGGGCACCCCATGAAAGCCTGTTCCTTGGCAGGTATTCCTATGTCCATTTAGCTAGCTGTCACCTAGCGAAGAGCAGAGACTGAGTAGAAACAGACCTATGCTAAGCTTTGATGGGACCAGGAACCAATGATTACAAGTGGTAGGACTAAGGCTGGCCCTTGGCAAAATGGTGAAGTCCATGAAGTCTGGCCCTGGTGCTCTCTCCCTCCTTCCTTTCCCCCATCCCTCGACCAGCCAAGCCTCTCCTGTTCCATTGCCGCTGGTTATCAACCAACCGATGTCCATTAAGGTGCTGACTGATGGTTTCAGCTAATAATGCTTTTAAAAATGTGGCTAGTCCGAGGACCTTCTATCTTAAGAAAAGGAACAAGCATTTATTATGTGCCAGGCAGGCTACCAGGTATAATGGATAGAGTGTCAGGTTTCCTAAGTTCAAATCCAGCCTCGGATACTTCATAGCTGTGTGACCCTGGGCAAGTCACTTAACCCTGTTTGCCTCAGTTCCCTCATCTGTCAAATGAGCTGGAGAAAGAAATGGCAAAACACTGCAGTATCTTTGCCTAAAAAACCCAGATGGGGCCACGAAGAGTAAGAAATGACTGAAAAATGACTGAATGACAACATGTGCCAGGCACCATGCTGAGCAATTAACAAATATCGTCTCGTTTGCTCCTCGCAACAACCCTGAGAGGCAGGTGCTCTGATTGTTCACATTTTGCAGTTGGGGAAACTGAGGCAAACACAGGTTAAGTGACTTACCCAAGACCATACTATCTAAGGTTGGATTTGGACTTAGGTCTTCCTGCCTCCAGGCCCAGCGCTCCATCCATTGTGGCACCTAGGTGTTTTTTTTAAGGACTTTTGCTAGGGGCAGGTAGGTGGCACAGTGAATACAGCACCAGCCCTGGAGTCAGGAGGACCTGAGTTCAAATCCAGCCTCAGATACTTGATGCTTACTAGATGTGTGACTCTGGGCAAGTCACTTTACCCTGATTATGTCACCAAAAAAAAACCCCCCCAAAACCTAAAAGTACTTTTGATATTAAAAAGGAGTGTAGAGTCAAGGGACCTGGGTTCGAGCCTTATCTCAGCCATCAATTATCTTTATGGCTTTGGACAATTCACTTTTCTGAGCTCTTCTAGCAAGTGAGGGGGTTGGGACTAGCTGATCACTGCCAGGCCTTTTCTAAGTGAAACACTGGGATCCTGTTACTCAAAAGCAGAGGAAGTTTGCCAGCTCCGGCTTGGAGCAATACCCAGAATCCCATATCCCCAGCAGCCTCGCAGCTGTGGCAGGCGGGACCTGGGGAGGGTGTGGACAGTATGGACTTTGCCATAAGCTGGGCCCTGTGGAGGGTGGTTCCAGGAGGTGACCCGGGGAAGGTGGCCCCAAAGTTACTGACCTATAAAAACTCACAGGCAAATAGCGCTTTACAATTCCCGAGGGCTCTACATATGTTAACTGTTAGAGCCTCTCAACAACCCTGCTGGGAGATAAGCAAGGTGAGGGTTACTAACCCCATTTTGCAGGCAAGGAAACTGAGTCTCAGAAGGATTAAATGATGAGTCTAAGGTCACACAAGCCAAGCTGGGGCTCCTGCCCAGCTCCTTGGTCTCCAGCTCCAGGGCTTTTCTTCCCCTGCCCCAATTCCACCTACTACTTAAAAATAATAGATAGGTGACCCTGGATTCAGGAGGACCTGAGTTCAAATTCTGCCTCAGACACTTGCTAGCTGTGTGACCCTGGGCAAGTCACTTAATCCCAACTGCCTCCAAATAATAATAATACTTACTTCAGTGCAGAATTACAGATCAACAGAATTTGAAAGTTGAAAGGGACCTTAGCCTCTCTCTAGTCCAACACACACAGAAAGAATCCCAATTGTAGTTTAACAAGGGCTGCCCCAGAGCTGCTAGAGGCAGAGACACGATATGGTAGCTTCTCGATAAATCCTTGGACTTGAATGATGAACATCAGATCCCCCTCAAGAGGCACTGAGGCCCAACAGTGAGCAGCAGCAGATTCAGAAGAGCCCAGATCCCATCCCACCCAAGAAGAGTCCTTTCATGCACGAACCACTGAGGTGAGGACAGCTCACACCAGGACTGCCCAGGCCTTCATACAAAGTGAGAGCCTGGCCTGCAGAAGAAGCAGCATCTTCAAACACGATGTGCCCAGGCCAGACTGGACAGATGTTCTAGTGGCCCTCAAACTGGCAGTCTCCCCGAGTCTTGACCCCAAAGGCCTTGGAGGGCAGCACTAGGGCTTTTGAGATGGGGGCAGAGGGCAGCCAGGTACGGACTTGGCTCATGAGCAATAGCTTGATGTACTGTAGAAAGTAGACATTACTAACTAGAGAAATGCATATTAAAACAATTGTGGGCATCAAATTGGCCAAGATGACAAAAAGGGAAAACAAAAAATATTGGAGGGCCTAGGGGAAATGGGCGCATTCATGCATTGTTGGTAGACCTGTGAATGGTACAGCCATTCTGGAACTAATTTGGAATAATACATCAACATTTCTTAATTAGTGCATGCCTTTTGACCCAGCTCTAGCATGGCTAGGCCTATAACCTCTATTTTGATTAAAAATCTCTCATGTTTGAGATAGATTTGTCTCTGTTGACACTGGGTAGGGTTGGGCCCTCCTCACTAGGCGTGGAAATCCTGGTTTGTGGGCAATTCTGATTAGGAAGTCCTACGGCTGAGGCATGGTTAGTCACCCCCCCATCCACACACCATTTCTTCCTCAGGAAGCAGCCTCCACTGTGCCCAACATCTGGCCGCCATAAAAGGGCGCCCATGAGTCATGACTCAGTTGTCAACTATGAGTGAAGGAGTTGCTTCCAGGGAGATTATTTTACTTATCTTTCCTCCCCGCCCCCCCCCCAACCCGACCACCACCCCATGAACCACCCCATGGCTTTGTGACCTTAGCTGAATTTGGAAGGGTTCAGGCAAGCAAAAGAAACCAACAAAAACCAGGATGGGGGATCTGAACCAGACTGCAGCAGCGAGTAAGGATTGTTTCTTTTTTAGTATTCCTATCCTCAGAACCTGACATACAGTAGGCACTCAATAAATGCTTTTTGTTCATGGATTGATTGATGTAGAATCTATAATGCTGATTGGATATGGGGGGTGAGGGAGAGATGAGAGTCAAAGATGACCCCAAGGTTGCAGACTTGCATGACTGGAAGAAATGGGTAGGATAGGTCACAGGGGTGGGGAACCCTCTAGGTCCTCAAGTGCAGTCTGAATCCAAACTTCGCAGAATAAACCCCCTTAATAAAAGGATTTGTTCTGTAAAACAAGGACCAAGATGCCATAGTGCACAGAGCGCTAGGCCTGGAGTCAGGAAGACTCATCTTCTTGAGTTCAAATCTGGCCTCAGATACTTAGTAGCTGTGTGACCCTGGGTAAGTCATGTAACCTTGTTTGCCTCAGTTTCTTCATCTGTAAAATGGAGAAAGAAATGGCAAACCACTCTAGCATCTCTGCCACGAAAACCCCAAACAGGGTCAGGATGAGTCCAACATGACTGAAATGACTGAAGAACAGGGAGCTCTGTTTTGGATATGCTGAGTTTGAGATACCTAAGGGATGGCAATGTCCAGCAGGCAATCAACAGGATGATCCTGGAGCTTGAAACAGAGACTAGGGCTAGATATACAGACATGGGAGATGTCTGAACAGGAATGATGATGACCATCCTGGATAGATCCTGGGGTGATTCCCCTGCTTACGGGGAAGAAGGAAAAGATGATCCAGTCAACGAGCACTTATTAAGCACCTGCTGTGCGCCAGGCCCCTCATTTTACAAATGAGGACACTGAGACCCAAAGGGGCAATATCACCCAAGGTCACACAAGTTGCAAAGAAACAAGGCAGGTGGGTAGTGCAGTGGTTAGAGTGTTGTTAGAGTTATGAAAGCCTAGGTTCAAATTCTGCCTCAGACACTTATTAGCTACGTGACCCTAGGCAAGCCACTTAACCTTTATATGCCTCAGTTTCCTCATCTGTCCATGAGGAAGCTGGGGTTGGTGGTCTCAAAGGTCTCTTCCAGCTCAGGGCTCTTACTAGCTTATGCACTACCTTCTACATGAAACCCCCTGATTCCTCCCAAATGCCCCCAATTATTTTGTATTTAGTGACTTCGGATTATTTATATTTATTCTTGATATAATTATATGTGTATTCATTTTCTCTCCCCCTACCATGTATGTTCCTTGAAAGTAGAGATTATTTCATTCTTTGCCTGTGTATAGCCAGCTAATACACAGTAACGAGCACATCATTAGGTAGGTAGATAGATGGATAGATAGATAGATAGATAGATAGGTGGATGGATAGATGGATGGATGAATAGGTGTGTGGGTGGATAGATAGATAGACAGACAGACAGGTAGATAGATAGATAAATGGATGGATGGATGGATGGATGGATGGATAGATAGATAGATGGATGGATGGATGGATAGGTGTGTGGGTGGATAGATAGATAGACAGACAGGTAGATAGATAGATAAATGGATGGATGGATGGATGGATGGATAGATAGATAGATGGATGGATGGATGGATAGGTGTGTGGGTGGATAGATAGATAGACAGACAGGTAGATAGATAGATAAATGGATGGATGGATGGATGGATGGATAGATAGATAGATGGATGGATGGATGGATAGGTGTGTGGGTGGATAGATAGATAGACAGACAGGTAGATAGATTAGATAGATAGATAGATAGATAGATAGATAAACTGATTAATAGATAGAAGGAAAGAAAAAGGGATAAGGTAATAGATGAGTGAATAGTAGGAAATAAATGAACAAATAAATAAATTAATAAATAAAAGATGAATGAATAGATAAATAGATGAATGAATGATTGAAGGAATCAATGAATGGAAAGATAGATGGATAAAGAGATAAGTGAATAGGTGAGCAAATGAAAAATTAAACATAAATGGACAAGTAAATAAAGAGGTGAGTAAACCATAAATAAAAGTTGAACGAACAGATAAATGTCTAAATTATAAGATAAATATTATATATAAATTTATATCATGTATTATACATAGAAATATAATATATTATACTATAATATAAATGCCTAAATAAATTATTGAATGAATCAATAATAGGGTGAGAAAGGGAGGGGGGAGTGAGAGAGAGAGAGAGAGAGAGAAATGCTTAATAAATTCTTACTGTTTGATGAATGACTGATAAGATTCTAAATCTAGCACTCTTTCCATCACCCCATAGGTATTTGGTCTCATCTCCTCAGCTGCAGTATAATCTCTCTGAGGTCAGGGGTCAAATTTTTTTTTTACTGCTTTATATCTTTTGGTGGTTGAGTGATTGATTTGCTCAGTGATCCACCCCATGTCCTCTGACTCACAGTCCAACCGCTTCCCCTGCTTAGGCAGACAGGTTCCTCTGGGCTTTTTTGGCCTTCTCTACCCATGAGGGTGCTCTCCTCCCCACCAAAAAAACTCACCATCTGGAAACCCGAAAACTGCCAAGAAGCATTAAAACCACCGAAACCCAAGAAGCTGGGGCCCCGGAGACACATGCTCAGGAAGAAGCAGAGACTTCTCCAGAGATGAGTTGGAATCTGAGCTTTCAGTTTTCAATGGGCGTCTAGGCTTTCTGAATTGCTGCTGGTACTGAAATGACACCTGGGTCTCCTTGGAACCAGGCCCCCAGGACTGATGCGGGTGTGGGTGGAAGTTAAAGAGAAAAGGGTCACAGAAGGTCCACAGGCCAGGGGATGCTGAGCCCTGCTAGGATGCAGGAGAGTGAGCCTGCAGTGGGCTGGGGCGCTGCCATTTATGTCAGACTTCAAAGTTTGCAAATCACTTTTCCTCCTTCATCTCTTTTAACCTCCTAGCAGCCCTGTGAGGCAAGTGATCCAGATATGACACTGTTATGCCCATTTTACAGACAAGGAAACTGAGACTTTGAGAGATTAAGTTGCCAGCCCATGGCCACATAGAATTGGGATTTGAACCCATGTTCCTGTTGACATCAGCTCCAAGGCTACTTCCGTTATTACTACAGTGCCTTCCACTGGCTTCGTTTCAAAGTTCGGCTCCAATCCCTCCTTCTTTAGGAGACTTTTCAGGTCCTCTTCAAGACTAATGTCTTCTTTCTGAGATATATAGATATAGATACAGATATATACATGCATGCATACACGTGCGTGACATATATGTTTATGTGTGTGTCACACATACACATGTATATGTATATATGTATATATATTTGTTTGTCTGTAGTTGCTTGCATGTTGTCTCCCCCATTTGACTGGGATCCTTGAGGGCAGGGTCCACTTTTTTGTCTTTCTTTGCATCCCAAGCACAGTGCCTGGCACATAGTAGATACTTAATAAATGCTTATTGACTGACTGATTTTCCATTAGTAACAGTTGCATTATCTTCCTTGAATAGACTAGATACTTAAGATGTTTTTTTAATTAAATTTAATTATGAATTCTATAAAATAATAAAATAAATAATATATAATTATACATAATATAATAAAATTATATTATGATATATTAATATGATGTGTTAATTATAATAATATAATAATGTTGAAATATAACATAATAAATATAATATATTTTTTAAAACAAATAAAATGTAAAAAAAATTTTAAAATAAATTGAATTCTGAAAACCCCAGAAACCATCCAGCCCTGTGAGCAGTTTTTTTCTTTAAGAGCTGAGTTTGAGTTTGGGTTGACTGGCCTGCCCATGTGGCTCGGGGACAGGTCTGTGCCTTCCCTCTAGGCTGGTTGGAGATGAAATCAAGAGAATTCGGCAGTGGCACAGCCGAGGGAAGGATGGCTCCAGGCAAAAAGTGGTCCTCCCCTTCCCATCCCACAGTACCCTCCATTCTCTTTAGAATCCTTCTTCCTTCCTCTGTTCTTCTCTACTTCCATATATGTACACACATACATACACACACACTCACAGACACACACACACACATCACCAGTAGCTCTAGGTATCCAGTCAGGTCACACTCAGCTGATTACCACCCAAATCGCATATGAGCCCTACTCAAATCCAGTTATTTGCATTTTAAAAGAGGATTTACTCTACAATTTATAGGAAAACCTTTAAGAAGGAGCTATAATGGTGGGATCACAGGCCACACTTGGGGATAGGCAGCCACCTCTCCTCCTTCAGAAAAGGCCCAGGCAGGGGAGGTCTGAAATGATAACGGGTCATATTTATACAGCATTTCACAATGAACTTTCTTCATAAGGCCCAGGGCTTCCCCCCGATTGTACAAGAATGGTCATCCTTACTAGGCTGAAGGGAAAACTAAGTCTGGGAGAGGTTCTGTTTGAAGCATAGAGCTTTTGGTGCCCAGATTCCATACTTCCGTCCATTCTCCCAACCTGTGGCCTCTAAGGAGAGGCCTGTGCAGGTACAGGTAGAGTTTGGGGGGCGCTGCCACTCTTGCTCTTTGAACTTCTGGGGCCAGAGAGGCATTGCTCAGATGGCCAAGCTCTCTGCTGCCCCAGTTCATGTCATGGTGATATTTTGAGAGGGACTTCCTCATTTCTGAACTGCCAAGGGAATGAATAAAGGCTTGGCATTTGAAGGGGTGTTTTGATATTATCGTTATCAGGGGACCATTGACAATCAGTCCCAAGCAGGCCACTCAACTCCTACCATGCACCTTCATTTTCCAATCCTACTGTGTTCTTCATTCCTCTCTGGGTCCCTTTCCATACTGTTCACCATCATCCAGCAGCCTTCTCAACCTGGAAGATCATGCTTCCTCTGAAGACCTTCCTCTTGTTGTTCAGATTCTCTCAGAATCTCCATTTTAAGGAAAGTACCCAGGCCAGCCATGGCCACTCCTTTATTCCTCTCTGGATCTCGCTCCTAACTCTCCAGACTTCTTTCTCCACCATACTCCTCCCCAATTAGCTCCTTTCTTCCCTCTTTTCAGCTTCCATTTTTTGGGTTGTCTTCTTCTATTAGAATGTATGCTCCTTAAGGGCAAGGATTCTCTTTCTTTCTACTTGTATTTGTATTCCCGGTGCTTAGCACAGAGCCTATTACATAGAAAGTGCTTAATAAACACTCATTGACTTGACTGTTATGGGATCAGCAGACAGGAGAGCAATGCCACACTTTATGGGAGAAGAGAGCTCTTTAATGACCAACATAGGATCATAGGGGCCTGGATCTAGTTGGAAGGGACCTTTGAGGTCATCTAGTCATAAGATCATAGATTTCAAGCTGGAAAGGTCCTGGGAAGCCATCTAGTTCAACTCCCTCACTTTACAGATGAAGAATCTGATGCCCAGAGGAGTTAAGTGATTTACCCAAGATCTTATAGGTAGTGAGTGGCAGAGCCAGGATTTGAACCCAGGTCCAATGATTCCAAACTAGAGTTCTTCCCTCTGAATCACCCTGTCTCTCCCCCAATGCCTCACCATTTTTCTAATGACAATATCGTATGTCAGCCTTCTTGATTTCACTTCTAAGAGGTTGTTCCCTCAAACAGCTGGGCACAAACCACAAACCACAAAATGCCTGATACTTAAATACCTCAATTCATTCATCCATATGGGAATAATTGACACTATGCTCTGGTCCCAATGACAAATGAGATATTTCTTCTTTTCAGCCCATTGTACATAACTCTCTGGATCATTTTCTCCATAAAGAACCAGTCATTTTCTTTCACCTGGGATCTCCTGCTTGACAAGTGCTGGAATGCTCCAAGGAGCCTGTGGATGAAGAAATTTGCCTGGAGACAGTAGAACTCCGTGGTTAAGGGATACTGCAAACTCACATAGCTGACGTGACGTTCACTTTTGAGACAGACAGGGAGTTAAGGACTAACTGGGGAATCAAGCACAGGATCTAAGGAAACGTCAAGGACATACAAGAGATGCTAGAGATGAGAGGGGCTGGAGGGAGGGAGAAAATTTGGAACTCAAAATTTAAAAATGAATCTTTGAAATCTATATACACATACATACATACATACATATATACATACATATATGAAGATACATTAAAGAGAAGATCCTTATTCAGGTATGACTTACATGAGATGGGTAATGAGGTGCCCTCCAAATTCCAAGATGCTACAATTCCTCCATGTAGAATAACTCCATTCATTTCACTGAGTCCTAGATACGGAATTGGAAGGAATCTCATTAAGTCCATTTTACAGATGAGAAACCCCTGGCCAGGCATGTAAAGTGACTCCCCCACAGTCCCGCAGCTAGTAAGGGTCTTAGGCAGGCTCTAAATGTAGATCTTCTTAAATCTGCCACTATCTTCATTGATTCACTACACCATGCTGTCTTTGAGTGGCCTTAAAAAGTCACTTGTGCCAATCCACATCCCATTAACTCAAGTTGAGGCATTTCTGTAATGAAGTCCCTGTAATCCCCAAACGCAGATTCTTGCCTGTGTGGTCCACCACTGACTAACATGACTGTCCCAGGAATGTGAAGCCTTTTCTTTTGGTTATCTCTTCTAGCTCCAAAATTCTGTGAATGCCCAAAGCCACAGAAACATCTCATACAGAATTCTGCTCTAGTCGATTATAAGCCAAAGACATTTAAAGACATCTCTGTCTCTCTCCTCCCTCTCTCTCTCCCCCCTCCCTCTCTCTCCCTCCCTCCCTATCCTTCCCTCCCTCTTTCTCTCTCCCTCTCTCCCTTTCTCTCTCTCTCTCTCTCTCTCTCTCTCTCTCTCTCTCTGTCTCTCTCTCTGTCTCTCTCTCTGTCTCTCTCTCTCACACACACACACACACACACACACACACACACACATAACAGACACATTCATTCAAAGAAAATAATAAAAAGATGGACAGTAAAATAGCCAAAGGCAAGAAAGCACTTAGGTCTGCCTGCTGCCTGCCTGTGGGGCTCCAGAACCCCCACTGTATCCAGGTGCAACTTTGGGGACAAAACCTAGGAAAACAGTCCATGTACTGACACTCCAGATGGAATAGAGACAGAGAGGCAGACAAAGACAGAAACAGAGACAGAGACAGAAAGCCAGAGAGAGTCTGAGATAGTGAGAGAATGGGAGGGAAAGAGAGAGAGGAAGGGAGGAAGAGAGAGAGAGGGAGAAAGAAAGAAAGAAAGAGGGGGAGGGAGGGAGGGAGGAAGAGAAAAAGAGACAGAGACAGAGAGACAGAGAGAGAGAGACAGAGACAGGCAGAGAGAGAGACAGACAGAGAGAAGGAGGGGGAGAAGAAGAGGAGAAGGGAGAGGGAGAGATGCTACTCAGGACATGAGGTTAAACAAAGGCATTTGGCCTCAGCCACTTGCTGGTCCTTTGTTCTCCTTTGAGCTGTTTTATACTAGGGATCCCAGAGCACTTACCCTACTTTATGTGAAGAATCGTCTTTAAATGAAAGCAAATTCCAGACCCAGTGTAAGGAGAGCCGCTTCCCTATCTATCTCTTGCCTCTAGAATGGCCTCTGTGGCATCCTGACTCCCTGTCACCCTCTCCGTCATAGATCACAGATTTAAAACCAGACCGGACCTAGAGGTAATCTAGTTACTTTACAGCTGAGAAAAGTGACGTATGCTGAGGGGTCAAACATGGCTTGGCTAACGTCTGGCTAGCTGGGAGTCTAAGCCAGCTCCTCAGGTTTCTTTTCACTGTCTCTGGCTGCCTCCTGTGAGGGCTAGCTTTGTGAGTGGGACCTAACATCTGCAGGCCTAGACAAACCCGTTCCTCACCTGTCTTCACAAAGAAGCCACTCCCTGTGCTAGCCCTGAGGACAGGGGCAGGAAGAGGAGTAGCCCCCCACCAGACATCCACTCCATCTGAATGAGAGGGAATCCAATGTGTTATCTAGGAAGGAAGGAAGGGCTCCCAGAAAAGAGCTGGGGAAATGTACGCCCTTACCTGATTCATTGCAGGGATAGGGATGGGGTAGGAATGGATTGTGGGTGTGCAAATATTGCATATATTGTTCAGCATGAAGGACATGTTGTTCAGTTTTGCTAAACTGATTTTTCCCCTTCTTTCTCCTTCAATCTTTGTTATGGGGGATGGCTGGCCAGGCAGCAGTCCTAGGAGAGAGATATTCACAATTAAAAGTGATCTTAAAAAAACAAAAAGTATAAATAAAAAATTTTTTTAAAAAAGAAAAATGAATGAATGAGACCCTTTGAATTAGAGATCCTGCTAAGCAAATACCCTAAGAAAGTCAAAGACGGAAATAAATATCCTATGTAAAAGGAAAAAAGGGATAGAGAAAGGACACAGAGAAATCACACAAAAGGCAGTAGCTTCTGGAGTCAGGAAATTTGTTGTTGTTCAGTCTTGTGTGACTCTTCGTGACCCCATTTGGGGTTTTCTTGGCATAGATACTGGAGAGGTTTGCCATTTCCTTCTCCAGTTCATTTTACAGGTGAGGAAACTGAGGCAAGCAGAGTTAAGTGACTTGCCCAGGGTCACCTAGCTAGTGTCTGAGGCCGGATTTGAACTCAGGAATATCTGAATCTTCCTGAATCCAAGCCCAGCATTCTATTCACTATGGTGCCACCTAGCTGTCCCTGAGTCAGAAAGACCTGAGTTCAAATCTCTTCTCAGATACTTCCTAACTGTGTGGCCCTGGGCAAGTCCCTAAACCTCTGTCTGCCTATTATTATTACTAATATTCTCACGCATGGACTTTATATATGGGAAAACTGTCAAAGACACAAATTGAATCTAAAGGTTTCCTATGAAGATTTTTAAAAAATGGAGTAAGGATACTTGGACAAGGTTCACAGGGAAAAGCAAATAATTCAGCCACATTTCCCTTCATGGTTCCTCCAACAGGCAGAGATGAGAGCAGGAGAAATGCCAACTATGTTGGCATCAGTGCTCATCGGCAGAGCCCTAATCCAGGAGGAGCTAGTGTGGGAGCAGGAGCTACATGGTTCCGTGAGGAACTTGGTTAAGCCTTGAAAAGATCAAATCAACATACACTCTGAGCTTAGTAACGTTAATGCAAAGGTGGGAAAGGTGAGGATGGAGGAAAACATACAAGAAAATATGTCTCAGAAGAAAGAAATGAGAGACTAAAGTCTGGGAGATTATACAGAAACTCCACACCTTTATATTATGAACACTCTCTTCAAAGGTATTTGGACATGATGGGCACCAAGTAACATCACAGATAGTGAAACTGACTCCATTTTAACAGGCTGGACAAGACATTATGGACACGGGGAGGGGGGCATCCCTCAAGTTTTTCTGAGTCAGCTGTCTGTGCACAGTCAAACATAACTCTTTATGCCTTAGCAGCCCACCCCTACCCCCAGGTGTTCAGAGGAGGATCCTGGTGCCCCACGGCTCAAATAGCCATAAGATGGGAAGAGGGAGGAATACGAACAACCCTTGTCCTGCCCCCAGACCTGGCCATTACAGTTGGTGCCAAGTAACCCAGGTTCAAATACTGGCTCTGATGCTGACCTGCTGCATGGCCTCACATAAATTTTCTTTTTAACTCCGAGTGCCACATTAATCTGAGCTATTGGGATGGTGGATTTGGAGCTGGGAGGGACCTCTCAGGTCTATCTAGTCCAACCCTCTCATTTTGAGAGGAAATTGGAGGCTAGGGAAATGAAGTGACTTGTTCAGAATCATACACGGGCAGTAAGTGTCAAGGTGAAACTGGCCAGGTGCCCTAACCACAGGAGCTAGTGCCTGGATCAGAGCCCCAGACTGCCTGCTTAACCATTTCTTGGGCTGGCCACAACATTGTAAAGTGGCAAAGCTTGGGTCTCGTACCTTCTCACCTTCTCTTCAGTGCTGCTTCCTGCTTGGCGGTGCCCTCAAACCCCCTAAAGGTCCCACTTATTTGGAACTATCTCTAGACTCCTTCCCAACACAAACAGCTCCCAGGTAAGGGATGAGAAGGAAGGAAGGAAGGAAGGAAGGAAGGAAGGAAGGAGGGAGGGAGGGAGGGAGGAGGAGAGGAGAGGAAAGGAGAGAGATAGGGAGAGGGAGGGAAGGGTAGGGAGGGAGAGGGAGGGAGGGAGAGGGAGAGGAGAGGAAGGAGAGGAGAGGGAGGAGGAGAGGAGAGGGAGGGAGAGGAGAGGAGAGGAGAGGAGAGGAGAGGAGAGGAGAGAGGAAGGGAAGGAAGGAGAGAGGAAGGGAAGGAAGGAGAGAGGAAGGGAAGGGAGGAAGGAAGGAAGGAGGAAGGGAGGGAGGAAGGAAGGAAGGAAGGAAGGAGGGAAGGGAGGGAGGAAAGGAAGGAAGGAAAGAAGTAGGGAGGAAGGAAGAAAACAAGTACCCACAATGTGTCGGGCACTGTATAAGATGCTTTACAACTGTTATTTCATTTGGTCCTCACAATGAGCCTAGGAGGTGGGTGCTAATTATTATCTCCACTTTAGAGCTGAGGAAACTGAAGCAGACAGGTTGAGGGACTTGCCCAGGGTCACATAGCTAGTGTCTAAGGCTGGATTTGAACTCGGGTCTTCTTGACTAAAAAGCCTGGTGTTCTTTCTACTGTGCTACCTAGCTGCCTCACTGCCTAGTTGATAGACTGCTGCTGACATGATCAAGGCTGTCTCTGGTACCTTCTGGGGAGTCATTTGCACATTAATAGGAGATAAAGTTGTAAACCCCAAAAATGAACAGTAGAATTCCAGGCATCAAGTTTAGTTAATGAGGGAAACATTTGGAAAAGGAGAGCTTGGGGACTGGGGGAGGGGGCACTTTCCCATGAGGGGCAGCCTGTTGTCAGGAAAAGACAACTGAATTTGAAGTTCCTCCTGTTGCCTACATTACTTAGTACTTGTGTGACCTTGGTCATCAGTAAATGTCTCTGAGCCTCGGTTTCTTCATCTGTAAAATGAAGGGGTTGGGCTAAATGATCTTCCAGGTCCCTTCAAGCTCTAAAATCTCCGAGTCTGCAATGCCACAAACCATCCCCCCAGAGGCCTTGTGTACCCCAACTCCCTCTCATTCTCCTCCTACACTTCCTTTCTGGCCCAAAATAAAGCAGCATTTTCATAAAACATTTTTTTCTGGCCCCTGCTGCCTCCCCCTCCACACCTCCAAGTGACCACAAACAGACTCATCTTTTACCAAATACAGGAGAACATATAGTCTGAGCCCCATGGAAAAGTAACAAGTCTTGTGAAGAAATCACTTCTGGAAAGTGGTGGGGTGAGCCAATTTTCACAGTTCTCTGGTCTGACTCCCCTCCTTGCACTGATCCCCACACTCCCTCTCCCCCCCCCCCCCGCCCCACGGTGATGAAGAGGAGCCTGTTTGTATGGAGTGGATGGGTGATCTAGTGTCTAGAGCATTGACTTAGAGTCAGAAGGACCTGAGTTCATGTCCTCTCTCAGAGGCTTACTGGTTCTATGACCCTGGAAAATCACACACCCTTTCTCTGCCTCTGTCAGCACCTCCCTCACAGGTTATTGTGAGATTCAAAAGGAAAAAATTGTATAAAGCCCTTTTTAAACCTTGAAGTGCTAGTAATCAGAGCTGGCTTGAACTGAGCCAATTGTTAAGTTTTCTGTCTGAGCATTTGCACCTCAGAACTCAGCCAACCCTCCATCAGGGCTTAGTTTTTTGTTTTGTTGATTGTGCAGATTTAAATGTTGAAGAAAGTGTTAATAATTCGGATTATATGTAAAGTGTGTCCCTGTACATTCCACATCACCCCTCCCCCACATCCCCTGAGCTGGATGTTAAACATTTACTGGCACTCCCCTGGCTATTATTATTATCTACTTAAGACTCTCAGAAGCTAAGAGGCCATCTAATCCAGCTTGTACCTGGGCATGAATCTGTTTTACAACATACAGAGCATATGGTTATCCAGCTTTTGCTTGAAAACCTCCAGTGATGGGGAGCTCACTACTTTCCAAGGTAGTGAGCCCATTCCACATTAGAATCCAAGTTTTTTCCTGACATCAGTTTCTTTGCAACCTCTACCCCATGCTCCTAGCTCTGCCCTCTGGGCTCCATCCAAATAAATGGGATCCACTTTCACATGTCGGCCCTTCAAATACTTGAAAGCCACAGTCATTCCGCCATGCCCAGCCAAGTCTTCTGTTCTTTACACAAAACATCCCGACCTCCCAGGACCCTCAAACCAATCATTAATTCTCAAGAACTTGAGACCTTTCACTATCCTGGTCACCCTCGGCTGGATGCTCCCCGTCTATCAATGTCCTTCCCAGAAGGTGGTGCCTAGAGCTGTAACCCAATGGTGAAAATATGGTCTCACCAGAGCAGAGAATGGAGACTGTGGCCTGCCTAGCCCAGGATAATATTAATGCGGCCAAGGATCACGTGACTTGTTTTGACTGTCTTTGGCTTATCGGAGCTTGCCACTCATCCAAACCCCCAGACCCCTCCCCAGGGCCTGCTTTCCAGCCATTGCTTCCTCCTTGATTTGGGAAGTCAAGGAAAGTGAGGGAATATTCGTCTCCCCCATTAGACTGTAAGATGTTTTTGCCTTTCCTCATATTCTCAGCATTGCACAGAGCCTGACACATAGTCCTTACTCAATAAACGTCTGGTGATTTGACTCTTTTTAAATTTGCTTTGTTCCCCAAGGAACAGTCCCCGGAATGATTCCTCAATTGTGATTAGGAAAGGAGAAGGGGGCGCCCCAAAGACCCCATGCAGGGGAGACCCAGAACAGATGTGTCCTTCTCTTCCTGCAGCCAGCCCTGATTGAAAGCTGGTAAGTGACACATTGTTTGAAGCTACCAATGTTCCTGCAATTGAACTGGCAAATATTTACCTTGGGCCCTGCAGGACTGAAAATATTTGGTTGGAACCAGATGTGTCACGTGTCCATCCCTGAAACATTAGCCAAGGGAGTGATTTAGGAAAATAAAATACTGGGTGGAGTGTTCACCTTTGCTCAAATGTTTGCTTTCTGCCCAAGATCCTGAGAAATGAATGAGAAAGTCAGGTAGCCACCAGCTCATCTGGACAGCTGTAAGGCACACTGGGGCGTGAAGAAAGAGGTTTGGTTTTGGTTTGGGGTGGTTTGGTTTTTTCTTTTGCATAAATCAGAAATAGGGAAATACACTTTGTCCTTAAAGGCTTCCTTTGGTTGTTCTGATCCAGTTAGCCTGGGATAAAATGGCTTGTTCTCTTTTTAAAAAATCTGAGATAGGAAAATTGACCTGAAATGATGGTGGCTCTAGTGTATGAATTCTGAAAGTTAGCTGGGAAGGATTAGAGCAGAGGAGAGTGCCAGCATGTCCTGAAGACTTAGATATTCTCTGTGGTGTTGTTCGGTCATTTTTTTTTATTTAAATTTATTTATTTAACATATTTGGTTTTCAGCATTGATTTTCACAACATTTTGAATTACAAATTTTCTCCCCGTTTCTACCCTCCCCCCCCACTCCAAGATGGCATATATACTGGTTGCCCTGTTCCCCAGTCAGCCCTCCCCTCTATCACCCTCCTCCCCTCTCATCCCCTTTTCCCTTCCTTTCTTGTAGGGCAAGATAAATTTCTACGCCCCATTGCCTGTGTATCTTATTTTTTAGTTGCATGCAAAAACTTTTTTTTTTGAACATCTGATTTTAAAACTTTGAGTTCCAAATTCTCTCCCCTCTTCCCTTCCCACCCACCCTCCCTAAGAAGTCGAGCACTTCAACCTAGGCCACACATGTATCATTATGTATAACCCTTCCACAATACTCATGTTGTGAAAGGCTAACTACATTTTGCTCCTTCCCAACCCATCCCGCTTTATTGAATTTTCTCCCTTGACCCTGTCCCCTTTCCAAAGTGTTTGTTTTGATTACCTCCACCCCCATCTGCCCTCCCCTCCATCATCCCCCCCCTCCTTTTATTTTTTTTTATCTTCCTCCCTCTTCTTTCCTGTGGGGTAAGATACCCAACTGAGTGTGTATGGTATTCCCTCCTCAGGCCAAATCTGATGAGAGCAAGGTTCACTCATTCCCCCTCACCTGCCCTCTCCTCTCCTCCCACAGAACTGCTTCCTCTTGCCACCTTTATGTGAGATAATCCACCCCATTCTATCTCTCCCTCTCTCCCTCTCTCAGTATGTTGCTCTCTCATCCCTTAATTTCATTTTATTTCTTTTAGATATCTTCCATTCATCTTCAACTCACCCTGTGTCTGTTCTCTCTCTTTTACACACACACACACACACACACATATATATATAAAAACATACACATATATACACATACATACATATACACATAGATATATACATACATACACATTCACTTATAAATATACATAAACATATATATACACACACACACACACACATATATATATATATATGCATATTCCCTTCAACTACCCTAATACTGAGGTCTCATGAATCATACACATCATCTTTCCATGTAGGAATGTAAACAAAACAGTTCAACTTTAGTAAGTCCCTTGCAATTTCTGTTTTTTGATTACCTTTTCATGCTTCTCTTGATTCTTGTGTTTGAAAGTCAAATTTTCTATTCAGTTCTGGTCTTTTCACTGAGAAAGCTTGAAAGTCCTCTATTTTATTGAAAATCCACATTTTGCCTTGGATTGTTCGGTCATTTTGCAGTTGTGTCTGACTCTTTGTGACCCCATGTGGGGTTTTCTTGGCAGAGATACTGGTATGGTTTGCCATCTCCTTATCCAACTCATTTTATAAGAGGAAACTGACCAAAGCAAGTCGCTTAACCTCTGCCTCAATTTCCTCAACTCTTAAATAAAGATAATAATAGTACCTACCTATCTGTAAAGTACACAGCACAGTGCCTGGCACGAAGTAAGAGCTTAATAAATGTTTGTTCCCTTTCCAGTGCAACTTTTAAAAGGTGTTAACAAAATATAACAAATATATATATACATATATAATAACAAAAATAAAGTAAGATAGAAATGGTAGCTCTTTGGTCACACATGGGTTGCCCTAGATGGTCTGTAAGGTGCCTTCAAACTTGGAACTCTGTCCTTCTGTCCATCCTTTGACATAGGCTGTAATAACAGGCATTTCTACAGTTCATTAAGATTCGACAAGGGTTTTACAGACCTTACGTCATCTGATGCTCAAAACAACCCTTTGAGGCTGAGAAGGCTTAATTGCCTTGCCTGAGATCCCATTATTACTAAGAACCAGAAGCAGAATTTGAACCTGTCTTTAGGTCTTTAAGCCTGGAATTTTACCCAGCAAATCACACTGCATGCGATCTCAAGTGTGACCCTACGCTAAGTCTCTTCACCTTTCTGAGTCTCAATTTCCCCATCTGTAAAATGGTAGTCTCTACCTCCCAGGGTTGTTGTGAGGATCAATTGAGAAAATTTGTAAAGCATTTTGCGAACCTTAAATTGCCATAGGCATGTTAGTTATTATTATGTAAACATTTTTCACATAGTTTCATTGGAATATAGTCCAACAGGCATTTATTAAATGCCTACTAAACAAGCCAGACTTTGTGCTAAGCACCGGGGATACAAAGAGAAAAGGAAAAACCAGTCCTGGCCTGGAGGAGCTTACATTCCAGTAGAGGGAGGGGCCGAGAAGACAGCACACACATAAGGAAACATAATTATTTGAGGAGGGAGCAAGAACGAGTTCTATAATTCCAGGGGATCCAATGACACAGAAAAAAATAGTTAAATAAAGTTTCAATTCAACTGAAGAAAAGATAACCACGGCTCACATTTCTAGAACACACTAAAGCTCATAAATGACCAATACCCCTGTGCGGTGTCACTGTCCCCATTTTCAAGACGAGGAACTTGCTGCCCAGAGACGTTAAGCAACCTTGCCTGTGATCACACAGGGCGTAACTGTCAGAGCCACAATTCAAATCTGGTCTCGCGACTACACGCCAACGGCTCCTTCCACCTCCAGCTTCCCAACAGACGCTCACTATAAAAACTGTTTTAGCTGTTTGTCTTTTAAAATTTTGACTGAATTCCTATCCCACGTGGTTTGTGTGGGGGATGCAGACTAATGCGCCGTCACCATCACCGCAATGCCGGCCAACAGGGCAGTTATGAATGACCCACCAGGCTCCGGCCACTGTCCCAAGCACGCGGTGCTGATTTCATCGGTGTTGCTTTAAATATACTCACGGTCGGTATTTTTTCAAATTCATCTCTTTTTCCCCTAGGAACTTTATACTCAGTAAAACATCTGCAAATGACAATAACTGATTGAAATGGATTCTAAAGAGCTCAATGGGAAGAAATATTATTATTATTATTATTAATAATAATAAACTAGCATCTATATGGAACCTACTATGTGCCAGGCACTGTGCTTTGCAAATATTATCTCGTGATCCTTTTAGATTGGATCTGTGTTTCCAGTGTTCAGCACATGTTGTAGGTACTTAAATAAATGTTTATTAGCTTGATCCTCACAACCGCCCTGTGAAGTAGTTGCTACAGACAACTGAGGCAGGCAGAGTGACCTACCCAAGGTCACACAGCTAGCTCCACGTCTAAACTAGGAAGTCTGCTGGGCTGTGCCTGTAGCGGCAAGATGACAAAGACAACAGAGGTAGAGGTCATTGAGGCACAAATCTTTCCCCTCACTTCTCAACTAGAGACAGGGTTTAAAATTGCAACCAGAGGGGTGGAAATGAGTTCATGAAGACCTGAGTCATAACTCCCCGTGTGTACGTGGTGCATAGTAGAAAGGGCACCGTACTGATGAAAAGACCCAGGCTGGAATCCCTGCCTTGCTACTTACTAACTGTGAGAATGCAGGCCAGTCATTCAGTGAGCCTTTCGAGACCTGTTTCTTCAACTAGACTAGGCGATTTCTATGGAGGACACCAGGTGGAGCCATAGCGCACAACCCGCTGGACCCAGAGACAGGAAGACCTGAGTTCAAATCTAATCTCAGACACTTAGCAACTGTGTGACCCTGGGCAAGTCACTTAATCCTGTTTGCTTCAGTTTCCTCATCTGTAAAACGAGCTGGAGAAGGAAATGGAAAACTCTTCCCAGTATCTCTGCCAAGAAAACCCCAAATGGGGTCACAAAGAATTTGAAACAACTGAACAGATGATTTCTAAGGTACCTTCCAGCTCTAACTTTCTCTGACAGGTAGTATTCACATAGTGCTTTAAGAATTGCAAAACTCTCCATGTGTTTTCTGGTTTGATCCCCTGGGAGATAAGTACTATTATCGTTTTAAAGAGAAGGAAACGGAGGCAAAGAGAAGCCCAGTGGCCAGGGTCACACATCTAAATAAGTGTTTGAGGAAGGATTCAAACTCAGGTTTTCCTGAGTCCAACTCCAGTACACTGTCCACGGCACCACCTAGCTGCCTGTGATTCTATTTTGTTAGTTCTAAGTTCCTTCCTTTAAATGTTGCAAAAAATGTACTTGGGAATTGAGGGCTCTTGAAACATGAAATTCTCAAAATGAAAAATGTGATGCAATGAATATGAGATAAGTTTCGGGGAAAATGTATAAAATAAATATCAGACAGTTTTAAAAAGTGGATACTTGTAATACACTTTGCGTTTGATCCCTACAACAATCCTGTGAGGTGGGTGTCCATTTTACAGATGAGGACACTGAGACTGAGAAAAGTTAAATCTTAATCTTAGTGCCTTCCCTCTGAGATTATTTCCAATTTATCCTATAGATATATACCTATATCTATTACTTATGGAAAGAAAACATGCAAACAACGAAGTATGAACAAGATATAGACATAGATATACATCCATATAGATAGATATTTGAGGACACATATCTTTCCATCCATCTATCTGTCTATCTATCTGTCTATCTATCCATTCATCCATCTATCCATCCATCTATCTATCTATCCATCGATCTATCTATCCATTCATCCATCCATTCATCCATCTATCTATCTATCTATCTATCTATCTATCTATCTATCTATCTATCTATCTGTCTGTCTGTCTATCCATTTGTCCATCCATCTATCCATTCATCTATCTGTCCATCTATCTAGTTTGTCCCATTAGACTGTGAGCTCCTTGAGAGCAGGAACAGTCTTTTGTCTTTCTTTGTAGCTCCAGTGTTTAGCACAGTGCCTGACACATAGGAAGTGCTTAATAAATACTTCATTGACTTGACTGAGTGACTTGCTCAGAGTCACTCACCTGGTAAATGACTAAGAGAAGATCTTCCTGACTCCCAAGAGCAGTCCTCTACAGAAACATGCAGGGGCTGGCTGTATTAAGGCCCATAACACTCCCAGGTACATCCGGAATAAAATTAAAATGTAATCGAGAAATATTTAACAAAATAAAAATGCAATAGAACATAGATAATGGGGGAAGCTAAGTGGTGCAGTGGATAGAGTCCGGCCTAGAGTCTTGAAGATTCCTCTTCCTAAGTTCAAATCTGACCTCAGACACTTACTACCTGTGTGACTCTGGGCAAGTCTCTTAGCCCTGTTTGCCTCAGTTTCCTCACCTGGAGAAGGAAATGGCAAACCACTCTTTGCCAAGAAAGTCCCAAAATGGGGTCATGAAAAATTGGACATGACTGAACAACAAAATGTTAATATACATGGCTTTCTAAAACAATATGGGACACAGAGATGCTTACATACAATTGAGTGGCCCCCAGGTTCTATTTCAGTTATCCATCTCCACACCAACTAATTGTTTCTCTCTGTATAGATCATCTTATTTGCTCTTTACAATAATAATAATGCCAGCTAACATTTTTATGGTGACTCACATTTTGCAAAATGATTTACATCTGTTTTCTCATTTGATCCTCACAACAACTCTGGGAAGTTATTGCAGGTATCCTTATTTCCATTCTACAGATGAGAAAACTGAGGTTGAAATTAAGTAACTGACTTGCCCAGGATCCCCCCAGGGCAATCGGTTAGTAGTTGGCAGGCTTTGAAGCTGGCACTCTCCTGACTTCAGGTCCAGCAGACTTGCAACTACACCTGGCTGCCTCTAAAATAGATACCTTGAATATTCTCCACAACATGTTTCCGGTGAGATAGGATAATGATATAAATCACTTTTGTGCTGAAATCATATCATTCCTTGGCTGACGAGAGCATGTACCTCCCCTGAAGCCACTGCTGGTGTAAATAATGCAGTTAGGTTCTCTGACATGTCTAGCAGGCTAGGTTTAAATATAAAGGATCTCTACAAACACACACACACACACACATACACACACACACACACACACACACACACACACACACAAAATGCCAGATGAGAAGATAAAGCATCAGAAAAGTTGACTAAATGCTGTTAAACTGGAGCCTCCAATGGTGTATGAATGCAGCAGCTCAGGAACCAGGTAACTAAGCAATTACAAATGAAGGGAGGGGGTTATCTATTGTTGTCTAGCTGGGGTGGCTGGAAAGCAGCAACAGCCTGTAGCTATGGAAGGAAAGTTTCACTTAGAAGACAAAAGCAATTAACAGTGAAAGCTACTCTGGAGTTGCAAAATCTCCTTTCGCCACAGCAGGGGTGTCCTACTCAAATAGAAACGGATCCCTGGGGCAGAATCTTGATTTAGAAAACCACAAATTAGCATTATCTAGGCTGTATTGTATTCTTATTTATTTTGGAAAATATTTCCCAATTTATTTTAATCTGATTCTGGGCTGTACTTCGGATTTTTTCTGGGCTCAGTGTTTGACGCTTCCATCCTAGGGGACTGGAAGCAGCCCTGGTCAGACTGGGGGGAATTCCCTCCTAAGCCAGATTCAGTATCTACTCACCCACCAAGGAGAGTAAGAAAATCTCATAAGATCATAAACCCAGAGCTAGACGGGGCCTCAGAGGTCAGTTGTTGTGGTTCAGTCATTTTTCAGCTGTGTCTGATTCTTTGTGACCCCATTTGGGGTTTTCTTGACAAAGATACTGGAGTCATTTG
The DNA here is from genome assembly GCF_011100635.1 of Trichosurus vulpecula. Taxonomy (NCBI): domain Eukaryota; kingdom Metazoa; phylum Chordata; class Mammalia; order Diprotodontia; family Phalangeridae; genus Trichosurus; species Trichosurus vulpecula. Next base: position 36,724,038 of record NC_050576.1, on the reverse strand, counting down.
CCTTCTCCTTCTCCAGCCCATTTTATAGATGAGGAAACTGAGGCAAATAGGGTTAAGTGACATGCCCAGGGTCACATAGATGTGTGTGTGCATATATACATACATATATGTATATGTATATATACACACCTACACACATGCATATATGTACACAATACACATGCATGCATGCATGCATACATACATACATATGTAGTAAGTAGCACAGTACAGATTCAAACTCAAGCCCTTTGTCTCCAAATCGAACACACAATCCCCTGCACTGTGGACATTCTGTGTGGAGATAGATGCAGTTTCCTTAACTGTAAATGAAAGTGGGAAGACAGAGAGCCTAGGTTAGAACATTCCTAGCATTTTCAAAATCTTCAGGAGCTTCCCGATGGAGGTCCCTAATGGAGAGTGAGTCCACAAAGGCAGAGCAGACAGGCCAGGGAGAGATTCCAGGAAAGAAAAAATAGATTAAAGAAGCCCCTTTCTTGGAGATTAGATAAGACCTTGCTGGGGAATCTGAGGAGGATCTCTCTCCTATTGAATTTAAGAAAAGTGTCTCAGGATTTCAAAGAATTACCTCCTGTCTTCCCTATCTGAGCTCCTGCAAAAAATGGTTATCAGACAGTGGGAGTCAAGGTTATCACAGGATGGCTATCACAGGAGGCTGAATCAGTTATCTTCAGTCCACAAATTGCTGGAACACCTATATCTAGAAATAACCCAAGATATCCGGGCTGTTGCCTCCAGGGATGCCTGCCCATACTGGATTCTGGAAGGTCAATGTCCGAGGAGCTTCCCATCTTGGGGGGTTGGGGGGCAGCGAGGATGAGAAGTTTTAGTTTAGGTGGGATAGGTTTGTTGTTTTTAATCTTTGCACTCCCTCCTTACTATCCAAACTGAGTTTGTGAGAGGTCTGTATGTTTGGGGAGATCCAGAGAATTGGACTCACAGCATTACAGAATTTAGGAGTAGAAAGGGAAATCAGAGGCAGATTAGCCTAACATCCCATAAGGGATTCCCACGGAAACATTCTGTATTAGTAGTCAGTCTCTGCTTGGAGAAATCCTTCAGTAAGGGGAAACCCACTTGTCAGTCACTCAATAAACATTTATTAAGCCTTTACTAGGTGCCAGGTAGAGGCAGGTAGGTGGTGCTGTGGATAGAGCACTGGACCTGGGGTCAAGAAGACCTGAGTTCAAATCTATCCTCAGACTCTAACTCTTTGACCCTGGACAAGTCGCTACATCCTGTCTGCCTTAGTTTCCTCATCTGTAAAATGAGCTGGAGAAGAAAATGGCAAACCATCCAGTATCTACGCCAAGAAAACCCCAAATGGAGTCACAAAGAGTCAGACACAATTAAAATGACCAAATAGCAAAAATGTGCCAGGCACTGTGCTAAGTGCTAGGGCTACAAAGGCAGTCACTTCCTGCAGTCTAGGAGCTTACAGTCTCCCATCCTGATTGTGGACAACTGTGACCGGGAGCTCAAACCTACACTGGCGTCGGCAGCTTTCAGACATCAACCCTAGCTCTGCCCCCGGGATTGAACATCTCTTTTCCACTTGACATCCCTTCAATTACCTGAAAACAGCTATGCTGTCTCCTCCCTCACCCTGAGTCTTCATTTCTTCCAAGCTAAACAGCCCCAGTTCCTCCAGATCTACAGAAAGCATGGACTCTAGACCCTTCCGCCATAGGACACTTTCCCCCCCATATCCAAGTCCTTCTTAAACTGTGGTGCCTAGAACTGAGCACAAGACTCCACCCGTGGTCTGAGGAGGCCAGGGGTCTTTTTCAATATTCTGGCCATATTGACAATCCTCAGCTCCTAAACCACTACCACAGTTCTCCGGCTTGCCTGTGCATGGAATACAAATGTTAGGTGAATACCGAACTTCCTGGGATTAAAATTACTTTTTCTCCCCGGGACAAAATATTTGGACAAGTTCTGACCTAAGTGATTATTAGAATAAGATAATAGTTTGCTAGGTCTTACTGAATATACCGTGGGTTCTGCTTCTTCCATGCTGGGCCTCAAAATTTAGCATGCTTTCGTATTAATGTTCTGAAGCTTTCCTGGTGTGAGCAATGTGATCTTAAGTACTTTTAAAAAATACGTTGAAAGTAATGTGATCTTTAAAGTCCTTTTCTGCTTTGACACTCTATAATTCTTTTTCTTTTTATCTTAATTGGTTATCATTCAAACGTAAGCTCCTCGAGGGCAGAGACTATCTTTCACCTCTTTTTTGTATCCCCAGTGCACAGCACAATGCTGGGCATACAGTAAGTGCTTAAAAAATATTGGTTGATTGATTGAAACAGAAAACTCCAACCTTTTGTGATGATGTGAGGATCAACGAAGAGATAACACACTTTGCAAACTTTAAGACCCATCTAAATGCTAGCAGTAATAATACTAAGGATTCTGCCTTTAAGAAAAGAATTGGATAGAGGAATAGATGAAAAAGTATTTATTTAGCACCTACTACTTGCCAAGCACTGTGCTAAATGCAAAGAAAGGGAAAAAACAAACGAACAACCAAAACAGTCCCTGCTCCCAAGGAGCTCAGTCTAATGGGGGAAGGGGGGAGGGGGAGATGCAAACTTTTTTCCCATCTAAATTCACAGACCCTCTGAAATCTTTATGAAGACTCTTGGAGGTCTGTGGACTCCAGGTTGACAATACCTGACTTAACTTCTCAAACCCTCAAGTTTTACTTTTCCATAAGATGGAGGTAACAACACCCGTGGCACTTAACCATAGAGGGCTGTTTGTAAAATAACAGATTCAGAGCTGGAGGGGGCTTTACAAGCTGCCTAGTCCAACTGCTTCATTTTAAAGATAAGGAAACTGAGACTCAGACACTTGCCTAAGGTCACACAGAGAGTAAGTAGAGTCAGGACTATGTAATGGAATACTGTTGTGATCTAAGAAATGAACAGGTGGATTTCAGAAAAACCTGGGAAGACTTACATGAACTGATGCAGAGTGAAGTGAGCAGAACCTGGAGAGCACTGTACACAGTAACCGCCACATTGTTCAATGACTGACTTTGATGGACTTAGCTCTTCTCAGCAATGCAAGGACCTAAGATGGCTCCAAAACACTCAAGAGGGAAAGTTCTGTTCACATCCCGAGAAAGAACTATGGAGTCTGAATGCAGATTGAAGCAGATTATTTTCACTTTTTTTGTTTTTTCTTTCTTGTGGTTTTCCCCTTTCATTCTGTTTCTTCTTTCACAACACGACTAATGTGGAAATATGTTTCCACGATTGCACATGTATAACCTATATCAGATTGCTTGCTGTCTTGGGGAGGGGAGACAGAAAGGAGGGAGGGAGAAAAATTTGGAACTCAAAATTTTATAAAAATGAATGTTAAAACTGTCTTTAGATGTAATTGGAAAAAAATAAAATACTATTTCCAAAAAAGTAAGAGATCAAGAATAAAAAAGACCAAAAAAGAAAGAAAGTGTCAGGATTTGAACCCAGGTCCTCTGAATCCAAATCTGGTGCTCTTTTCACTGCACTATCCACAAGGTTCATGAAGGGCTTTCCAAGTCTCCCAGAGCTCTATCGATTATCGAGGCCAGGTTCATTCTCCCACTTCTTGTTGGAATAGATTTCAGAAGCACCAACCATCACCCAAGTGGCAGAGAGTTTTTTTCCTTGTATCTAGAAATAAAAAGGCTGGTTATTATATATACTAATTACATATAGATATAGATATAGATATAGATATAGATATAGATATAGATATAGATATAGATATAGATATAGATATAGATATAGATATAGATATAGATATAGATATACTACCCAACCTCAGTTTTCCTTATCCACAAAATGGGGCTAACAACAGGTGGAACTTAGCCTTAGAGGGCTGTTTGTAAAACAACAGATTCAGAGCTGGGTTGGGTTTATAGGAGTGATCAGAAATTGAACGAGGCAAGCATTTCTCAGTGTTGCAAGCAGGTTGTGAGGATTCCCATTTCAGATGCCTCAAACTAAAGGTTAATAGTTAGTTCAGTTAGTGCAGTGGATATAGCCTGGCCCTGGAGTCAGAGGACCTGAGTTCAAATTTGGCCCGAGACACTAGCTGTGTGACCTGGGGCAAGTCACTTAACCCTGTTTGCCTCAGTTTCCCCATCTTTAAAATGAGCTGGAGAAGAAAATGGCAAGCCATTCCAGTATCCCTGCTAAGAAAACTCCAGATGGGGTCACGGACAGCTGGACACCACTGAAACGACTCACCAACAAACACTTTCTTTAACAAAGCTTCCAAGGACTTCATGGAAACTATGAATGGCTGATTAAAAGGACTAAACACCTAATGAGTGCCTGGCACATAGTAGGCACTTAATAAAGACTAGCTGATCAAGTGAGTCATTAAAGATGATTTGTGATGAAGTCTTGGCAGACTTCCTTAAGCTGACTATGCCTTGGAATGATGGTGATGATATTGTTATAATCATAGATAGCCATTATAGAGCACCTACTGTGTGCCAGACACTGCGCTAAGCACTTTACAAATATTACCTCATTTGATCCTCACAACAACCCTGGGAGGTAGGTGTTATTATTGTTCCAATTTCACAGTTGAAGAAACTGAGGCAAAGAAAACCTTTTGTGGTTCAGTCAAAGAAGCACTGCATTGGGAATCAGGAGACCTGGATTCAAATTCTGACTCTTCCACTGTATGACACTGGGCAAGTTGCTTCACATCTCTGGGCCTCAGTTTGCTCATGTATAAAATGGGGGTGTCACACTAAGTTGCCCCTCCTCTGACAAACATTCCCAGGCCTGCAGGTATTGAGAATTTCTGCAAGATCAGCTTGATTTTCTGGTATGACCTCCTTCAGGTTAGTGCATTCGCTGGTCTTGGCATAACAGCATTTTCGGCAGCTGCCTCAGCATACCAAGATGTCAAGGCTGTTTTCATCTTGGGGGGTTGGTACTTTCATCCACAACCGCCGTGGCCCTTATCGACGTTGGCAATCAGGAAGCTGTGATACTTCCTGAGTCCGTGCAGGGGGCCATTTACACAACATCGTTGCTCTTGGAGGGAGGGGTCTCTTTGGACCCCTTGCTCACCACACAGAAGCTTGGGAGCTGCAGCATGGGGCCGATTGTCCTGTGCTAGATAGATCTGGAGGTTGCAGCTTCTTGCTTTCCTAGGGCCAGGCATTTGGAGGATTTGTCACATCAGTGGTCATTCGACTCGGAGGCTAGAAGACCGTTAAGGAGGAAGTTAATCAACATTGCTTGAATAAATCTCCAAACCACCCTTTCAACGCGCATGCGTAGACGGAGACAATCTCGTCCCGGCCCGAGTGATTTCCAGGCTGCTGAACAGAGCCGGTGTAAGATTCCTGCAAAGAGAGGAAAGAAAAGAAACATCAAAACCCTAACTGTCTTTGATCTTTTTCTAGCCAGGGAAGTCTCCCTCTGGTTCTTCTTCCCTGAGATAGCATGGTTCCTCCAGGAGCTTCAGAGCAGGAAGGGCACTTCATTTACTTTGCGTGCTAGAGCCCTTTGGTGACAGTCTAGTGAATCAGCCCAGCTCAGAATAACGGCTTTACCTGCACAAAATAGAATACATAAGATTACAAAGAAGACCAATTATATCGAAATATAGTTGGCAAAATGTTGGAGGGAGAAGCAAATCCTGGACCCCAGGTTAAGAATGCCTGCTTAGAGAGAGCCTCTTGGAAGGGTTAGAGGTTTGCCTCCTTCTGAACCTTAGGAGGCTTATGACCCTGCGGTAGTCATTTAATCTTTCTGAGTCTCAGTTTGCTCATCTGGGAGCAAAACCCCTATCCCCACAGCGTTGTTGTGAGATTCACATGAGGTAATACACGTAAAGAGTTTGGAAAGCTTGAAGTTCTTTGTAAACGTCAGCTAGGATTTTAATTTCTTTATAAATTAAATTATAACTTGCCAGGCAACTAGGTGGTGTAGTGGATCGAACGTTGATTTTGGAATCTAGAAGACCTCCTGAGTCCAAGTCCAGCTACAGACACTGACACTAGCTGTGTGACCACAGGCAGATCACTTAACATTTCTATGCTTTGGTTTCCTCATAAAATGAAGATAACAATACAACCTCTATACCAGAGTTATTGTGAAGATAAGATGAGATATTTGTAAAACCCTTTGCAAACTTGAAGGTGCTGCATCGATGTTATTGCTGTTATGTTTCCAGTAGGTGCACTCACTTGCAAGAATGTAACCAGCCTGTTGAGATTCATCCTCAGAGGCATGGTCTCAGAAGCCTGCTGTTCAAGTAAACTACCTACCCAGAATCCCCTGGGTTCTGATGGCCTTGTACTTGACTTGAGCTGGACTATGCCCATGACCTTGGTGGTGGGGGGCAGCCATCCAGGTGGCAGGTTGGTGGGAAACCATCTTGCCTAAGTGAAAAGGCGATCCAGGTTAGACCAGGTCAAGAACTTACGATGTCCAGAAGCAAGGGACTGTGGAAATGTTCAGAATGTGAACTCCGTATTAGACTGGACTATCTAGCATTGCTGACCCAAGGGGCAAGCTGGGAGGAGCAGTGACGGCAATCTTCTCTTCTTCCTCTCTTCCTTCCAGACATTCCAAAAGTATGTGGCTAACCAAGTCACTCTCCTGCTCTACAAGCTTCAATTGATCAAATACCTACACCTCTGTTGGGCACTGGAAGTCCTTCCCAATCTGGCTACCACCTCTTTCTAAGCTGATTATCCATTTCTCTGTCCCACACATTCTATGGTCTAGTTCCAGTCAAGCATTCCTTCTTACTGTTACCTATACAAACATCCTACCTCCTGCTTCCACCTTTGGAAGCAGTCCACCGGACTGCTCTCCCACCCAGCCTTCTCGGATTCTTTCCACACTTATCTCAATTCAGTCAGGGTCAGCTCCAGTGTTATGTCCTGCCTGAGGACATTCTTGATGACCCCATCATGGTTAGCATTTTCCTCCCCACTCTCATCTCTCCCAAATTGTTATCCATCTCCCTCTCTCTCTCTCTCTCTGTCTCTCTCTCTCTATCTCTATCCATCTATCTATCTATCTGCCTGTCTGTCTATCTCTCTATCTCTCTAATCTGTTTTGCTTATCTTTGTTTCTGTTTTTTCTCCCTAAAAGAATATAAGCTCTTTGAGGGCAGAAACTGTTTTGATCTAGTGTAGCCTAATACAATACCTGGCCCATAGCAGGCACTTGAGAAATGCCAGTTGAATTTAATTGAATGACATTATTCTCCTTCTGCTTACTTTTCCCACGTCTTCCTACATCACTTAGATTTCCTCCTATTTGTCTTTTCTTACTGCACAATAGTATTCAATCATCGTCTAAGCCGCAGCTTCTTTAGGAATTCCCCCAGTCTTGGGCACCACTTTGTTTCCATTTTTTTGATACCACAAAAAAGTAGTTGGAAATTATTTTACAATGCCTATCACATAGTAGGGGCTTAATAAATGCTTGTCGATTGACCAATTGAGTGAGTGAGTGAGTGATTATTGTAAGGAAGGTTGATCAACTTCCCTTACATGATACAGTAGGGAAAAGTCAGTGGGCTTTAGAATCAAAGGACTTGAATTCAAATCCCACCTAATTTACTACCTGTGTGACCTTGGGCAAGTCATATGACCTCTCTGGACCTTAGTTTCCTCATTTGTAAAATGAAGCAGGTATATTTTGTGGCCTCTCAAGTCTCTTCCAGCTCAAAATCCATGAGACAAATAGGGAAAATCAATGCTGTCATATATAGATAGTTCTTCTCAGAAGGTGTTGGAATTCCTTTGGGTTTTGGTTCTTCAAGGCAAACCATCCCCTCAGCAATCACTGACAATCAAACTTACTTTGAGGTCCCCCAGAAAACAATGATAACATGTCTTTGGGTGTACATAGTGGTCTTCTTTCCCTTTGAAGCTTGAAGCACCTTCTCATTTCACTTCAGAGTATCTCTCCTAGGCGAGTAATCTACTGGTTGTACTTATTATTGCCAGAGACCCAGAGAGGCTAAGGCTCTTCAGCCAAGTCAGACAGCTGAAGGATGAAGCCAGGGAAAGAAATAAGGTCTCTTGATTCTCACTACACAAAACTAAGCTGAAGCTTAGCTTGAAGCCGCCCAGCACCGACAACAGCAGGCTCCCCTTTCCTCGAATGGAACAAAAGTAACCAAGGCCTCGGTGGCTGCCATAAATGACCAACAAACCACATGACATTGAAAACGTGCTCAAACAAGGTATTTCAGAACAATGAGCACATAGGAGGCAAAGAGACATCTAAAACAGCAACGATGGGGGCGAGGGGGGGGAATGAAAAAAGCCACAAGAATACAGTAAAATTGAAACCACAATAATACGAAGCAGAGAAGTCATTGCTACACATATATTTTAACACAGCACAAGATGACATCCCATCACCCCTTTAGATACTGACTGAGAATCACGTGATCTTGCTCTGGAAAGGACCTCAGAGGCCATTGGGTCCAATTCCCTCATTTTACAGATGAACATTATTACGATTGTTATTATTTTTGCAGATGCAGAAATTGAGACCCAGATGACTTGTCCAGGTTTGGTGTCAGAGGCAAGATGTGAACCCAAGACCTCTGACTTCAAAGCCAATGTTCTTTCCCTCATTCCACATTCCCTCTCCTCAAACCTGAGACCCCAAAAGGGAATTAGTGAGTTGGAACTCAAACCCCAGTCCTCCGGTTGCACAATCAGTGTTTTCCACTACTACAGACAGCCTACCTCTGCTTACTGTAAAGCTTTTGGAGAAACAAAGGGAGATAAAAGGGATGGGCATCCAGAAACCTGTAGAGCAGCACAATTTATATTTGTAAAGAACTGGAAACCACAGAAAAAATCCCACAGTTCAATTATTCATTTCAACAATTAATCAAGCATTTATTAAGGCACTAATAACATAAAGTAAAAAACAAGACAATCCCTACCCCCAAGGAGCTTATATTCTACCAGAATTCACAGTGAGTTTCTGGGATCTTTGATGTAAGTGTTCCCTCTAAAATGCAGATTTCAATCCATTCATACCAGCCACCAGAGTCTGAGTTTGATGCATCCAGCATCATCTCTATCACCTGCAAACAGGAGCATCTGATGGACCTCACCCTCTGCGGGGACCATCTTGGAATCTGAGCTGGTTCTCCTCCACAATAGCATCATATACCTTTTGTGAGCCTACATGTCCTTGTTTTATGTCTCACCTGATTTTAATGATCAGAGGGGTCATTGAACAAGGTTCTCCCTGCTATTGTATCTTTCAAGGAGTCATGCACAATTGTGATGTGCACATGGTCAACACTTTGTTGGAAGACAGTCTTCAAGAGCATTTTGCTCTGCTGAATCAAATGCATTTTTATAATCAATAAACAATGACATATTGTATCCTCTACATCTTTCAGTTGTTTCTGTGCAGTAATGACAGTGAGAATATCACTTGTGACACCTTGCTTATTCCCTAATAATGTTCTCGTCTAGGTTTCCCTTGATGTACGTATAATTTATTCTCATAAAAATTTTACACAGATGAGAAAGTAAGAATAAAGTTTGTTAGTTACATTCTTTCCGACACCTTTTTAGGTATTAATAAGGATTGATATTTCCCTTCATGACTTTAGTACCTCCCTCTGCTTCAGGTATCATATTAATTGTTCTTTCAATGTCCTCAAAATTGTATTGCTTCTAGTATGGATCTCCTTGGTCTAATCCAATTGCTTTCCCCGTCTTTGTTCTCCTTAGTGCCATTTCTACTTCTTTGATAAAACACAGCATGGGACTGTGCTGTTGTAGTTCAAATGTTGTGATGTCATTTTTCTTTATGACAAAAAGAATTTGTTAGAAAAATCTTCCAACTTCCAACTTCATTTTTAAATGTTTGCAGGATGGCTTTGCTTAGTAGTCTCTTGCTGAGCTTTCTTGAAACTAGCTTTATAATCTACTGCATCTTTTTATCTATTTTATCTATCTATCTATTTTATAAGGTGATTACTGTTCTTAGTCTCCCAATATCCCCCTCTATAGTATAAAAAATGGCATGTTTTTGTTGTAAACTTGAGATGTCTTTGGCTACTATATCTCTCCACTTGCCAAGTTGTTATAATTGTCCTTTGTTTTCAAAGAGGACCAATGACATCACAGGGTGATATCTTGACTTGAGTGTGATTTGGAATTTAACAGAGGCAGTTACACTAAGTTGTCAGCCTCAATCTCTCTTTCAAAGTCATTGACGTCCAGTGGAAAGACAAAAGTCAAACCCAAGATTCAGTGAACAGCCTTGAAGTCTTCCATGTCTGACTAAACTCTGAGCTCTCCACACTGCCTACTTCAGCCGCTTTCAAAGCCATTGGAACAAATTGTTCTCATCGGCTCATTCCTTGGGTGGGGAGGAGTGGTATTCAAGTGCTTACTGACTAAGGCAATTTTTAGGTTTTCTTCTCATAAGGATGGATTTATACCAGTTGAGCCTCTATATAAAATTATTGTAGTAGATATCTATGTCTTTATTCCATACATTACCCTGTTTTTCATTCTCAATAATTTATTTAAATAGATCATACTGGAGTTTCTTCTAGATTTTTACTAATCCCAATCTTTGCTTTAAAGGTCTGTGGTTTGACTATATAACAGACAGCTGATTCAAGAATGACTCAGTAATGAATCATTTCCTGTCTGCTAAAATATAATCAATTTAATTTTTTGTAATGTTATACTGTATTTGCCATATCCAACACTATTTGACTAGGTTTACTAAAAAAGTATTCGTGACATCGAGTCTCTAGCCTCTCTCATTTCTTATGCCTGATTCATATTTTCCAACATATTTTTCACCTTCCTAACTTGTTCCCACTTTTGAAGTCACCAAGTACCTCATTAAATATATGTTGAATTAATTTGGAGGGTCTTACTGAGATCCTCATAGGATGTATTCATTTTTTTCGATTTCTGCTACAGAAATTGGTATATATGCTACAATAATTTTAATAGTGGTCTTTTTGCAAATGCATATAAGCACTGCATGACCAGACAATAAAATGTCCCATGAAGTGATGTTTCTTAATGCCTTTGGACACGTGATAAAACCATCTTTGTTAATTCTTTTATTTGCCTCCCCAAGGGGAACCCATGAGCCATTTTTTATTCTGCCACAACTTCCTTCTGCCTTCTGGTTTCATTTCTAGCAAGAATATCAAGATTGCTACAATGCAGTTCCTCCTGCACTGTCTTCTTAATATTATGGGATAATGATCTCCTATTTAGAGCTAAGCTAAAGGATTATGCTGCCGTTGCTGTTGAGTTGTTTCAGTCGTGTCTGACTCTTCATAACCTCATTTTGGGGGGGTTTTCTTGGCAAAGATACTGGAGTGATTTGCCATTTTCTTCTCCAGCTCATTTTATAGATGAGGAAACTGAGGCCAACAGGACTAAGTGAGTTGCCCAGGGTCACGTACAGTGTCTAAGGTCAGATTTAAACTCAGGAAGGTGAGTCTTCCTGATTTCAAGCCAGGGCTCTATCCACTGTACCACCTACCTGCCCTTAGAGGATTATAGGATGATTGAATATTTGGGTTATTCTTAGCACCCTCTGTGTTCTTTTTTTCTACAAAGATGCCACCATCACTACAAAAGAAGAACTGTGATGAAATTTAATTTAATTCAGTTCAACAAGAATTTTTGAAACATCTACCATGTGTTAGGTATGGCCTCAAAACGAAACTGAAATTGTCCCTGTCTTCAAGGTGTTTATATACTATTAGGAGGAGAAAAGAAGAATGTAAAAAAAATTAAAAGCAAAATATATAGAAATAATTTTCAAGGGGAAGGCACTAGCAACTGGATGAATTAGGATTTATTTCCTGTGACTAATCAATATATAATGTGACAATGTCATGGAATGCATAGTCTAGCAGAATGGAAGCTTTCTGAGGACAGGGGATGCCTTTTGGTTTTGTGTCTGTGTCCCTAGTGCCCTGCACAGAATAAGGGCTTTTATTACTGTTGTCCAGTTGTTTAGTTTCCAACTCTTTGGACCCCATATGGGGTTTCCTCGGCAAAGATAGAGGAGTCATTTGCCATTTCCTTCTTTAGAATATGTACTTACCTAGTGCTTGTTGAACTAAATGGGAAAATGATAAATACGAGGCATCTAAAGAAATTTAGGAGGAGTTGTAGGAAGCAACATAAAGATAGAACCAGAAGGGGGGCGGAGCCAAGATGGCGGCTGGTAAGCACGGACTAGAGTGAGCTCCGTACCCGAGTCCCTCCAAAAACCTATAAAAATGGCTCTGAACCAATTCTAGAACGGCAGAACCCACAGAACAGCAGAGGGAAGCAGGGCTCCAGCCCAGGACAGCCCGGATAGTCTCTGGGTGAGCTCTATTCCACACGGAGCTGGGAGCTGGGAGCTGGGAACGGAGTGGAGCAGAGCCCAGCCTGAGCGGCGTGGACGATCCAGTCCAGAAGCCGGGCGGAGGGGGCCCTAGCGCCCTGAATACGTGAGCAGTTACCAGACCCCTCGACCCACAAACACCAAAGACTGCGGAGAAGGTTAGTGGGAAAAGCTGCGGGAGTGGAAGGAGTTCGCGGTTCGGCTTCCAGCCCCGCGGGCAGCGGAGGTGGGGCAGCTACAGCTGTTGTTACTTCCGGCTCCAGGCCCACCTGGTGGGGGGAATTAAGTGGCGGATCACAGCAGGGGTGCACAGCCTGCCGAAGATCTGAGCCCAGTCTGGACTGGGGGTCCTTGGGGAAGGAGGAGTGCGGCTCTGACAGAGCTGGCACCTCCCCCCCAAACGTAGAACATAGAACTCTGTAATCTACAAGCAGTCATACCCCACTGAAAAACTCAAGGGTCAAGTTAGTTGGTTGGGAATATGGCCAGGACGCGAAAACGCGCCCAGATTCAGTCTCAGACTTTGGATTCTTTCTTTGGTGACAAAGAAGACCAAAACATACAGCCTAAAGAAGACAGCAAAGTCATAGAGCCTACAACCAAAGCCTCCAAGAAAAACATGAACTGGCCCCAGACCATAGAAGAACTCAAAAAGGATTTGGAAAAGCAAGTTAGAGAAGTAGAGGAAAAATTGGGAAGAGAAATAAGAAGGATGCGAGAAAACCATGAAAAACAAGTCAATGACTTGCTAAAGGAGACCCAAAAAAATACTGAAAAATACACTGAAGAAAACAACACCTTACAAAATAGACTAACTCAAATGGCAAAAGAGCTCCAAAAAGCCAATGAGGAGAAGAATTCCTTGAAAGGCAGAATTAGCCAAATGGAAAAGGAGGTCCAAAAGACCACTGAAGAAAATACTACTTTAAAAATTAGATTGGAGCAAGTGGAAGCTAGTGACTTTATGAGAAATCAGGATATTATAAAACAGAACCAGAGGAATGAAAAAATGGAAGACAATGTGAAATATCTCCTTGGAAAAACCACTGACCTGGAAAATAGATCCAGGAGAGATAATTTAAAAATTATTGGACTACCTGAAAGCCATGATCAAAAAAAGAGCCTAGATACCATCTTTCAGGAAATTATCAAGGAGAACTGCCCTGATATTCTAGAGCCACAGGGCAAAATAGAAATTGAAAGAATCCATCGATCGCCTCCGCAAATAGATCCCAAAAAGAAATCTCCTAGGAATATTGTTGCCAAATTCCAGAGCTCCCAGATCAAGGAGAAAATACTGCAAGCAGCCAGAAAGAAACAATTTGAATATTGTGGAAACCCAATCAGAATAACCCAAGATCTGGCAGCTTCTACATTAAGAGATCGAAGGGCTTGGAATGCGATATTCCGGAGGTCAATGGAGCTAGGATTAAAACCTAGAATCACCTACCCAGCAAAACTAAGTATCATGTTCCAAGGCAAAATATGGACTTTCAATAAAATGGAGGACTTTCAAGCTTTCTCAGTGAAAAGACCAGAACTGAATAGAAAATTTGACTTTCAAACACAAGAATCAAGAGAAGCATGAAAAGGTAATCAAGAAACGGAAATTGCAAGGGACTTACTAAAGTTGAACTGTTTTGTTTACATTCCTACATGGAAAGATGATGAGTATGATTCATGAGACCTCAGTATTAGGGTAGTTGAAGGGAATATGCATATATATATATGCATATATATATGTTTATGTATATATATAAGTGAATGTGTATGTATGCATGTATCTATGTGTATATGTATGTATGTGTATGTATGTGTATATATATATATATGTAAAAGAGAGAGAGCAGACACAGGGTGAGTTGAGGATGAAGGGAAGATAGCTAAAAGAAATAAAATGAAATTAAGGGAGGAGAGAGTAACTTACTGAGAGAGGGAGATAGGGAGAGATAGAATGGGGTGGATTATCTCCCATAAAGGTGGCAAGAGGAAGCAGTTCTAGGAGAGGAGGGGAGTGGGCAGGTGAGGGGGGAATGAGTGAACCTTGCTCTCATCAGATTTGGCCTGAGGGGGAATACCATACATACTCAGTTGGGTATCTTACCCCACAGGAAAGAAGAGGGAGGAAGATAAAAAAAAAAATAAAAGGCAGGGGGATGATGGAGTGGAGGGCAGATGGGGGTGGAGGTAATCAAAACAAACACTTTGGAAAGGGGACAGGGTCAAGGAAGAAAATTCAATAAAGCGGGATGGGTTGGGAAGGAGCAAAATGTAGTTAGCCTTTCACAACATGAATATTGTGGAAGGGTTATACATAATAATACATGTGTGGCCTAGGTTGAATTGCTCAACTTCTTAGGGAGGGTGGGTGGGAAGGGAAGAGGGAAGGGAATTTGGAACTCAAAGTTTTAAAATCAGATGTTCAAAAACAAAAAAACTTTTTGTATGCAACTAAAAAATAAGATACACAGGCAATGGGGCGTAGAAATTTATCTTGCCCTACAAGAAAGGAAGGGAAAAGGGGATGAGAGGGGAGGGGGGGTGATAGAGGGGAGGGCTGACTGGGGAACAGGGCAACCAGAATATACGCCATCTTGGAGTGGGGGGGGAGGGCAGAAGTGGGGAGAAAATTTGTAATCCAAACTGTTGTGAAAATCAATGCTGAAAACCAAATATGTTAAATAAATAAATTGCATTAAAAAAAAACAAAACAAAACAAAAAAAAATAAAAAAAAATAAAAATAAAAGATAGAACCAGAAGCACAGTGCATTCACTTATTAGAATTGAACACAAGAAAAATGCGTACACACATATGG
Source organism: Trichosurus vulpecula (assembly GCF_011100635.1). Lineage (NCBI taxonomy): Eukaryota > Metazoa > Chordata > Mammalia > Diprotodontia > Phalangeridae > Trichosurus > Trichosurus vulpecula. Next base: position 36,708,823 of record NC_050576.1, on the reverse strand, counting down.
ATACGAAAGTACCAACAGAAGATGAAAGAGACACAAGAGAGAAACTGGTTAATTTTCATGGAAATCTTTTATTACAGCATCTAGAAATTTGTTTTTAAATTTGTGGTTGTTTGGTTTGTCATTTGTTCTTGAAGAGGACCATGACATCAGGAAGATGATGACATAACTTACAAGTGAATTGTACTTGAGGGAGGGAGGGCTGTGCAAAGACACCAGCCTTGATTTCTCCTCTGGAGCCATCTGGCAAGATATAGATCAGGACGATTGGAGATGTCCCAGCTGTTTTTAAGTTTAAATAGTTGTAAATGTATCTTTTTATTGTTTTCTTGTTTAAAGTACATAAATTTTAAAAGTGTGTGTGTGTGTGTGTGTGTGTGTGTGTGTGTGTGTGTGTATGTAGAACATTTTGTGATTTAAGGGTGTGGGACAAAGCTCATTTTAGAGGTTGCCATTTCTGACTTACAGTGGCCCACACCCCAAGTGGCCTATTCACAGGTTATAAAAGGGTGTGAAACTAGGAGTGGCCTCTCATAGCTGGTCTAGAAAGTGGCAAGAAAGTTTTTATATTTATGGTTTTCTTTTTGGGATCTTTTTCAAGAGGCAATCAGTGGATTCTTTTGATTTCTATTTTACCCTCTGGCTCTGGAATATCAGGGCAGTTTTCCTTGATAATTTCTTGAAAGATGTTATCTAGGCTCTTCTTTTGATCATGGCTTTCATGTAGTCCAATAATTTTTAAATTATCTCTCCTGGATCTATTCTCCAGGTCAGTGGTTTTTCCAATGAAATATTTCACATTGCTCTCCATTTTTTCATTCCTTTGGTTCTGTTTTATAATATCTTGATTTCTCATAAAATCACTAGCTTCCACTTGCTCCAGTCTAATTTTTAAGGTGGTATTTTCTTTTGGACCTCCTTTTCCATTTGGCTAATTCTGCCTTTCAAGGCATTCTTCTCCTCATTGGTTTTTTGGAGCTCTTTTGACATTTGGTTTAGTCTATTCTTTAAGTGTTATTTTCTTCAGTATTTTTGGGGGGTCTCCTTTGGCAAGTCATTTACTTGTTTTTCATGTTTTTCTTGCATCTCTCTCATTTCTCTTCCCAATTTTTCCTCTACTTCTCTAACTTGCTTTTCCAAATCCTTTTTGAGCTCTTCCATGGCCTGAGACCAGTTCATGTTTTTCTTGGAGGCTTTTGATGAAGGCTCTTTGACTTTGTTGACTTCTTCTGGCTGTATGGTTTGATCTTCTTTGTCACCAAAAAAATATTCTAGTCAGAGTCTGAGTCTGAGTCTGAGTCTGCATCCTTTTTCACTGCCTGGCCATGTTCCCAGCCAACTACTTGACCTTTGAGCTTTTTGTCAGGGTATGACTGTTTGTAGAGTAGAGAGTGCTTTGTTCCAAGCTTTAGGGTCTAAGCGCTGCTGTTTTCAGAGCTACTTCTACTCCACTGTCACTGCAAGCTCTGCCACAGCAGCACTCCTCCTCTCCCAAGAACTGCCAACCAGGATTGTGACCCAGATCCAAGCAGGGCAAAGCAAGCCCTGCACTCCCGCTCTGGTCTGCTACTTGATTCCTCCCACCCTGTGAGCCAGGGACCCTGGAAGCAGCTGACGCTGGAGCTCTGGAAGCAGCCACAGGAGCTTCCTGCTGCTGCTGCAACTCCAGCTGCACCACCTCTGCCACCCCCAGGGCTGGAGCTGGACTGATTTCTAGCCCAATCTAGCAGTTTTCCCACTAACCTACTCCGTGGTCTTTGGAGTTTATGGGCTGAGAAGTCTGGAAAACTGCCACAGCTCGATGATTCATGGCCCTAAGGCCTGCTCCAGGCCAGCTCCCAGTCTGGTCTGCCCTGGCATGGACCACACCGGGCTGCAGGCCACTTCCAGCACCATGCGATAGACCCTTCCCAGCAAACATCTAGGCCTTCCTGGTCTGGAGACCTGCTTCCCTCTGCTATTTTGTGGGTTCCACAGCTCTAGAATTTGTTCAGAGCCATTTTTTACAGGTGTTTGGAGGAATTGGGGGGAGAACTTAAGCAAGTCCCTGCTTTCCAGCTGCCATCTTGCAAAGGAAAGCCTTTAAAAAGCCAACCAACTCTGTAGATAGAACACACACTGTCTAGGAAGCCATCCAAGGCAGGAGATCTGGCAGGCCAGGGGGGTCCTCTCCTGCAATCAAGAAGAGAGTTAACTGTGGAGGAAGAATCCGGCTCTTGAGAAGGAGTCACTCTTTGTCTTTTCTCTTATGACTCTTCCAGAATAACACCTGCTGGCTAATATTTATATGGTGCTTACTAGGTGCCAGACACTGTGCTGAGTGCTTACAATTATTATCTCATTTGATCCTCACAACATTGGGAGGTAGGTGGTATTATTATCTCCATTTTACAGATGGGGAAACTGAGGCAAACAGAGGCTTAAGTGACTTGCCCAGTGTTCAAGGATGATTTAGCTCAGTTCAAACTCAGGACAGCTAGGTGGTACAGTGGACAGAGCACTAGGCTTGGAGTCAGGAAGACTCATCTTCAGAAATCAAATCTGACCTCAGGCACTTACTGGCTGTGTGATCTTGAGCAAGTCACTTTACCCAATTTTCCTCAGTTTCTTCAACTGTAAAATGAGCTGCAGAAGGAAATGGCAAACTGCTCCAGTATATTTGCCAAGAAAACCCCAAATGGGGTCACAACTGAAAATGACTGAACAACAAACAACTTCCTGACTTCTATGGAAGTCTCTCCCCACCCCCCCTCCATGAGTAATAACGATTTGCAGTGGAGGAATTTGCCCTACCACAGCCAACAGAGAGCAGACTCACAGAGCGTAGCAGTGACATACCTAGCATCATGAGGACACCCCCAAGAAAGGTAGTGTGGCCCTTTGGTGCCAGAGGCGTGAGTCACTTTGGCCGTGTGTTCCCTAAGAGTGTGCCTCTCCACCAGACCCAGAAAGTGCCTTTAGCCTGGGGTTGTCGAGCCCTGGGGACCTCCAACCCAGTAGTGCTTGTTAAGGGAGAGGCTCCAGAGGATGCTATGGTAATAACAAAGAACCTGAAACAAAGCAGACGTCCATTAACTGGGGAATGGCCAAGCAAATTGGGATACATGAATAGAAAAGAATATTACTGTGACATAAGAAAAGTTTACTATGATGAAAACAAAGAAGCTTCAGGAGAATCGTATTAACTAATGCTAAGGGAAGAAAGTAGAACCAGGAAAACAATTTACACAATGACTACAACAATATAAATGAAAAAAAAAAGACAAAACTAAATGTTATATAATTATAATAACTATGGTTAGTCCCAAATAAGAGATGGGCAATGGTCCTCCATTGCAGAGGCAGGGGACTACTGCCGTAGAATTTTTTTTAGGTGCTTGATAAACATTTATTGGATATTGAAAATAAACATTTGCTGAATATTTATTTAATGACTGATGTTGACGAAATCTAGTGCACAACTTTTCATGGCTTACTTTGATATGAGAGTCCTTCATCATGATCTTTAAAGTCATGTCTTTGCAAGGTTATACCTATGATACTGGTGTGGAATATTACCCATACTATTAGACTCAGTTGAAGTGTTGGGTAATTTTCTGAACAGCTTTTCTCATTACATAGGATGAGTCTCTGGGTAAGGGAAGGGAAGGGATAATTTAAAAATGAAGATATCCAAACAAGAGATATGAAATAAATAAATACTAGTATGTATAGAATTTTTAGGGTTTTTTTTGCGGAGGGGGAGAAAGAGGGCAAATTATCTGGTAAAACCAGATAAAGTTAGAGGGGAAAGCCCCCATTCAATTCTAGTTAACTTATTATAACTACTATAAGATTAAAATAAGAAGTGAGTCTGAAAATTAATGTTTGGGAAGTCCAGCAGCGATAATTAGGAAATCAACAAAAGATTACTTGAAGACTCAATCTGCAAATAAAGGGTGTGAAATCTTCCCTCCCCCGAGCACCTAAGGGAAACTGGTACCAATCGAACAGGATCTTTTTTTTTGCTCTGGTGTGAGAATCAATAGATATGTGAACCAGAGGGCACAGATTTGCTGACAGATGTCAGTAATACATTGGATCTGGTTTTTCAGAAAACTTGGAGGATACTTTGAGTGTCCTTTGATAAGGGAGTAGATGGAAAATGTTGAAAGACTTCAAGCAAATGACATTGACCCCTCCTGGCACCCAACTTAGAAGAGGTGGGTCACCAAAAAAAGCATAAAAATGAGTCTTTTTAAAAATATTGTTGCTAATAACTTAGAAAAAGAAACAGGATGGAAATGGATGACACTTTGTGACCCCATTTGGGATTTTCTTGCTAAAGATCCTGGAACGGTTTGCCATTTCCTTCTTCAGATCATTTGACAGATGAGAAAATTGAGGCAAACAGGGTTATGTGACTTGCTCAAAGTCCGACAGCTACTAAGTATCTGAAGCTGGATTTGAACTCAGGAAAATGAATCTTCCTGACTCTAGGCCCGGAATTCTGTTCACTGTGCCACCTAGCTACCAAAGGTAGGATCAGTCTTAAGTAAAGCAAACACTACATAAGGATGTATAAACATATCCTTAGCTTAGGAATTAAACAAGTTATGGTATATGAATGTGATAGGATACTATTGTGTTGCAAGAAATGATGAAGGATGTGGTTTCAGAGAAACCTGTAAAGATTTGTATGGATTGGTAGAGTGCAATGAGCAGAACCGGGAGAATAATTTATACAATCACAACAATATTGTAAAGATAAACAACTTTGAAAGACATAGGAACTCTGATGAGTGTGATGACCAACCGTGATTCCGGAGGACTATGGTAAAATATGTGATCCATGTTATAGAGTGGTGAAAGATAAAATGCAAAATGAGACCTTTTGGGTGGTGGCGGGGGTGGGGGGTGGATACGGCAAGTAAGAAAATTTGCTTGATTATATGCGTGCTTGTGACAAGAGTTTGTTTTTCTTCTTTTTCCATTGGGGCGGAATGGTAGGAACGATGGGAAAGAAAAATAAGTGAATTTTGATGGTTAAAAAAATAAAATTTAATTTTAAAAGCCAATATATTTTGTTTCCACTTAGCATTTCCAATATATGTCATTTTCCTCTTTGACTATCTGCTGGGTACAAGGTGGAACTTCAGGATCACTTTAATTACATTTTTCTAATTAGTAATAACTTAGAGCATTTTATATAGCTTTGTAGTAGCTTGGATTTCTTCCTTTGAAAGCTGACATCATCTCCTTTGACCATTGATCTATTTTCCCCCAAATATCCCCAGCTCCCAGCATAGTGCCCAGTCTATAACATGTGCTTAATAAGTTCTAATTGATTAATTATCTCATTTAATACTCCTCACTTCATGAGGTTGTCAGGACAAGTTTTCTTAGCCTCATTTCCCAAATTAAATGGATGAAGGTATAGAGGAATCAAGCCACTTTTCCAAGATCACATTGGTAGCAAGAGACGAAGTCGAGCCAAGACTTCATGTCTTCTGATTCCTAACCTAAATAAGGTACCCTTCCATAGACAAGAATCCTTCCAGGTTGATAATGATGATGACAACAGCTACAATAACAATTAGATTTTTATGGTACTTTAAGGTTTGCAAAACACTATACACATGACATGTTATCTCATTTGATCCACACAAGAACCCTGGGAGGTAGGTGCTATTACTATCCCCGTTTTACATATAAGGAAACTGAAGCAAGAAGGACTTGCCCATGGTCACACAGCTAGGAAAGTGTTTGAAGTCAGATTTAAACTCAGGTCTTACCATTAAGTAAGTACAGACTACTACTTGTAAATTTCCCCAGAATTATTACACCATTGATTCTGCTAGAAAGACCTGATGTGTGTGTGTGTGTGTGTGTGTGTGTGTGTGTGTGTACAAACATATATATTAGAAGAAGAAATCTTGCATAAGTCAATGTTTCTTAAAACTATTTCCCGCAAATCCTTGTAGTTCTCTGAAGCAGTCTAAAGAGGTTCCATGAGCACATTTTTTGTAATGATAGAAAAACACATACAGTATATCAGTTGAACATATTGAGGACATTCAGCTAGTGGGATGGAGATTGGTAGAAAACATTCACACCACTAAAATGTTGGTTTGGTTTATTGATTGAGGATTAGTAATTAATTGTCTCCCCCCAAAAATATGGCACATGGTCAACTGATTGCTAACCTGTCTTCGTAGAAATAGAATAAGAGTAATATAAGGAGTGTGTATGCCCAAAGGACTACAAAAATGTGCATGTCCACTGACCCAGCAATACCACATCTAGGGCTGTATCCCAAAGAGATCATACAAATGGGAAAAGGACCCATATGTACAAAAATATTTACAGCAGCTCTTTTTGTGGTGGCAAAGAACTGGAAATAAAGGGGATGCCCATCAATTGGGGAATGGCTAAACAAATTGTGGTATATGAATGTGATGGGATACTATTGTGCTATAAGAAATGAGGAGCAGATAGACTTCATAAGAACTTGGAGAAACATATATGATCTGATGAAGAGTGAAAGGAGCAGAACCAGGAGAACATTGTACACAACCACAGACACATTGCTTCTGTGATGACTAATTTTGATAGATTTGGCTCTTCTCAACAATGCAAGGTTCTAAGACAACTCCAAAAGACTCATGATGGAAAATGCTATCCACATCCAGAGAAAGAATTATGGAATCTGAATGCAGATCGAAGCAATTGCTCTCTCTCTCTCTCTCTCTCTCTCTCTTTTAAAATTTTATTTTACTTTTTTGTGACATCTTTCTCATGGTTCATTTAATTCGTTATAATCCTTCTTTACAACTTGATTATTGGGAAAATAAGTTTAATATGAAGGTATATGTAGAACCTATATCAGATTACATGCCGTCTTGGTGGGGGAGGAGAGGGAGAGGGAGAAAATTTGGAACTCAAAAACTTGTGGAACTGAGTGTTGTAAACAACAACAAAAAAATAATGAATTAAAAAAAATTTTTTAAAATAAAATGAGTGTCCATTTATAGTTTTAGGTTTCTTGTTATCTGTTTATTTGCTATAAATGTTTTTAAATAAGTTACTAGTGTAACATCTTAGTGTTACAGTTACCCAACTCACAGAGTAGGTGCCCCAGGCAAAGCTGTCCATAACTTAAGATATTCTTTAGGTCCATATCCACTCAAGCCCTCATCAATGTGTTTACCTTTTTTAGTCAGATAGAGTACATAATTGGTTCAAGCAAAGGCATTTAATGAAATAGCATTATTTCATAATTACAAAGGAACAACAAAACATTTGCCTAATGATTCAGAGGCATAAATGTACGTACCTAAAATGGGAAAAGTAGACATACCTAGAGAGAACATGTGGAGAAGAATACACAAAGAGAACATATATTGCCCAGACTTTATGCATGGAGAGGTGACTCACACTTCCAACACTGCAGGGCACCTGATGAGCTTCTGGTGATATCACTGAGGCACTCTTGCAAAGCATGCTCCCCATTAGTGTTTCCATGAGTACATTAGTATAGTCTCCATTAGGTGTTGTTCCTGGTTCATCTTGAGGTACTCGAGCTCTGTTGGTTTGGTGGTCACCTCTGGTCACTGCTAGGTGTGGCTAAATGGGGCACAAGGTTGGGAAGTTTCACTTCCAGCTTCTGGTTTCAGGTGGAGTCCTTAGCTGGGAACCATTCACAAGAGGATTGGTAGGCTCTGCCATGATTCTTTTTTCAAAGCAAATACAGCTTATAGAAACACACTTTTAGGATGTTGAATGTATATGTTATAGGCTGTAAGATCATAGAGCTAAAGCTGGGAGGAAGTTCAGAGGTCATCTGGTCCAACCTTTTCATTTTGCAAATGAGGATATTAAGGCACAGAGAAGTTAAAGTGCCCAAGAGAAGTGCTTATTTTTCTATTATGTTAATAACCAATTATTAAATTAGGATTGAGGTTTTTTCCTTTCTATTTCCTCATTCAGGGACCAGCCCTTGCAGGTCATTCAGTCAGTCTCTGATAGATGAGATTGCCCAAATCCTCTCAGTACAAGCTTTTCGGACAATCTTGGGTGAGATCTGCTCCACCCCACCCCAACTAGAAGACCCTACAAACAGAATCTAATCTGTGTGAATTCTTGCTTTTAGGAAGTAAGTCTATGCCTTTGCAGCTCCCCTATTGTGGCCTAGGGTAACCCAGTTTATGAAGGAAAAGACCAGAGTGGTCTGGATAGAGACGGATTCCTTCATCCGGATTGTTGGAGGAGGCTGAGTCTCAAAATCTTATCATGGAATCTCAAGATCAAGTCACATTCTCAGCAAGAGGAGCTGAAGACTTTTAGACCATTGTCTCATTAATATGTCTCCTCCCTTCATTAATTGTTCACCAATTAGGGTTGATTTTCACCTGTCAGGGGCCACCTCCTTTTCCAAAGGTTTTGAAGCATTCAGGGATTCAGGGATTGTCTTTGGTTATCAAGAGAAACCATTGACCATATTGATTATCAGCTAGCCTAACTAATAAATTGATTATTAATTACACAAGAAACTTTGTCTCTAAGGCTTTTCATTTGGCTCGGAGGCAGAGATTGCATTTGAATCCAAGTCCTCTAATTCCAAATCCAGCCCTTTATTCCACCAGGTAAATTAAGATTAAGAAAGGCCTAATGAACAATCGAATTTACAAAGCTTCTAACTTTTAAAACTACTAGTTAAAGATCAAGATAAAAAATCTGTATGAAAATACTAGCATATACTATGTCAGAAGTACAAATAATATTTGCTGTATGACCGGATGTAATTAGGCATGTTTTTATGGTTTATTATTGCATGGTGCTTAATAATTTGAACTTCCTTTATCTTACATCCTGAAAGCTATATATTACTGACTGTCATGAAGAAACATCACAAATACATCATGCTTAGTACCTAGCACATTGTTGTTGTTGTTCAGTCATATCTGACTCTTCATGACCCCATTTGGGATTTTCTTGAGTAGGACAAAAAAGTCAGGAAGTAGAATAGAGGGGGAGAATTCTAACCATGGGGGACAGCCAGAGAAAATGTCTTGTTTGTGCAGCAACAAAGAGGCCACTGTCACTGGATCAAGGAGGGGGGGGTGGGGTGGGGTAGTGTTGGTAGTATAAGGTGTTAGTTAAAAGAATAAAAAAAAGTGATCCCCTCCTTCCCACCCAGTTTAGCAAAACACCACATATAGTAGGCACAAAACCTCATTCAATGTTCCACACCTATACACCTCCACTAAGGGAGGGAAGTTCATAGTCATCTCTGTTTGTAGTCCTTTTCCTCTTTAGGTCTTTCTGTAAGGGTGGGGTTGACACCATAACTAGATGAGTTCACTTTTTGATTGAATCAAACAGTCATGACCAGAGTGTTGAGAAGGCCTGTACACCAATTTGAATCAATCAAAGCCACTGTGTGAATCTGGGTCAAGTTTTAAATAATTTGTATACAAAGGAGAGAATATCTTAGAATGGAGGAGGGGAAGGAGAAGAGAGGTCAAGGGTGTACTGGAAGCCAATTATTGCTAGCTGGAGAGCCCCCTGTGACATTTCTAGGGTGACCATTTGCATCTCAGAAACTTGCAAAGCTCCAAACCAGGTCTTTGATTTACTGCTTTTTTGATTGTCTAGACTTAAAAAAAATGATGGAGAAATGTTAATAATGTAAATTAAACTTAAAAATGTGTCCTGCGTACGTTTTCTTTTTGATGAACAAGTTGTTAAATGTTTGCCAGAACATAGGGTCAGGACAGGGAGAAGAGAAGAGGGGGAGAAAGGAGGAGGGGAGGAAAAAGGAAGAGGGGAAAGGAGAGGAGGAGAATGAAGGAGGGTTGGAGAGGGGTAATGGAAGAGGAAAAAGATGAAGGGAGGAGGAGGGAAGAAGAAGAGGAGTAGAAAGGACTTGGGAAGAGAAAAGAGGGAATGGAAAAAGGGGGGAAGGGGGAAATGCTATTCAGGAGACCCACAAAATACCTTATGTTTAAGGTGAGAGTTCTTGACTTGGAGTAAATAGATCCCCAAATGATTCACTGATATATTTCAGGAGGTCCATTTCAATATAATCAGCTTCCTTTGTGATCCTATTTTGCTTTATCTATTTAAAAAGATTTTTCTGTGCAAGGATCCATAGACTTTACCAGACTATCAAATGTGATGCAAAGCCAGTAAAGAACCCAGGTTTAATGTTTTCTTAAATTTATTTCTGTTAAATTACATGCTTGTGAATAAATAAAATACTAAATACTAAATACTAAATAAATACCAATTTTTGCATATGTAGGAAACTAATACCTGTCCCATACCTAGTTCATATTTTATACTGAGTACATTACTCTAATTATTCTTGATTTAGATTGATGACTTAGATTTCTTCTTTTGGAAAGCTTCTAGTTCATATCCTTTGACCTACTGGGTCTACTGGGGGATAGTTTTTAGTTTTTACCAAACCTAAGCTTTAGAAAAATCACGTTGGCCACAGAGTAGAAAATGGATTGGAGTGGAAATAGATGAGAGACCAATTAGAAAACTATTGCAAGAGTCTAAGTGAGAAATATCAAGGGCCTAAATTGGGACCGTGGCCATGTGAGTGGAGATAAGGTGACTAGAGCCATTGTGATGAAATAAACAGGATTTGGCAACATATTGGTTGGATAGAGGGTGAGTGAGATTGAGGATATCAGGATGACACTGAGGTTGGGAGTCCAAGTGACTCAGAGGATGGGATGGTGGTGCCTTCTACAGTAATAGAAAAATTAGGAAGAGAAAGAGGGGGTGAGGAGGGAAGAGACAATAGGAAGGTGGAGGAAGGAAAGGGGGAGGGGAGGAGAGAAGAACAGGACAGGAGAAGTAGGAGTAGGAAGGAGTAAGGAAAGGGAGAAGGTGAAAAGGAAGGGAGGAGAGAAGGGCTAAAGATGATTCTGAGAGTGAGGGGAGCAGAACCAGGAGAACATTGTACACAACCATAGACACATTGCATCTGTGATGACTAACTTTGATAGACTTGGCTCTTCTCAACAATGCAAGGTTCTAAGACAGCTCCAAAAGACTCATGATGGAAAAGGCTATCCACAGCCAGAGAAAGAATTATGGAATCTCAATGCAGATTGAAGCAAACTATTTGCTCTCTCTTTTATTTTGTTTTATTTTTGGTTTTGTTACATCTTTCTCATGGTTCATTTCATTGGTTATAATTCTTCTTTACAACTTGATTATTGGGAAAATAAGCTTATTGTGAAGGTATATGTAGAACTTATATCAGATTACATGCCATCTTGGGTGGGGAGTGGCGGGAAGAGAGAGGAGAAGAAAATTTGGAACTCAAAAAAACTTGTGGAACTGAGTGATGTAAACTAAATTAATTAATTAAAAATAAAAAGAAGATGATTCTGAGATCCTGAGCCTCTGAGTTGGAGCAAGAAAGAAGTAAAGGAAAAACTGAACCATGGCAAAGAATGGAGGTATCCAAGAAAGTCATTGACTCCATTGGTATCTCAGACAGCAGGATGCAGGATGACGGAAGTCCCAAAGAAAGGTGAGTTCTCTCTCCAACTTCCATGTGTTAAATACCTTCTATGTGCAGAGAACCTTTTCTAAAATCCTCTTTCATTGTGAGGTGGCTCTATCCAGCTGGAAGGGCTTGGAGTACAAGCCCTTGAAGTACATTATGTGTGCTACTGTCTGATAACCAACCTAGCTAATTTCAGAGAGGCTCATCACCAAAAGTTTGGCTGCCCAATGATGATTCCTTTTGCTCTTGACAGTCTCTAAAGACTCTCTCCCCTCCCCTTCTCCCAATCCATCCTCCAATCCTACTGTCCTGATCTTTTTTCTCATAGATGTGCTCACATCTTTCCTCTGACCTCTATTGAGTACGAAAAAAATTTAAATAATTTTTCTTATAAACTTAATAATTATATTTATAACAGTATATTTAAAGTTACATAAAGAATAAAATAACATCACATATAAACTCTAAACTATTTTCAGTTTGTTTAAAAAGAAGTAACTATTAAAAATAGGTCTGTTTCATCTTTTCCTTCTCTCTACTAGAGGCAGCCAGGTGATAAAAGTAGATGGAAAATCAGATGAAGTTACAGGAAAGATTTTGAACACCAGAGGATTTTATATTTTATCCTGGAGGTAAAAGGGAGTCTCTAAAGTTTAGAGTGGGGAGAGGGTGATATGATCAGACCTGGATTTTAGAAAGGTCACTTTGACAGCTCAATGAAGGATGGAGTGGAGTGGGGAGAGACTTACAGTAGGGAGGCTAGTCAGCAGGTTATCACAATAGCCCAGGCATGAGGTGATGAGGGCCTGCACCAGGGTGATTGCACTGTCAGAGGAAAGAAAGGGGCTTATACAAGAGATACCGAGAAGGTAAAATCCACCGGTCTCAACAACAGATTGGATATGGAAGGGTAAGGGAGAGTGAAGAGTTGAGTATGATATCTAGATTTCCAATCTGAAAACAAGGACTATGGTGATACCCTCAATGGTAATAGGGAAGTTAGGAGGAGGGGAGGGTTTTGTCAGGGTAAATAATGAATTCCATTTTGGACACGTTGAGTTTAAGAGGTTTGTGGGAAATCTAGCTAGAGATATACTGTATCTGTATAGGCAGCTGGAAATTCAAGACTGGAAGTCAGTCGAGAGGTTAGGATTGGAGAATTAGATTTGAGAATCATCAACATAGAAATAATTGAATTATCAATATTTTGATAATTGAAAACACAAGAGCTGATGAGCTCACCAAGTGAAATAGTATAGAGCACCCAGGATAGAACCTTATAGGACAACTAAAGTTATCAGGAATGACCCAGCTGAAGACTTCAGCAAAGAAGGCTGAGAAGATGGCTGAGGGACACTAAGTTTGAGATGGCCAATAGGCAGTTGAAGATGCAAGTCTAGAGGTTAGAAGGAAGGAAGGATAGAGCAGGGTAAATATTTTGAGAACTGGAATGAAGATTCTGCAAACAAATTCTGAAAAGGAATGGTCATATAGGTAGGATGAGGATTAAGAAAAGGCTATTGGATCTGTCCATTATCCTTTGTGTATGGTAAGCATTTAACTGAATAAATTGAATACCAACTATATTAAACAGAAATCAATCAGCACTCATTTATAAAATACTTAGTAGTTTGCTTTTTATCCCATTTGGGGTTCTCTTTTTTATTTATTTAGTATTTTATTTCCACCAGTTACATGTAAAAACAATTTTTAACATTTGTTTTTAAAACTTTGAGCTTCAAACTTTCTCCCTTCCTCCCTCCTCCCTGCCACCCGTTGAAAAGGCAAGCAATTCGATATAGGTTATACTTAACATTTAGTAATTTTGAGCACAGGGCAAACCCGTGGGGATTCAAAGACAAAGGAAAAACAACTTCTGCCCTCTAGGAGCTTGTCTTCTAATTATATATATACATATGCATACATACACACATATACATACATAAGTACATATACATATATGTGTGTATATATATACATCTCAAAGCTGACAGATCAAAGGAATGAGAAAAAAAAAGAGCTGATAGTGAAAGGGAATCATCTTAGGAAGTGTTTTGTCTTGTTTTTAGGTCATTATAACTCTGGGAATTCTTTATAGGCACACAGGATTATTAACCATCCACTTACCTAGTCCCCGTTCACTCCCAGCTTTCAGAGACTTTCACCTACAATGGCATGTAGGGACCTGCTAAAGACCTCAGCTTTTAAAAGGCCAAGGTCTTCCACAACATCTGGGCACCTCCACTCATCCTGATGTATCTCTGGCCACTGGACCCAGATGGCTGCAGAGGAGAGAGTGAGGTTGGTGACTTTGCGCAGCCTGGCCTCACTTAAATCCAGTTCACTCACATGTCAAGGCATCACCTCCCTGATGTCATGGTCCTGTTCGAGAACGAAGGACAAGCAACAATGACATGTAGGGAAGTGATGAATGTCCCAGTAGTGATACCTAAAACAATTTCCCAGTTATTCAATAGGAATATTTTTTGTCCTTCCAGAATTAGTAATAATGTAAAAGCAATTTCCTTTTAAGCCAAGAATTGAAGGTAATGAATGTCCTTTTCCTAACAACTATCTTTTACAAAAAAAGATATCTAACCTGTCAGATTAAGCCAAATTCTACTTGTTCTCCAAGGTCCTAAGAAAGTCACTTCCTCCATAGTGCCTTCCCTGATTATTTTGCCTGACTCTTAATGCGCTCTGTCTCCCAACTCCTACTTGTGCCCATAATCTGTTCCTTATCACTCAGCATTTCAGTACATGTTACTTGCCTGACACTTGTTTCATGTTTGCTGGTATCCCCAGATAGATTTTAACCCTCTTGAAGATGGGTGCATTCTATACATTTCTATGCCCCACAAGACTTAGAACAAGATGATGTCTTTTTCGTATGTGTCAGGTATTTAATTTGTTGAAAATAATACAGTTAGGAATCTAAGATAAATAAGTCAAATTAAATATGGAATACTTGGTCTGAACTAGTGTAGAAAAAGAAAGACAATGGACGTCATGTCCTGCCCTCAAATATATTTTCTGCGCCATTCTGAATACAAAGTTTAACAGCATTTCCAAGAACAGCAGCCAGTAGGTCTAAATACTACATTGATAAAAGGTTGTTTAGGTGGCCAAATTAAATATGTTGCCTGATCTAGGATAGTCCAAAGTCCAGGAAACCCTATCAGTTCAGCTTTTCCATATAACCAGGTGGAAAATCAAAGTTCAAAGAAAAAATCCTCAAAACAAAGTTGAGATACAAATGCAATAAATACAGTTCAATTAGAAGGGAAAGTTAACTGAGGGAAAAAAATCTTTGCAGACAATTTCTGATAGGGTTTGATATCCAAGATATATAGGGAATTCAAATATATATAATACATATATGCATGTATGTATATAGTGAAAAATGAAAATTTCTCTCATACTTATAAACTAATTATTGTATTAGGACCAAGGTTTTCCCCGTTTTCTACTTCCTCATCCAGAAACCAACCAGTGTGGGAAATTTCTCTTAGAGATTTACCCATGCCAAGATCTAATCAGATAGTAAGAAAAATTCTAAATTTTGGCTAATGGGTATATTCCTGCTCATTGTGTTGTTTGCTCTGACAGGTCCTGGGAAAATGTTGATTCTCCTTATCAAGACAAGTGATATGGAAATTGATGTCTATTTGAGTGAACTAAGTCATGTACCCCAAGACCTTCATTTTAATATAAGCCACATTGTCTTTGTGTTAACCAATTCCAGTTGTTTGCTACCCCTCAGGAGCACCTCCTCTTCAAAGGGCATATAAACTGTGACCCCACTGCCGTTAGGGGTCTTTGGTCTAAGAGAGATGGCCAAATGATCGTCCTTTTATTAATAACCTGCTGGCTTTATTAATAAAATGATTCAATTACTCAGAAACTGTATCATGAAACTTTGTAATCATCACAATATATGTATGTATGTATGTATTTATGTATGTATGGATGGATGGATGGATGCACACATACAAAGAACCAATCCCCAGTAAATAAGTGACCAAGGGGTATGAACAGGAAGAGGAAAGTCACTGGAGAGGGGATTTTCATCTCCTGCCTAGTCCCCAGCCTTTCTGGGAAGAGGAATGACGCTTTCTCACCCCTGGTTATACCCTACACATCCCAGTGATTCTGAACCCCTGTAGGTCATCATCCAAACCCCATTCCCCATCCCCTTCCACTCTTCCATGTCCAAATCCCGAACAAAAACCACCCACTCCTTCAATTATACCCTCTGGAATGCCTGTTCCATAGGCAACAAACTTGCCTTCATCTTGAACATTTTCTTCTTCTGTTCTGAAAACTGAGACCTGGCTCCCTGCTGATGACACAGCCTCTCTGGGTACCCTTTCCAGCAACAACTGCACCTTCACTCATTCCTTGTGACTCACTAGTTGAGGAGAGGCAGGTGGAATGCTTCTTGCTCCCCGTTGGCACTTCCAGGTTTTGTCCCTACTTCTATCACTCAATAACCTCTCCTGTCTTGAGTTTCATGCACCCTAATACTGGTAGTTGTTGTCTATAGACCTCCATATGACTCCCCTCCCTTCCTCAGTGAGTTCACTACTTGGCTCACAGTTTTTCTTTCCTCCCCAACTCCTACCTTCATACTAGGGGAGTTCAGCATACATATTGACTTTCCCTAAGATACTCTAACCATTCAATTCTTCAACTGCTCACTTCTCGCGACCTATTCCTCTGTCCCACATCAGCCTCCTGGTGGGTCAAGTCTCTCTCCGCTCAAATCCATCCCCTATTCAGCTGCCAAAAGTGATTTTCTTACAGCATAGGTCTGACCATTTTGCCCCTCTACTCAATAAACTCCAGTGACTCCCTACAACCTCCAAGATCAACTAAAAAATCCTCTGTTTTAAATTCAAAGCCCTTCATAACCCAGTCTCACTCCCAGCTTTCCAGTCTCTTCATACACATTACACCCCTCTCACCTACTCTTCCACCCAGTGACACTGGTTTTCTTGCTATAACATAAATAAGACACTCCATCTCTTTGCTTTAGGCATTTTCTCTGGCTTTCTCCCACGCCTGGAATACTCTTCATCATCTCTACCTCCTGACGTCCCTGACTTCCAATACCTCTTGATTATTATTTATTTCCTAATTATCTTGCAATTCTGGCTTTGTCTGTGCATTATGCTTGAGGTAGCTATGCAAGCAGGATAAGGATTTGCAATTTCAGAATATTCATAGTAGATGTTTAAGTTCCTTGAGGTCAGGGATATATTCTTTTTATCCCCAGTATCTAGAAGAATACCTGGAACACAGTAGGTGCCTGATAAATGCTTGTTGAATTAATTTGTATTGGTCAAGAGGTTTCTAGTTCTCAAAAAGAATGACTGAGAAAGCAACCTAGTCCCATGTTACAAAGACAGAATTCAAACAAACTTTCTTAAGGCTGGATTTATCAGAAATGAAACATTCAAAGAAACATCCATATGGTGGTATATAAGGACAAGAATCTCAGGGAAAATGATGAAAAGAGTGGAAAGAAGGGGTCCTAGTAGTAATTCTCAAAACAATTTAGTAATGCTTAAAGAATAGATCAACCAGTAGAACAGATTTAGTACACAAAATAAAAAAGCAAACAAACCTGGTGGCCTGGAGTTTGATCAACTCAAAGACCTGAGCTACTGGGGAAAGGACTTAATAGTTGATTAAAATTGCTGGGAAACCTGGACAGCAGTCTGGCAAAAATTAGGTTTAGTCTAGCACTTCGCTTTATACCAAGCTCCAAATGGATATATGTACTTAATATAAACAATCATATTACAGACACATTAGACACAGAAAGAAAATTTTTTCATAAAGTTAATATAACTAAGATTAAAAGGGAAACAATTAACTGGAGAAAAAAAACAGCAAGTTTCTCTGATAAATGTCTCATTACCACACCACTGCCTGGATCACACCATCTTAGAAGCACCATAAACTTGCAGAACCTTAGAACTAGCTCTGAAAACATTGGCAGGAAGCTTGGCACAGTGCCTCCCTACTTCCAGATGAACAGAACCCAATTTTAAAATAAAGCTCAAAGTCAAGAAACAGGCTAGAAAAATGAGCAAACAACAACAAAAGAACCGGACCATTAAAAAGGTACTTCGGTGGCAGGGAAGATTAAGACGCAAACTTGGAAGATAATAATATGAAAACAGCTATGAGCAAAGCCTCAAAGAAAAGATGATAATTGGACCCATACACAACAAGAATTCCTGGAAGAGTTAAAGAAATAGGAAAAAAGTAAAAAAAAAAATTTTAAATAAATAATAGGAGCAGTAGAGGAAAAATGAATAAAAGAAATGAAAGAGATGTAAGAAAATCATGAAAAGACTATTAACAGCTTAGTAAAAGAGGCACAAAAATTCACTGCAGAAAAAAAATGCCTTAAAAAGAAGAACAGGCCAAATGAAAAGACAGGTACAAAAGCTTACTGAAGAAAATGATTGAAAGAAAATGAAGAAAATTAGAATCGGGCAAATGGAAGTTAATGACACCATCAGACATAAAGAAACAATGAAACAAAGTCAAAAGAGTGAAAAATAGAAGAAAATGTGAAATATCTCATTGGAAAAAACAACTGACCTGGAAAATTAGATTGAGGAGAGATAATTTAGGCATCCAACAATGTGTTGTTTACATGAGATACACTTGAAATAGAAAGACACACAGAGAGTTAAAATAAAGGGCTGGAGCAGAATCTAACAAGATTCAGCTAGTAAAAAAGAAAAGAAAAGGCAGGGGTAGCAATCACGATCTTAGACAAAGCAAAAGCAAAAATAGACCTAAAATTAAAATTAATTAAAAATTAAAAGAGATAATCAAGGAAACTACATTTTGCTAAAAGATACCATTGACAATGAAGAAGTATATAAAATATTTCACAGCAAGTTTCTCTGATAAAAGCCTCCTTTCTCAAATATGTAGAAAACTGCATCAATTTTATAAAAATAGAAGCTATTCCCCAATTGATAAATGGTCAAAGGATAAGAACAGGAAGTTTTCAGAAGAAATCAAAGCTATCTTTAGTAATATAAAAAAGTGCTCTGAATCACTATTGATTAGAGAAATGAAAATTAAAACAACTCTGAAGTACCCCTTCACACCTATCAGAAATGACAAATGTTGGAGAGCATGAAGGAAAATAGGTACACTAATGTATTGTTGGTGGAGTTGTGAACTACTCCAGCATTCTGGAGAACAATCTGGAACTATGCCCAAAGGGCTATAAAACTGTGCGTATTCCTTGACCCAGCAATATCACTACTAAGTCTGTATCCCAAAGAGATCAAAGAAAGAGGAAAAGGACCTATTTGTACAAAATATTTATAGCAACTCTCTTTGTAGGGGGCAAAGAACTAGAAATCGAGGGGATGCTCATCAGTTGAGGAATGTCAACAAGTGGTGGTATATGATTGTGATTGAGTACTATTGTGCTATAAGGAATGTTGAGGGACATCTCTAAAATATACAGGGAACTGAGTCAAAGTTATAGGAATACAAGTCATTTCCAATCGAGAAATGGTCAAAGGATATGAGCATACAGTTTTCAGAGGAAGAAATTAAAGATATTTATAGTCATATGAAAAAATGCTCTAAATCACTAGTGATTAGAGAAATGCAAATCAAAACAACTCTTAGGTACCACATCTCTCTGGTCAAATTGGCCAATATGACACAACAGGAAAATCATAAATGCTGGAGAGGATGTTGGAAAATTGGAACACTGTTACATTGTTGGTGGAGTTGTGAACTGATCCAGCCATTCTGGAGAGCAATTTGGAACTATGCTCAAAGGGCTATAAAAAAGTGCATACCATTTGATCCAGCAATACCACTTCTGGGGCTATATCCCAAAGAGATCACACAAAGTGGGAAAGGAACTTGTACGTACAGAAATATTTATAGCAGATCTTTTTATGGAGGCAAAGAATTGGAAATCAAGGGGATGCCCATCAATTGGGGAATGGCTAAATAAGTTGTGGTATATGAATGTAACGGAATACTATTGTGCTATAAGAAATGAAGAGCAGATGGACTTCATAATAACCTGGAAAGACTTACATGATCTGATGCTGAGTGAGGGGAACAGAACCAGGAGAACATTATACACGGTTACAGACACATGGTATCTGTGATGACTAACTTTGATAGACTTGGCTCTTCTCATCAATGCAAGGTTCAAAGACAGCTCCAAAAGACTCATGATGGAAAAATCTATCTGCATCCAGAGAAAGAATTACGGAATCTGAATGCAGATTGAGGCAAACTGTTTGCTCTCTTTTTTTCCTTCTTTTTTGGTTTTGTTTCTTCTTTCTCATGATTCATTCCATGGATTATAATTTTTCTTTACAACTTGACTATTGTGTAAATAAGTTTAATGCGAAGGTATATGTAGAACCTACATGCTGTCTGAGGGGGAGGGAGGAGGAGAGAGAGGGGAAGACAATTTGGAACTGAAAAGTTTGTGGAACTGAGTGTTGTAAACTAAAAATAAAAAGAAAGAAAGAAATGATGAGGGAGATGGTTTCCAAAAATATGGCAATTTATGAACTGAGGTAAAGTGGAGTGAGAAGAACCGAGAGATCATTGTGCATAGTAACAGCAGTGTTGTAATGATGATCATCAAACCATGAAAAACTTGGCTACTTTGACAGAGTAGACAATTCCAAAGGACTCATGATGAAAAAATGCTATCCACCTCTGGAGAGAACTGATGAACTCTGAGTGCAAATTGAAGCATAATTTTCTCATTTATTTTTTTGTGATATGGCGAATATGGAAATATGGTTTGCATTATTTCACATGTATAAGTGATATCATAAATGATATCATTTCATATAATTAATATGTCTTCTTAGTGGGTGGGGGAAGGGTGGGAGGGAGGGAGAGAATTTGGAACTCAAAGTTTAAAAAGAATACTAAAATAATGTATTTAAATTTTTTAATTAAAAAAAAAAGTAGCCAAAAGCAAACCACATCTTCCTGCTTCTGTTTCTACTTCAGATTTACATTCCTGACAAGAATTAAAAAAAAAACAAACAACCAAATCTTGTCCATGTGCATCTTCAAATTCAGGAAAATTAAAGTAAAGGGATAGGTCTGATGAGTAGATGTAATTGACATGTTATTTCTAAAAAATAAAGTAAATGTTAATTAATTTTCCTTCACTTGTAAGCAAAAATTATTTGGAAGGGAAGTGTAGCATACTCCTACTAAACTGAAACCTTAGCAAGTAAAAAACCAATAGTTTTTAGCATTTGGGTGCAATCCTGGGGAATCAGAATTATCTGTGATGATGATAATGATGATGACAACACCTAGTGGACTTTGAGGATTGCAAAGCACTCCACATATTTCACTCGATATCATCATTTTGTTACTATATCCTTTGGCAGTTTCATGCCTGAAAGATTTGGTAAAAAGTGGATGATTGTATCGGTAAGTGTTTGCTCCTCTAAGAATTATGTTGCCAAGAGTCTTTACCATTATGATGTGCATAGCATTTCACTGCAGGATTTTAGAGCTGAGTACAATTTGAGAGATCACCTACTCTAAACTTCCTCATTTTACCCAGGAGAAAACTGAGATCCAGAGAGGCTCAAGTGACTTTGCCTAAGGTCACTCAGAGTTAGGAGCAGAGGCAAGATTTCAAAGCGAGGTCCTCCCGGTCCTTCCACTGAACCGTGCTGCCCCCTGGATTTTAGTAAGTTCTCTGTAAATGTTTTTTTTTGCTTTTTTTTTTTTAGAGAGGGGAAGGCAGGGCAATTGGGATTAAGTGACTTGCCCAAGGTCACACAGCTATTAAGTGTGTCAAGTGTCTGAGGCTGGATTTGAACTCCGGTCCTCCTGACTCCAGGGCTGGTGCTCTACTCACCGCACCACCTAGCTGCCCGTTTTGCTTTGTTTTTAAAGAATAAACAAGGGTCCAAATTAGCCCTCCAGATCCTCCATAGTTTTAAATAATCTATTGGTCCAGACTTATGATTTCATTGGGTAGGGAAAGTTTTCTGCCTTTATGCGGAAGCTCCCAGATACGCCACCTCTCAGTAGCATACAGTTGCCTGGGGCTCTGGAAAGTGAGGTGATTCTTATAGGACCTTAGATTTAGATCTGGAAGGGATCTCTGAGGTCTTCTCATCCAATCCCCGCATTTACAGATGAGGAAACTGAAGCACAGGGGACAGGATTGGCCCTGAATATATGTGTGTGTGTGTGTGTGTGTGTGTGTGTGTGTGTGTGTGTGTGTGTGTGTGTCTCCCATACTTTTCACAAAGATTCCAGTTTAGGAAAAGCATGAAGCCACTATCATGAGCTTGCACATTGAGTCCTTAGATGCTCTCTCCGAAATTGCCTTCTTCAGATAAGTGATGTGGGTAAAAACAAAACAAACCCAAACTGTGTTACACAAATGCAGAACCCCAGTCTTAGAGGCCAAGTGGTCTGAGTTTGTCGATGGGAAATACTGTGTAATTCTTTTAATTAGGGGTGCAGGTTTTTTCCCCTCATTTGTTCCATTCTCTTCTCGGGTCTCAAATCAATCAGATGAAATTCACCTTTTCGGATGGCCTGAATCCTGATCGCTCTGCACACCTGATAGGTAATTTGATCATTGCTTGTGCAGATCACCTCTAAGACTGAAAGGGCCGAGGCTTCCCAGAGATCTCTGTGCTTTTTCCCCTTTTGTGCAGGGCTGAGCTTCACCAACTGGCTAGCTGAAGGTGTTATTAAAAATTTAGAGAAAGAAACAAAGGTGTGCTCTGATGTCTCCAGTTACTCTTTCTACTGTTACTGCAGCAGACAAAAGGCCTCGAGCCTCCCTCATGAATAATGCGACATGGAATATTCTTGATCCATTTTTAATGGCATCAAGCAATAACATTAAGATATTCACAATCTTCAAATTTCACATGGTAACAGGCCTAGTAATCTGTTTTGATTCTGAACCAGGAGAATTAAGACATTTCCTCCAGTAAATTGCAAATCCCCTAACATCAGGACCCCTCTTTGAGGGGTGAGGGGGAGGAGAGGGTACTCCCATATAACATATATAGAGGAATTAAAAAATGTCACTAAGGCTTGGATCTGGAAAGACAACAGGGGGCATTTTCCATAAAGAGGGGAGACATCGGTATTTCAGTCAGTTCTACTAAAACCTACATGGAACTTCTCTATTCTCATGACAGTAATAATTCCATGCTGTATGATGGTTTCTAGGGGGGAAGTTAGTTCCCTCTTTCTCTCTGGAAACATTAGGATGCCAAAGATTCTATGAATGGCCACTGGGGACCATTGGTAAGGCATCCCAGGAAGCTCTTCCTGGAGTTATCTCTTAGGACAACTCAGTTCTTCTATAAGCTCATTTTATAAGTTAAACACCTAAGTAGCTAAGCTATAAAATGGGATGAGAAAAGCTTAGGGTGGGTGAATGAGGAAAAAAATCAGAAAGCAGCTGGGAGTGAGGGGCAGGGATAGAGGTGGGCAGGGTCTGGACAATAAAGCAGATGAGAGCTACAATCATGATCGGAGAAGATCCTTCTGCAGAGACTGTGTCTTTGGATCTTAGCATCCAGTAGGTGCTTAATTACTACTTGAAGTGAATTCAGTCAAACAGAACCCTGGGTATCTGACCCTGAGCTAGGATGAGTTTTTTCTGATTGTTTGTACACTATTAGAGTTGCCCACACTTGAGGAGCTGATTGGTACAAGCATCTCCCAGGGTGGGATTGGAGTCCAGGGATAGCCTACTGCACCGTGTATCACTGCCCCCTGGCTTCACGATGACTTTACCAAAAGTTAGTTAATCTCACTCCCTCACTCCCTGCCTTCCCCTTCTAGAAAGAACTGGGACTAGTTTTGGAGCTAGAAAGGGATCTGGAAAGCTAGTTCTAACTTAGTTTAACTCCTTCATTTCACAGTTGGGGAACCTGAGGCCCAGAAAAGTGATTTGTCTTGACGTGAGTCAGTCAGCCAATAAACATTTATTAAGCACCTGCGATGTGCCTGGCACTGTGCTAAGTAAGCACTAATTGCTGATGAAATAATTGAGGTCAAAGACATGTTTAGAAACCAGTCTTCCTGACTGCTACTCTACACCACTATAGTTCTTGACTTTAAAGTGTCTACAGAGCCTCGGGGCTTCCACAGGAAAGGGCTTGGTTTTGTCACCTGTGAGCAGATGGAAAGTGGTAGGAAATGCCCAAGGCTCGAGGCACAGAGATAAAAGGTCCCCAGTTGAATGGGAAGAGGGCTGGGATTATAGAATCATAGATTTAGAGCTGGGAAAGACTTTGAGGATCAGCTAATCCAGCTGCTTTATTTTATACATGGAGAAACTGAAGCCAAGGGCAATTTAAGTGATTTGCCCAAGATCATAACAACAGTAATAATAACTAGCATTTAAAAGGGGCTTTAAGGTTTACAAAGTGCTTTCTTTCCATGTTATCTCATTTGATCTTCAAACTGATTTTCCACATTTTACAGATGAAGAAACTGAGGCAGAGAAGTTTAGTGGTCACAACCTCAGGGTCACACAGCTAAGTCACAGAAAGATCTGGCATTTGAACCCGGTGCCATGGACTCCAAATCTAGCACTCCTTGGGACACCACACTTTAAATCCTGTTCCTGATACTTAACATTTATGTGTGTATGAGCAAATCATTTCACCTTTCTAAGCCTGGGTGGGGGTGGGGGTGTGGAGGTGGCGGGGGAACTGACCTTACAGGGTTGTGAAGATCAAATGAGAAAATATGTCGAAAGTATTTTTTTGTAAATTTCCAAATGCTATAAAAATGTCATCCACAGGACAATCTTTTCTAGACCGTGGTTTGAGTTTCACCATCAATATTCTATTAGCTTATTTTCCTCCTGATTCTACTTGTTTCTTTCCTTCAGACAAAACTGAACTTCTTCCTTATCTTATCATCTTCTCTCTCCATTGACTTAAAGTCCACGAGTACATTCTCAATACTTTATTAACTTAAATGTTACTCTAATAAATATGTATCAATAAACATAATCCACTCCGTACATCTACAGACACTGACAAACCTTGTCAAAATCAACACCCCATTGCTCTCCTCTAAGATACAGGCAAGCGTGTTTAAGGCAGAAGCCACCGGTCACACATGTCTGCAGGTTCAGAGGTTTTAACAAATATGGGCTTAAGAAATTTTAAAAAACAAACAGCAATAACAAAAAGCTACAAACACATCCTTGAAATAGTCTTTCGGCTACTTTCCAGTCTCTCTAGAAAAGCTAGTAGTGCCCTCTGGGTCTTTCTTTGGTCACTGCCTCTTCAAGAGCGTGACAACGGTCATGGCCAATCCTGGTCTTTATGTCACAAGATCATTGAGAGGCAGGACTTTGTATTGCTCATCTTGATATCCCCCACAATGCCTTCGTTCAATGTCTCAAATACAGTAGATGCTTAGTAGATATTTGTTCAACAGATTACTTTCTAGTAGTAAGACACTGTTCTGTTCTTTAGTTTTCCTTGGTAAACCCTTTGTCCATTGTTTTCCCACAGGGAAACACTCAAACTCTTTCAGACAAATGCCATACCCTCTTCCTTATTCTCCTGCCCAGCCTGGCACAAGTGTCTTGATAAAGCTTGTGGTTTTGTGAGTAGCATATAGTAGCAATTATTTCCACTTCTAAACAAGCCTGCCAGTGCACAGAGGGTCGGTCTGTGCACTTCTAGAAAGCTTTATCTCCTTGAAAGGACATAGGGCTTTTGAAAAACTCTGTGGAAGATATAGTAGCAATAAAGCCCCTCTCATTCACCTTTCCTTTAACACTATTGCAATTGTTCTGGTTTGTAAGCTGTGCATCCCTCTATTACTCAAATATTAGTCAAATGGTCAGGGCAAAGGAAGAGCTCAGGTTCTAGCTGGAGGACTTCTGAGCTTGGTGGAAGGATCGAGCTCTATGTGGGGTGAGCAGAGGTATGGGGTGGCTGGAGTTGTCTGATCCCAGCTTGAGTCGGAGGTTTCAGGAATATGAGCTTATCCAGTGTTTCCAAGACACATCAAGTCTGTTAGCTTCCACTTTAGGTAGAATTTTTTTAAAGCTGCTGCTATCCCTTCTGGGTTACTTGAGAGAAGTAAGAAGTCATTAGATCTCTCATTCACAAGAGGAGTAGAGGTTGAGGGGTAGAGATGGGACACAGGGACCTGGGGAAGGATGAGACAGGAAAAGGAGGGTCTGTTCCCAATAGTGTTGACTGATGCTTCAGCACCCCGACTTGGTCTCACTTCAGCCCATGCTGCGTCTCCCTGTGCCTCCGGAGATCCACCTTTCGCTGGAAGCCTTTCCCACACAGGTCACAACCAAAGGGCTTAAAGCCAGTGTGCTTTCGGCTGTGAGTGATGAGATTAGAACTCTGGCTGAATGCTTTGCCACACACCTGGCATTTGTGGGGCTTCTCACCTGCAAAGATGTAGAGAGTTGGAGTCATGGGGTGTGCAGGTGGGAAGGGAAAAAAATCTGTTAGATAAATCACCTGCACTCAAAAAGGTATGAAGAAATCTGTCCTGTGCCCTGGCTTCTCCATAGACCCCTGGCTTAACCCAGAAGACCATGGCAAAAGGATCCTTGAATTACAGCAGTCAGGCAGTATACAGGAAATTCGTGGACATGTGAGTCTAGGTACCAACAGTCATCTTGCCAGGCAAAGCACAGTAATGAGGACCTGTGGCCTGCCACCTATTATCACAATGATGCATTTTCCATGGGCCCCTGTCCTAAGTGAGATGCCCCAAACCCAGGCTTCTTGCAATAGGGGAAAAGAGCAAAGGTTTTCCTACAGTCTAAATTATACCCTAACAAGGAGCTCACACTCTCAAACAAAGCAAAAAACTGTACAGAGAGGAGAGGACGACTCACTGTTTCTCTTGTTTCTCTGAATCCCCAAGGAAAAATTTCAAATTGGCAAAGGGGTGTTGTGAGGCACAAAAAGAGGGTAAGGGATGGTTCATATCAATGATAATGTTATTTCTTTTTATCTCTGTATCCCCAGAATTTATCATGGTGTCTGACAGAAGGATAAACTGGAGTGACTAAAAACTGGAATTAAAGTATAAGAATAATAACCAGCATTTCTATAGCATCGTAAGGTTCGCAAAGTGCTTTACAAATATTTCCAACAACTCTGGCAGGTAGCCGCTGTTATTGTGCCCATTTTACAGATGGGGAAACTGATGCTGAGAGAGGTTAAATTACTATCCCAAGATCACATAGCTAAGAGTCTATGGAAGAGTCTATGGCTATATCTGAACCTAGGTCATCTTGGCTCGTAGCACTATCTCTATCCACTGTGCTACCTAGCTACTTCGGAGTCCTGATTTTAAAATCCAAGTTTGGCCAATAATTTTTTGCTGCAAGTCTGGTCTTTCTCCACTCATCCCACCAACTCCCTTTGCTCTTATTAGTACAATCCATTTCTCTCTCTCCTCTCTCTCTCCGCCCCTCTTCTCTCTCCTCTCTGATTCTCTCTCTCTCTCTCTCTGACTCTCTATCTCTCTGTCTCTCCATTAACAGGATTCTTTCCTTCAGCCCCTTTAGATTCTCTCTCTCTCTCTCTCTCTCTCTCTCTCTCTCTCCCCCTCCCTGAGGTGGATTCTTTAGAATTTCTTCAGAAACTGGCACATTCTCATCATAATTTGTTAATTAAGTAACAAGCAAACAGACCTACTGGCTTTCCCTTTACCAGGAATGAGCTCTTGCATTATTTAGTGAATGGGCAAATGCCAGAGATTTCTAAACATTTTCCACCCACTACTTTAGTTAAAGCCTGCCCTAGACAAAATTTGAGGTCCATGAGGTGGTCTTCTTGGGAGCCTCTGTTCTCCTGTATCTCTCCCTTTTAATACTGCTGCTCCAGACACCTGATGCTTCCATGTCCTTCCCAGGTTGCCTGTGATTCTCCACACAGTGTACTGTCCTAAGCATCAGTCCATGCTCCAGACTTACAGATTCAGAATCTTGGACCAGAAGAGATTCCCTATTCCAAGTCCCATATTTTCCAGATAAGACAACTGATGACCCAGAAGGGCAATGACTTGTGTAACAGCTTGATAACTCATGGTAGAGACAAGCCTGGAATCTAAGCCTCTTGCAAAAGGTTTGGAGGTTTTTACAACCATGGGGGTTTCCAATGTTCGGCTTATTTTCTTTAATCACTTTACCTGGTTTTGCCTCCCCCCTTTGGGGGGAGCGGGAGAGGGAGAAGGAAGATTGTGACTTAACAGGCACCAGTGTGTCACCAATGTTCAAAGGCAAAACCACAAATGAGACCACCCAATGCGTTGGTGGCCACCTCAGGGGTAATTAAAAGAGCCCTGGGAGGCCTCCCAGCCCCAAACTGCCTCCCCTGGGGTGCACAAAATCTCCATATTATTCATTCTTTGCAGTTAAAGCATTGAAAGCTCCCTAGTCAAAATAGAATTGTTATCTGGGAGGCTGGTGCATTATCCAGTCATCACTCCCTTAAAGCCATCAGATTAGATAACAGAATTCAGAAAGATGAAGGTCTGGACCACAGAACAGGTAAGTTTTGAGAAAAGACCAAGCAGTCAAGAAAATAGACACAATATTCCCTCCCTCCAAATAACAGTGAAGCCAGGTGGTTGAAGTGACTCCGCTGAATAGGCAAAGTGGAAGCCCTATAAGGATCTCTGTACAAATATCAAGACTGAAGCTCAGACCCCAAACTCTGGAGCTGGTAGCAGCAGTTGAAGGTGGGGGTAAGGAGGTGGGACAAGAATAGAAGGTCTATTTTTCCTGGGGATAGAGACACTATAACATGACATGACTAGGATCTTAGGGGGCCCAGATCCAAACCACGACCACTCTGTGCCATAATCACGCTCTGTGCCATTTTCTAAATAAACTGGGGATAGATGTTAAAGGGACAGACCTGGGCAGTGTTTCATTTTCACTCCAGCCTCCTTACTCTGGTGGCTTTCTCCAAACCCACCTACTGTGAACACTTACACCCTGCAAGGAAGGCCAGGGGCACATGGAGAGCAGGTGGAATATAGAGAAAGAGCAGGATATGCTGGTCCTAAGGGTAGGGAAGGTAGAACAGCTGAAGAGAAAGGTGTACGTGTAAATGGACACAAGAAAAAAGGGTGGAGTTTTTTTTAGTGGAGACTGTGCCTCTGAGATGGGCTGTTTGGGTTGTGGTACCCCAGATGTTTACCTGTGTGGATAAAGGTGTGTTTCTTCATGTCTGATTTCTGGTGGAACCTCTTTCCACAATACTGACAAGGGTACGGCCGCGTGTCGGAGTGGATGAGCAGGTGAGTGGAGAGGGTGGAGGATCTCTTGAAGCTTTTACCACAGATCTTACAATCAAAGCTTCGTTCCTGAAGAGAGAAGACCGGGTATCAGCTTAGGTGTCCACCCTCCTCATTCCACCCTCCACCAGATCACTAATAAGGGATCTCTTGAAATTGCTTTGTTACTGCTTATCTGTGTAACTGTTGGACCATCTCCCTCTCCCCAGGAGACTCTTCGTTGCTTACTGGAAGGCACTTCAGAAGTCATTTAGATTCTTTAAAATCAGGGTAGTCCCAGGTCCATAGCACAGTGCCCACCTCCCACATAAAGGCATTTAATAAATATTTCTAGAATTGAATTGTTGAATCCTTATGAGGCTAACCCAGGCTGTAAGTAGCTGAGTCCCTCAATACCTCTACCCCTTAATACACAAAAACAGCTCCCCCATATATCATTCTTCCCCTACATGTCACAAGTTTCCCTCCCTTGCTACTTACTCACCTTGTTTTCTTTGTCCCATATTACCATTCTTTTCCACCACCACCACCCCTTCCTCTCTCTCTGTACACTTTTCCCCCCTACACAAACACTTCTCACTCTGTGAACCACTCTGAATACAAAATCTCCCCACCTTAGTTTCTTTCACCCATTTACACACATACACCCTCGCTCCCCAACAGACTTTTCAAAGTTTCCCACCTCTTAGTCAATTAAAACTCACAGTGCAGTGGAAAGAATGCAGACCTCTGAAGTCAGAGGATACTTCCTCCATTTTTTGCTCTGACGTTTATTACCTGTGTGACCTTGGGCAAGTCATTCAACTTCCCTGAACCTCAGTTTCTTCATTTGTAAAATGAAGAGGTTGGACTTAAAATCCCTTCCAGCTATAGATTTCACCTTCTGTCTTTGTCCTTTGAACAACCAGGACAGAGAAGTCTTTTCAAATTAAGTGCCTTTCAAAATCAGGGTGCTAGAGAATTCACTCCTTAACTGGGCAAACAGATTTTTGCCAGAGAGCTGGATGCTCTTCTTTCTCACCCACAAGAGGGATGAGGGCTGGGGCACTAAACTGCCATTTGGGAGAAAGGAGAGAGGTTAGAGGCAGAGCTAATGAAAGCTGAAACATTCAAGCTCGAGTAAAGAAAACCAAAGTGATGAGCAGGATTTGAGGCCTTTTTTTTTTTCAAGGGGGGGAGACCTGTGGTGTCATTGACATAGTTTCAAACTCCCACTAACAAAGCAAATGTTACCTGCTTGGAAGCTCTTGGTCTTAGAGAGTTGTGCATGGAGCATTGAAAAGCTAAATGACTTTTCTAGGGTCATACAGCCAATAAATGTCAGAGGTGGCTAGTGCGCTGCTGGAGGAAAGTAGGAGGGAAAACAGTTATTCCAGAGCACGGGGAGACGGGTCGAACGCCTTAGGACCAGGCTGGGAAGACTCGAGCCCGATTTCTTTTTTTTTTTTTTTTTTGAACCCGACTTCTTAGAGAGTGATTTGGTCGAGTCAGTTATTCAAAGTAACACCCACCCCTTCTCCCGTTTGGGTGCGAGAGACACTAATTTGCTGGCTGCGGGCGAGCTCGGATGCTTACCTGTGAATGCACGGCTTTATGCTGCTCCAGGCTCACCGCGTGCCCGAAGGTCTTCCCGCACATCTCACAGGCGAAAGGTCTCGTGCCACTGTGGGACCTGCGCACGTGCACCTCGAGGCCATGGGGAGTGGAGAACACCTGGGGTGCAGTGGGGGTGGGGGGAGAGGGAGGAAAGAGGCTGAGAGGAGGGGCGGAGGGAAGGAGCTCGAGGACCTAGAAGGGACGGACTTGAGGGAAGGCACAGAAAAGGCTGGGAGTGGCCTCTGGGGCCCACCCGCCAAAGGAGCTGACCCGGCAGGAGGGCAGGGCGCACGGACGGGGGAGGGCCAGAGGGACACCTGGGCCCCCGCTCACCTTGCTGCACTTGATACACTTATAGGAGCCGGTGTTGAGTAGGAGGCGAGTACAGAGTAGCTCAGACTCCACCTTGATGCCGGAGCCCTTGTCCGGGTACAGCCCACCAGCCGCCGAAGGTCGCTCGTATAAGCGGGCGGCCGCCGCCACCGCAGCAGGACCGAAGTCCCTATAGAGGCCCAGGGCAGAGCCGCCACTGCCTGCGCCGCCGCTGCCCTCGGAGGCCCCGCCGCCGCAGCCCCGTTCCGGGCTGTAGAGGGCTGCCGGAGCGCCAGGCTCCGAGTTCCGTTCGGCGAAGAGGCCCAGCCCAGCGCCTCGCTCCAGGGCATGGCAAGGCCGGTAGCTCTGCACCAGATGCCGCAGGTCGGAGCCTGACAGGCTGTTCCATGTATAGGGCTTGAAGGACACCGGGAAAGGCTGTGCATCGTCCAGGGAGGGACACACGGACTTCTCGGAAGCTGTGGAAGCAGCGGGGACATGAGGGCGCGGTCACAACCACTCCCAGCCCCGGGACTAGGTGTCTATCCTAACTCTTCAAGCAACAAAAATCAGTCCCCAAATCCATCCAGCCTCGAAACCCACCACTAATCCCAATCCTTATCTTTCCCGAGACATCCTTAAAGACAATGATCCAAGTAGTGTGGCCGGGGTGCACCGGTCCACCCAATGCCGGTGGCTTGGAGCAAGGGCTGTCATTCCCTATGTGGATAATTCTCTTTTCTAGCTCAAGAGCGACACAGAGTAGGAGCTCAATCAATAGTGGCCCAATTGACCCTAACACCGCACAGAGCGATTTCTGACGAAATGTCTCATGGTCAGAAAATTCAGCCTCTGGACAGCGCTCGCCTACCTCTCTGGGGGGGTCAGGGGCAGAACTCATCCAAGCTGACTCCTCCTCCTTCTCTCTGCCGGGGGTTGGGGGGGGGGGGTTGGGGAGGTTAAAGAGTTAGCAGGATGTGAGGCAGGCCGCGAGGGAAAAGGGGACCACAAAATGCTGCAGAAATGCATCTAGCAGGAGAAACAAACAAGAAACTGGCTTTATCTTTCGGAAAGCTGAAAAGTGCCGAACTAGGGGCAGGAGGAGGTAAGGGTGGGAGTGGGGAGGGGGACCGGAATGGGACAGTCTTTGAGGTGAAACCATCGAGAGACTAGATCAGCGCAGACAAACATCCAGGCCAGCACTGCAGAATTTACACACTTAAAATTCCCACCTGATCGGATTTCCCGATCCTCTAGAAGTGTTTTTCTTTCCAAAAGCTGCACACAGTCACAATTTTTTCTCAAAATAATTTTACATATATGCTGTGAGTGTAGTATGCATGTGCACACACCCTAGTTGGACGGTAGTCCAATCAGTGTTGCTTAACTTAATAGGATCAGCCCAGTGTTTATTTAGAAAATGTTTTAGAGAGGCTCAGATCCTGTGTTTGCACCTTTCAAGATGGAATACGCTGTATGCCAAGGTAAACACGGAGAACATGTATTCATAGAAACATTGGAGTTTTGGGTTTAGCAAAATCATAATAATACACTGTCTCGGAAAATAATGGGGGTGTGTTTAAAAAAACTAGGAACCCCCCAAAAAACTAGGAACCAAGTCTCGAGGTTCCTTAAAAAAAAAGTAAAAAGTACTTCTGAGAGGGCAGAATGGGAAAAGTATTAGAACTCCAAGCAGGAGTTGGTCATGACTCTGACTATAGCATAGGACAGTTACTTTCTCTCTCTGGTTCTTAGTTTCCTTAGCTATGAAGCAAAGGTTGGGCTGGGATGACTTTTAAGGTCCCTTTCAGTTCAGATCCTAGGATTCTACGTCTCTGGGGAAAATCCAGCTCAACTGCCGGCTCTAATTCTTCCAATTCGGGAATACAGAAGGAGCCAGCCTCCGAAACCAAATAGATGCTCAGTTCGTCCATCCTCAGCTCCTCCTTTCCGTGTACCTGCCTATGCAGTTATTTCGTTTTCACAAAACTCGCTGCATTCAGATTCCAACAACCAAGGAGACCCTGAATCTTTGGCTAAGTCTCAGTTCTGGTTCCCTAACTAAACAAAACGAAAAGCTAGGGGTTAGGAATTCTTTTCAAGGAAGACCCTTCCTCGGGATCGTTGGCTCGGGAGCCAGTTTAGATGAGGGGTGGGGGTGGGGGTAGTGATCCTAAGGGAACCAGGCGAGATATGGAGCAAACCGCACCCCGCCCCCCGCCCCGTCAAAGATCAAATCTCAGATTAGACAGGAGACCTGGACAGACATTGGTGGAGTACAGAGCCCTGGCTACTGAACCCGGGAAGGAGGCTGGTTTAGAGAAACACCTTTTTTTCTCTTAGTCCCTGTTTCAGTATGAAGCCTTCCAATGCTTGAAGTAGTTTCACGTATAAACCATTTTTTAACTACAAGACACTAAATTCAGTTCCCCACTCTTCTTTTCAGTGACTTTCCCCACCACACAAACACACACACACACACACACACACACACACACACACACACACACAGCCATATACTCCGAAGCAGGGCCTTCTCCCCGCACTTGCCCACTTCAAGGAAGAGTCATGGTTGGGGGGTGCCCTCTTTGCTGGGATTCTGAGTTAGGGAAAACACCCCCTGGCGATGCCTGCCCCCGCCCTTTCACTCTGAGTTGAGCTCCGAAAGTCACCCGCAGCAGCAGTGGCCTCCACCCTTCCTGTCCCCGCATGTCTTGTCCTTCCATAGGGAGAGGGCAAGCGGGCTCTCCAGCCACCTCGCTCCCCAATTCTAAAGAACTATGATTGGAAAATTCAAGTTAAAGAGGGAAAAGGGGGGAGATTTTCCCTATCTGACATACTGTCTCATCAACAAGAAAACCCTAATGCTCCCTCTGGGGAAAAATACAAGCAAAATAACTCGGACCCCTTAGTCTCACTTTCACCTGCGCAGAAATTTCCTGGATCTGCCCACAGTGGCCAGGATTTAACCCAAACTGAATTTGGACGCAAACTTGTGCTCAGAGGTCCCCCACGATGCTAACCTGCCCGTAATTGCCTAATTCCCTTTTTTCCCTGCCCCCACCCCCACCCCGGCAGATCCACGGCTCTAGCTACCTGGAGATGCGGAAGGCGATGGGGGCCTCCAGAAATCTTCAAACTCCGAGCTCCTATCGCAAACGCTGCCCTCACAGCTGGCTGGAGACACTGAGACCGCGTCAGGGGCCTCAGTCAGTTGGGACTCTGGGGAGATAGGTCCTTGGGGCTCTGGCTCAGAAGGCCCTGGGCTCGAGTCTCCTGGCATCTTGCTGTCTGCCTCGGGAAAAGAGCGAGAGAGTTAGTCCAGGGTTGGAGCCCTGGGAGCAAGGATGTGGGGTAAAGTGGCCCCCTTTAGGCACTCCCCGGCAGTTCGAGAGTTAGGGCGCCTGGTCCAATGACCGGGAAACAGCCGGCTGGAGACAGCTTTCTGTCTTCACTCCCGGGATAAGGGCAAATTTCTCTTCTCCCTAGCAAGGGTCAATGGACGTGAGTGGACAGCAAGTGGAACAGTGCCCACAGAGTGTACCTGGGCTTAAGCGGGTGGCGTAGATGGAGTGATGAAGAGGGTAGCTCGTCTTCTAAACTAACTCTTTAAAACAAACAAAAATAACAGTAATAGGAGTGGCAGAAGGAACTGGAGAAATCCAAGGGGAGGAGAATGGGGACGGAAAAGGGAAAAGGAAAAGAGCCCACGTTCTACTCTGTTTGGTTCCAAGAGGAGGAAGGAGGCACCGGGCCCGGGGTGGATCGGAGAAAACAGAAAGGACTCCCGTGAGAGGCAGGGGCGGTCAGGAGACCTAGGGCCGGCGTCGGGGCTGACTAAGGGACAACCGTGCATTAACCGATTGAGACTGCGGACAGATCTACTCTGCCTCCGGGCACCGGGTCCCTCAGTCCTGACATGGACTCAGCGCCGCACCTGCGCAGATCTGCGCCAGCACATTCTCCAAGCGGAGACCGTAGTCCTGGTCCTGCGAACGCGGCTGGTGGTAGCTGTGCGCCTTCTTGCTCTTCACAAGGAAAGACCGAGGCATCCTCTTCGCCGTTATCCTTGCCGCCTCCGCTCCTCCAACCGCAACCAACTCTCCGTTCCTCTTTCCAGGTTCCACGAGCACCACGTTCACTCCAGGGTCACACCTGCTCGGCTTCCAAGCCGCCACCTCGGAGACCTGCTCAGGGATAGAAGGGTCGAAGCGCGGGTTAAGAGATCTAAGGCTGGGAGGGGACTAAGCAGTGATCGAGGGAAAGATGCCTGGCTAGGGGGATGGGGCCCGGGTCAGGGAGGGGCCGCCATGGGGAGGAGTCTTCGCCTCGGTGGCGCTGCTCCGCTCACCAGGTGGCAGGCACTCAGACAGGTGGCGAGAGCCGCCGGCTGCCTCTGCAGACGCAAACCCAAATCGTAAAATGACTGCCCTCGAAGCAAAGGGGCCTCTCCTTAGGATAGCTCAGGCCTCTCTCCTCTCCACCCCCCAGCTGGCCTCTCCTTCCCTGTTTCCACACACTACTCTATATCTGTCCCCCGCCTTCGGGACTCCTCCCCTTCCCCTCAAACCTCGCTGGGGAAATCAAACCCGCCTGGAGGGCCAAGAGTGAGACAGTCTCGATTCACTCGGTTACCCGAACTCGGTCACTCAATCCCTGGCCTGTATCTGTCATCTGGAAGGGAGGGGGGAGGGGAGGGGCACTGGACGGTAACTGAGATGCTCGCCTACTGTGCAAGGGGGTAGCTAGAAGGCCAAGGGGCCATCCGGAGCCAGGATCCGGTCTGCAAAGGAGGACAAGCTCAGATAGAGACAAAGAGGGTTAAGGGGACAGGAAGATACACACTAAGGGCAGAAATCTAATGTCAAAGGAAAATCACATACACACACAGCCTATGGAAAGTTAATTAGCCCTGGAAATGGCGGCTGAGTGGATCAAAGACACAACAATGACGGGGAGGGGGACTGAAGTAAACAGGAGACCTGACCTCAGTGATCCTTTTACTTGTAAGAAAGGGGCGTTATCTGTTCTGGTAGTCCAAAAAAAAAATGTTTTTGTAAACAAAAGTTGTTTAATGCTGGGAGAGGCCTCCTAGGCCCAGCCCCGGACTCTGGAAACGCTCAGACTCTAGAATCAGGTGAGAAGCAGAGCCCGGGGAGAACGGAAAGTTATTGGGACAGACTCATTAGCAAGGAAATTCGAGCTCCTGGGAGGCTGTGGCCGCTACCGCAGGTAGAGGAGGGCCGGAGGCGGGAGGGGCCTGGGGACAGCTCTGGGCTGCAGCTTGCTGCTACTGACGCCACTGCCTGGAAAGCCCAGGGAGCTAGGACGTTTTCACCTCCCTGTCCCCACAGTCTAGCTAGGGACTGGGGGAGAGGTTAGGAGTAGCCTCTTGTAGAGGGGAGAGAGCAGAAATAGCTCCTCTACCTTCTCGCGGGTCTCCTCTATGGCTGAACAGGTGAGGCCTCTTTAAAACGAATCTGAGTAGTGTTCGCCTCTACATTACCCGAGGTGGCACCCAATCGACCAGCCCTAGGAAGATCAGGACGACAAAGGGAAGCCAGGAATGGAGAAGCCTACATTCAAGCAGATGGGTGCTCCTCTGAATTGGGGACAGAGGACCTTTTCCGGTCGCCCAGCTCTCCCTCCAGCCTGTGTTCACCCTCTCCACTTCAGTCAACATCTTTTAGACAATACCAACCCTCAGGACCCAGGCACAGAAATGTGCAGATGAACTGCCTTGAGTCCTTCAGGACAGAAAACCCAGTTTGTAAATTTCCAGGGTTAGTCTGAGCTGGAAGGTAGAATTCTATCTCCCCCTAACCCTCAGCCCCTCTCCTCTCTACTCTGTCCTGCTACCTGGGTGCACAGGCTTTAGAGAAAAGGATAACTGGGGGGGGGGGGGAGCGGAGGGGGAGGGGCGAGATAGAGAATTATTTCGACACCACTCTCCTTTCTAAGATTATAAATGTGTTATTCAGAGACATGCTATTTCCCCCCTCGCTGCCACACCACAACACACACACACACACACACGGGAGCTCTCTGTCTCTCTCTGTCTCTGTCTCGGTCTTAGTCCCTGTCTCTGTGTCTCTGTCTCTGTCTGCCTGTCTGTCTGCCTGTCTGCCTGCCTGTCTGCCTGCCTGCCTGCCTGTCTCTCTCTCTCTCTCTCTCACACACACACACACACACACACACACACACTCGGAAGCTCTCTCTCTCTTTCTCTTTGTCTCTCTGTCTCTGCCTCTCTCTCGCGCGCGTGTAACACACACACACACATACACACACACACACACACACACACACACACACCTGGCCATCCGTATACTGTCCCGCACTGGTTGGTGACCGAGTCTCTTCCCAGGAATCCTTCCGAAATGACACCACGTCTCCCTCTGCTTGCGTTTCTTCTGGCGTCGAAGCAGATGGACCCTCCAGAAAGAAAGAGCAAAGTCAGTTTGATTCCCCGAACATTTATTTCGAGTCTGCTTAAGTGGCAGGCCCTGGAGACGCAAAGACAAAAACGAAACAGTCCCTGCGCTCAAGAACTGACATCCCACTGCATACCCACAAACGACTTCAAGCCAGCCAGCTCCAGGAACAAAAATGAAAATCGAAGAAAAATGAAAAGCCAACGAAAGGCGTCTTTGAGCGTCACCCCAGGCGGAGGGATAGTCGACGAATGCCACAGTACTGGTCCACCTGCCCTTCAAAGCATTCTTAAGGAGGTGCAGAGAGGGGCAAGCAGGGGGAGGCCTGATGAGCGCCTCTGTCCCTTACAGTCCGGATTTCAGTTGTTTCCCAGATTCCAGAGAAGTGGTTCTGAGCTACCCTGGAGAAAAGTCTTTCCTCTCATCCTGATCTGGATACATTTAGCGGGCATCCCCCAAGGCCAGGCCTAGCCACCCAAAAATACTGTCTCTGCCTTTTTTCCCCCCACCAGTACTCGCTGTCAGAGATGCCTACCCAGGGCAGTGGACCAGTGCTCCCTTGGGTTGGCGGGATGAGAAAGGAAGAAGGGGGAGACAAGACTCGGTCTTCTCAGGACCTGGGGCAGAGCCCTGCTCCTTGGGACTCCCTCTCTCTTTCCCCGTGCCCCGTCGGCGCCCGGCCAAGGCCACAGATACAACCCGTGGGAAGGCTGCCTCCAGGGTGCAGCTGGCGTCGCTGGGGGGCGGGGGAAGGCAAAGACTCAGCCTGGGACTCAGGTCTCCCTGAACAAGGCAGCTAAAAAGGCCCAAGAGAAATGCAGAGGTTCGGAGCCCTCTTCCAGACCCGCAATGGCCAAATTTTCGTACACCTTCAAGAGGCCTGAGCCCACCCGGTTCTGGGAACCTGGGAGTCGGAGGAGGTGAAGGGGGCGGCTCCTTTTCCTTAGGTGGGTCTCCTTCCCCTGGGGCCTCCCCCTGTACCCCCGCGTACACACACACCACTTCTGAACAACGCAAACCGACCAGTACACTTCCCACACTCCCCCAATACCTCCCCATTCTTCCATCTCAGGAGAAAGGGGCAGAGAAAGGGGTGTGGCGGCTCAAAAAAGCCAGGAGCACCAAGGCAGGAGAGTGCCTTGGGCTCCGCTAGAAAACTTGGGCATCAGAGCCTGCAGCTGGGCACTTGGAAACTTCCGGAGCGTAGGCGCTGGGGCGCAGGCCGAGGGGGACGCACACTCTCTCCCATTTGCCCCGAGGTCAGGACATGGAGGGGAGTGCTCCCACCTAGTCACCGGACCGATAGAGGGATGAAGCGCTACCCTAGGGATCCCCAGTCCGGCTTGGCCCCTTCCCTCCTTTCCTGCGCTTTCCCTCGGCCACTGCCACCGCCCCGGGACCCCAGCTGGAGATGCGGAGAAGCCCGAAGGGAGATGCTTACCATGCACGGGTCCGCACTCGGGAGCCGCTACAATCTCCAGCCCCTTTTCAAACTGAGTCTCGCTTTTGGAAGACCGCGCTCTCTCTGGCTGCTTTTTTTTCTTTCAAAACTCCTTCCGAGCTCAGCCCCCAAAACCACAAACTTCACTTCCTGAGCGTTAGGGAGCAAAGCTAGCACAGACCGCTCTGAGTTGATCGCCGCCGCGCCGCCCCCCCCCCCCGGCCGGGTCAGGCTTGCAGTTACTCCTCGCACCCTCACCCCAAGACCAGAGCCCCAAGAATCGGACTGGTCTCCCTCCCCTGTCAATTCCTTTGGTCTAGGGGCCACGAGGGTGCCTGAGCGCAGGCTCCGGGCAAGGTGCGGAGACCGAGGTTTGGGAGGCCTGGGTCTCTCCTCCCACTTTCTTTCCTCTCGGCTTTTTGCCCTTGACTGGTTGATTGGGACTGGTTGACTGGGGGGGGGGGGAAGGGGGGGAGGGAGGAGAATGGGTTAACACTGGGCTCTGAAAATGACACGAAAGAAACTGAACTATTCTTGGCCCCGAGTGCGACTTCCGAAGCGAGAACAAGTTACCAGATTCAGGACACAGATTGACTCCGGTGGCGCATAAGGACCAGGAGGAGGAGGAGGGAGGAGGAAGGGGAAGAGTAAGGAGCCCGATGGACGCACCTCGGAAATCGCACCTCCGCCCCCTCCTCTGACAGCTTCGGTCCCCCCAATCTTGCTGGCCCCCCTTGTCAGCACGCCCCTCGGAACCCAGCGCGCCCTACGCTGGCCCTGGCAGCAGTCCCAACCGTGCCCCACCCCCTGAGTTAGGGGATCTGAACCCCTCTCAGGCTGAAATCCATCTCCCATCCCCACCTAGGTTTCTGTGGGCTCTGAAGATTCCCCGGGCCTTCAGTCCCTTGGGGGTTCTAACCCTAGGTGGGGTGTCAGCCTCCCCGCACCCTCATCTGTCTGCAGTTCACTTCCCTCCCACCCCCAGGCACCTGGAGGCTCCCATGTTCCCCTGACCTGCAGCCCCCAAAAGCCTGAGGGCTCCGAGGCCTCCCCTCCTCCCCCCACCTCCCAGTCTGCGGGCCCTCATTATCACACTAGCTATTACAGGGCTGCTCTGAAGCGCCAAAGTCTGAAGGGAGCCGGAGCGGCCCCGCAGCCCCCGAAATAACTTGTTGTGGAAACACTTCGGGATAAATACGCCCAGCAGGGCTGAAAATACCTTGACGCCCCATCCGAGAGGTTTGCTCATTTCCCTTCGGATTTAGGTAATGGTTAAATTTGGAACGGGTGGGCGAGCCGCGGGCCCCCAGCGGAGAGCAGCTCATAAGTCCCTGCCCCGGGTGCAGGGGCGGGAAGGGGAGAGAAGGCCGAGCCACCAGCTAGCACGCACACCAGCGCGTACATGTACACCCGCGCGCCACCTTCGCGTGCGGACCTTCTAGGCAAGGTTGCACGCATCTCGAGGCTCCTGGGCCTTGCTTACGGCGGTTAGAGCTGCAAAATTAAGAGCCGAGCCTGCTCCTGGAGCCCGAGTCACCCAGGCCAGCGGGGAACGAGGGGGCGGAGTGGCACCGGCTCCTCAGCTGACCCCGAGGGACGAGCCCGGGCCATTCCCAGAGCTGAGCTCAAGGGGAACGCGTGCGTGGGGGTGGTGGTGTGAAGTAGGGGGCCTACAGCTCCAGACACCACGTGCAGAGCGCCCAGCCCTGCCCCTTTCCCTACGATTCCCAAAAGAGGAGAGAGTGCCCGCCTGGGTCTGCCAAAAGTCCACTAACAACCGCAGGCGTCCCTACTGGTTCAGACACAGACTGTCGCCTTGTCAATCAATTGGTCCACGTTTTGGTCTCTGAATACTAAGCTCCTAGCAGTCAACTCAACCAGCACTGTGCTAAGCTCTGAACTCTACCCTGTACACCACAGGCGCTTAATAAATGCTTGTTGAATGAATGAACAACTGCATTTTATACACGAGGAAAATAAACTTCGATCAATTCAATTCCATTAAGCGCCTGTTATGTATCGGGCACCGTGCTAAGTCCTAGGGATTCAAAGAAGACAAAAACAGCCCTTGCCTTCAAGAAGCGCATATTCTAAGAGAACTTGAGAGAAGTACGTACCCAAGACTCTATTTCCTAGACTACCCAAAGGTAAACTGTTGTCCGATTAGAGCCATTTGTTAATTAACTCATAAGTGTCCAAACTCACATAGCTTGAAGAGTTCGGATTTAACTGAGTTCTTGCTCCTCTCCCCACCTCCTGCCTCAGAATCGTAAACTTGTCAATCTTTCTCCCACACATGCCTACCACTGTGCTTGAACACAGTAGATGCTCAATAAATCTTTTTTGAATGAATGAGGAGCCTGGTGTAGTGCCAACGACATGCCCCTTAAGGCTCAGGAGATATGCATTCTGGTCCCAGCCCTCAGGGCTGTGTGACCTTGAACAAATCACTACTCTCTGCACTCCAGGTTCCTCGCCAGCCAACTGAGGGGATTAGCCTAGATTACTTCTGAGGTACTTTCCAGTCCAGACATTCTAAGATTTAGTGATACTGACTCCCTTAATCAAACAGAAAAGCCTCAAACAGAATTAGGTGTAGACTGTGACCCATATCAACTGTCTTCCGTCGTCTGGTACTATTTCCCTCAGGCTATTTGTAATTTAGGTGTTCCTAGTGGCTAGGGGGCAACATCGCCGAGATTTCCCTACGTACTGAGTGAAATTAAATTCTATTCAGTGGTTTGGCGCACAGTAAGTTTTCAAAGCTGAATTTTGAGGGGAAAGGTTTTGTTCTTTTCTGCAAAATTACACAATACCCCCCCCACACACACACACACATACACATACACACTCAGTAACACACCCTTTCAAAGAAATGGAGGAGACTTACTTTCGGGGAAGCTACAGGAACCAGGCAGTGTACTGCCATAGATAAGGTCTGTGGGCTACTTCCTTTAATGAAAGTATAAGAATGATTTGTAATCACTCTTGCAATCGGTAGTATGTAGGTGGTTTGGAATTGCGTAAAGCATTTTTGTCTCAGTGTAGACAATGAAAATAGACTTCTTAAATTTTAGTTTAAAAATTCCCTGGGGATTCTTGTTTAAGAATACAGAATGATTCGTATAGCAAGTCTCTATTTTCTAGACTACCCAAAGGTAAGCTGTTGTCCGAATTAGAGCCAGGAACAAATTAATGGGATTTTAGGATAATCAAATGTCTTCGGTACTCTGCCCTTTCAGAAAGTTTACAGTAATGGTGCTTCGGGTATAATTCGAGAAACGAGGAGACTTGGTTTGGCGAGAGTGGCCAAAAGTGAACTTTACTAAAAATAGATCCCTTTTGATGGAAAAGCTGGTGTCCCTTATTACTGATTTAATACTTTTTAACCTTTGTCTTTTTCATAATGCTTACACTCTGGCTATTTTCCCACCTCCATGCCTTACTTAGATTGCTCGTAGTTCGGAGGATGTTTCCTGTTCTCGTTGGTTGGTCGAATCCATCTTTTAAAGTCTAATCCCGACCTTTTCCAGGGAACCTTCTCACAATCTCCTCCTGCTCCCCGCACCCGCCCAGGAAAGAACTCTCCCCTTCCCCCAATGGAGCAAGTGGAACATCTCTGAATGAACACTTTCTTTTGCACTCCTGGGATGAAAGTATTACGCTTAAAAAAAAAAAAAGACCAAAACTGTAATCACTGTGTATACTCCCCCTTTTCCTCAAATAACAGCAGAGAGAGAATAAGAATTCTTGTTATCTAAACTTAGTTAAGCATCTAGCACAGTTCTCAGTACGTAGTTTTTAACTGATATCGGTTGAGTTGACTAGACGATTACTAAAAGACAAATTAAATAAGACAAAAACAATTCTCTCCCCTGTCCGCTCTACTTGCAGAAAAAATGGTTTAATTTGAAAGAAAACGCAGAAGACGACAGGTTGAAATAAAAGGAAATCTCTTGCCATTCAAGTTTCTAAAGAAACTGCCAAAAGTTACACAAGAGATGAACTTCCTTTGCACACCTGCGAGTCTGAAGTAAAAATGTCTTGAAATTATACCGAGAACATTGAATACATTAAGTAGTGCTGTATAAAGATCTTGAAAAACCCTGGGGGTAGGGGGAGGGTGTGACTTCAAGGTTTGCATGAAGACACCTTAGAATCAATACCCTTCTTTCAGTACAAATCTTACAATTGTCTGCTTTGCTCCAATGTCCCTAAGATGCTTCACATTTTCATTAAAAATCAAGAAAGCCAAGAGACCATTAATAACCGTTGGACTGAGAGCAAAGATAAGACTCAAAAATAAGCAACTTTTTAAAAGAAAAGAGAAGCTCATTTCTTTTCTCCTTTGCCCCCTTTACATGTGGAATAGAAAGAACGGTGAGCACAGTATGTATATAATAATGCTAATATATTTACATAGGTTAGATGCTATTACCAACCCCCCCCCAACTTTTTATAACATTTCCAAATGTCAGCCAATGGATTATTTCAAACATTTAATATGACAAAATTCCTGTACAACAGAAATGGGACTGTCCCTTAGAGGTTCTTGTTTTGGGGTGATAATTTTCTACCATTTATAGTAACAGAGTGTTTTGTGAATGCTGATTTTATTTCAATCCTCTGAGACAAGGGAAAGAGAAAGATATCATAAAGAGAAGAAGGAAAGGATCTTCCCTTCCTCCGCTATACTAAAGAACTGAAATTGAGGGGAGAGAGAGAGACAGAGATAGAGAGAGACAGAGAGAGAGAGAGACAGAGAAGAAGGGAGAGGCCTGGGGGAAAGAGGAGAGGAAAGAAGACAGAAGAACAGAGTACAGGAGGAGGACAGTACAGGAGAAGAGAAAGAGAAGGGGAGGGGAGATGAGTTAATTTGTTTTGGAGGAAAAGGAAGCAAAAGCCTATGACATATGTTGAACAGAAAGATGGGCTCAAGACAGAGACCTGGGAAACTCTAGTTGTCAGGTGGCTGAGATAGATGATCAGCAATCAAAGGAAGCTTAAAAAGGAGTGATTAAACAGATAAAAGAACCAGGAGAGAGTATTGTCCGGAAGCCAAGAGAAGAGAGACTGTTCAGAAGGAGGAGTAATTAGATAAGGCATCTTTTAAAGTGCTTTTGCAAACCTTAGATTGAAACATATATTTCAACTGTTTTTTTTTTTACCCAATACAAACCTTTAATGTAGTAAACTCAGGTTAATTGAACTTGAGTATTTTGTTCATGTCATTTTTTTTGCATATAGTTAGTATGGATTATTTCTGGCTGATCAGGGAGTGAAAGGGAAATCATTTTGATGTAACAGCGCCTTCCCAGACAGGGGTGATCTACCACAGTATCCAGAAGGGCTAATGCTATCCTAGGTCACATTCAGAGAGATGTCTTATAGTATGGGACAGACCAGTTCTGGAGCATGGGTGTTCAGTGTAACATTTAAGGAAACTCAGGGGAATATCTCAAAGCTGGCAGCCATGGACAAAGATGGGTTGGTGTATGATGTTGAGTTCATGCTGGCTGACATGGCATTGAACCCTTGGACAATGTTCAGGGGAGGTTGAGATGTTGAGAATACTGAAGACCATGCCATACCAGAAAGCATTGGAAGCAGTGGGCATATTTAACTTACACAAGAAAAGGGCATGAAAATAAAGTAATAAAAAAGAGTCTTAAAAAAATGGAGGGCTGTTGTATAGAAGGGTCAACCCTTTCTGCTTAGCTCTAGTGGCTGAATGGAGAACCGTGGGTGGGCTGTTGGTGGAGGGAGGAGCTAAGGAAGCAGACTGGGGGAAGGGAGAGCTTCAGAATCAGGTTTTTAGCTCAACATTCAATCAGTCAATAAACACTCACTAAGTGCTGTGTACTAAGCAAAAAGAAAAACAGTTCCTACCCTCAAGGAGCTTACATTCTAATGATGGTGTACACATAAAGAAGGCTGAAAAAGTGGAAGGGGAAAAGAGAAACTTAACACTGGGCAGCTGGGTAGTGTAGTGGATAGAGTGCTGGGTCTGGAGGCAGGAAAACCGGAATTCAAATTCTTCCTCAGACACTTACTAGCTGTGTGACCCTGGGTGAGTCACTTAACCTCTGTCTGCCTCAGTTTTCTCAACTATAAAATGGTGATGATAGTAGCACCTATGTCCTAAGGTTGTTGTGAGGATCAAATGATATAATATTTGCAAAGTGCTTAACAGTTCCTGGCATGTAGTAGCTGCTTAATAAATGCTTATTCCTTTCACTCCTTCTCTACTGGGTGGAATGCATCATGCTAGGCACTGGTTGTGGAGGGAGGAGAGCAAGCTGAGCAAGACTGGTTATCTACCTTCAAAAAAATGCTTAATCCA
The DNA here is from genome assembly GCF_011100635.1 of Trichosurus vulpecula. Lineage (NCBI taxonomy): Eukaryota > Metazoa > Chordata > Mammalia > Diprotodontia > Phalangeridae > Trichosurus > Trichosurus vulpecula. The sequence goes on along the minus strand of NC_050576.1, from coordinate 36,663,854 downwards.
GATGTTTAACTTAACTCAGGGCCCGTGAACTTTTTAAAAGCATGTTTTGATAACTATATTTCTACACAAGCACCCTCCTTTGTAATCTTATTAGTTTATTTTATACCTTTAAAAACATTCTTATGAGAAGGGTTCCAGAGTTTTCACCAGATTGTCAAAAGAGGTTCAGCATCCCCAATCTAATCTACTGGGGAAGAGAACAACATCATCATCACCATCGCCACCACCACCATCATCATCAATTTACATTTACACAGCACTTCACTGATTACAAAACACTTTCCTCCCAATGACCCTTTGAGACAAGGTAGTCTAGTGGCAAGAACCAATGTGTTCTGACTAAGGAGTTGGGAACTCCTAGGGAAAGGTTCTGAGGCACTGGCCATTCATAAGAGTTATCAACTTGGATCTTTCCTGGTAGGAGAAGGGATCATATAGGAAGTACCACGAGTCTTGCCCTTTCAAGGCCAAACGACCTAAATCAGCAGGGAGGTAGAGATTAAAGGCAGAGGCAAGAATGAACTTGGAAGCGTGTTTGGGGGCACCCTGGCTGACTTTTTTAAAATAGCTGCCTACTTGCCTCCTTGAGACAGAGTGAACTTTGGACCCCAAAAGAATAGCTCTGGGAGATAGGAGAGAATGGGGTGGGAGAGAAGCTTAACCTTTCATAAAGGAGATACCTTTGGCCTCAAAGCCTCTGGTGGTGAGGGGCTCTGGGACAAACACCCCATCTAATAGCAGTCTCTTTTGATCACTTTCACCAAGACAAGACTGACAACCTCCCCATATTAGTGCCTCTGGTCTCTGAAAATAACTCTTTGCCAGGGTTGACCACAATTGAATATACAATGACAACAAAACTGTAAGTACAAAGGAGTAGAGATTGAGAGGGGACAGAGCAAATTTGTCATCGTCATCACCATCATCATCATCGTCATGTAGTTAAAATTTGTTATTTTTTGGAAAAAGTAGAGAGGGCATGGACTGTTTCATTCTTTGTTTTTGTATCCCCATCAACTTGCATAGTGCATGGTGCATAAGTGGTGATTAATAAATGTTTATTGGTAATCAAATAATAAAAATGTTTGCTCAATTGATAATATTTAAACATTTAAAATTTAATTTTTCATTAAACATTTAAAAACAAAAAGAAATTGACATAGGATCATAGATTTAGAGATAATGGGAAACTAAGAAATCACTAGTCCAATTCACTCATCATTTTACTTTTAAAAAGAATTTTTATCTCCATTCCATTTCTTCTACCCTTTAAAAAGAAAGAAAAATAAAACCCTTATAACTTTGCATAGTCAAGCAAAATTCCTACATTGGACATATTCAAAACCCCATACATTATTTTATGTTTCACTTTACACCCTAATTCCATCACCTCTTTGAGGTGGGTAATATGTTTCTCCGTGAGCCTTCAGGAATCAGTGACTGGTCATTGCATTAATCAGAACTCCTAGGTCTTCAAAAGTTGTGTATCTTGACAATGTTGAGGTTATTATATATATTTTCCCTTATTTCTTCTCACTTCACTCCGCATCAGATCACATAAGCCTTTTTAGGTTTCTCTGAAACCATCCCCTTCATAATTTCCTGCAAAACAATAGCATTCTATTATATTCATATGCCATGATTTGTTCAGTCATTCCCCAATTGATAGGTTCCCTCCCTCCTTAGTTTCTAGTCCTTTTCCACCACAAAAAGAGCTGCTCTAATTTGTTTGTCCAGTTGAGTCCTTTGCTTCTTTCTTTGATTTCTTTGAGGTATAGGCCTCATAGTGGTATCATTGGATCGAAGGACATAAGAGTTTAGTAACTTTTGTGACAAAGCTTTCCATCATGGCAGGACCAGTTTACAACTCCACCAACAGAATATTAATGTACCTATTTTCCCACAGTCCTTCCAACATTTGCTTTTCCAGTCTGATAGATTTGAGGTGCATTTCTTTCATTATTGGTGATTTGGAGGATTTTTTTCATATATTATGTTGAAAATGGGTTTCTTTTTCTGCAAACTGCTTTTTCATATCCTTTGACCATTTATCAAGTAGGGGATAGTCTTCCAGCTATAAATTTGAAGTAGTTCCTTATATATTTGGAAATGATGTCTTTATCAGGGAAACTTGCTTGTTTCCTCCCAGTCACCAGCTTTCCTTCAGCTTTTATCTCTTGTGATCTTTATCCCTTGTTTCATCACAAACTCTTCCCCATCCACAGATCTGAAAGGCAATGTCTTCCTTGTTCCTCTAACACACTTATGATGCACAACTCCCGCAACGTAAAGACAATGAAACGGAAGTCAAAAGGGAGGAAGTGACGTCCCCAAGTCCTACACGGAGTTAAGTATCCAGAGCCAGGATTTGACCCCAGGAATCCTCTGGCTCCGTACCCAGGGCTTTTTGCACTACAGTCTCCCACCGAGTCTAAATGGAGTCTAAATGCAGTGCTCTTTCCATCACACCTTGTGCTGGGACTGTCTAAGGTAACCCAGCAGATCTTTGGCAAAGCTGGCCTCTGGTGGCACAGGGCTTGGAGTTTTCTGGAACCTAAGAAGCTTTTCATGGAAGCTTTGGCTGAAAACTCTAGGCAGATCAACTAGCCAGCTGTTATTCACTTGCTCCTCTTTCAGGAAGGAGAATCTGTAGGCAACATTTTGTCCAGGAATACCATACAGTCATGAAACAAACTAGCTAATGGTAGCGTACTCCATCTCCTTAATGAGGCATTCATGGGATGCCACCGAAGCCTTCCCAAAGTGCTAGGTGGGGATTTGGGAGCAGCTTGACCAGACCAGAGAAATGGTCCCATGGAGGCACGGTAGGAACTCTGAGGGGGATGTCATGGAACATGGGGGAAGTACAAATTCAGTGAAATTGGGCATGGTGCTGGTTGACCTTTTAGATACATCTAGCTGTAAAACAAACAAACAAACAAACAGAAGTTTGATCACTATTTCACTCAACCAACACCTATTATAAGAACAATGTACTGGGGGAGGTGGATACATGGTAAACGAGACAGCATCACTGTCCTCAGGGAGCTTAGAGCATATGTGATGAATTATATACAAATGACTATAATGCAAAGTAACATGTGATGAATGCATAAAAGCTGTACACAGTGCTGAGACTTCAGAGGAGGAAGAAACTTTTGGGGGGAAGAGAAGGAGAAAGGCTTTGAGCTGTGTGTAGAAGAATGTTGTTGTCTGGTCTTCATGACCCCATTTGGGGTTTTCTTGGCTAAGATACTGGAGTGGTTTGCTCCAGCTCATTTTAGAGATGAGGAAACTGAAGCAAACAGGGCATAGTGACTTGCCCAGCGTCACACAGCTAGTTTCTGAGGCAAGATTCGAATTCAGATCTTGACTCCAGGCCTGGTGCTCTATCCACTGTGCCACCCAGCTGCCCCATAGAAGAATGAGTAGAATATAAACGACTTTGAGGGAAATGCCTACTTTTTTTTCTTTCTATCTCCAGTGTCTAGCCCAGTGTTTAGCAGATGGTGTGTGTTTAATAAATGGTTAGGACAATTGGATGGCACAATGGATAGAGTGCCAGTTTTGGTATCAAGAAGACTCATCTTCATGAGTTCAGACATTTACTAGCTGGGTGACCCTGGGCAAGCTACTTCACCCTGTTTGCCTCAGTTTCCTCTTCTGTAACATGAGACCAAGAAGGAAATGGCAAACCACTCCAGTATCTTTGCCAAGAAAACCCCCAAAATGGGGTCATGAAGAGCTGGACACAAATAAAAAAATGACTGAACAACAACAAAATAAATGGTTGTTAAATTGAATTAATTTAATTGGATGACTAGGCGGTCAATAGGAAGAGATAGAGAAGGAGATAGAGAGCTTCCTGGGCCAAAAGCATAGAGTAAGGAGACAGCAGGAGCATGGCTGGAGCCTTGTGGCATATGAGAAGGGGAATAGCATGAAATCATGGCATCCGATTGGGGAGGACCTTGACTATAGAGTTTTAGAGATTATTTCTTGGTTGATAAGGATCCATTAGACTAACCATCAAATCTCATTTTATGGAAGAACCTGAGGCCCAGAGAGGTTCTGTGCTTGACCCAAAGTCACATGGGTGGCAGAAGAGGACTCAGGTCTTTTGCATCGCACTTAGATTCTTCCTACTTCCTCACACCACTTCTTCTGTGGAGATGTTTTCCTGCTCACAGTCTGCTCAGAAAAGCTGCCACACTCACAGAGATGGCACATCCTTTTTCCATCGGCAGGGACACAAAAACTAAGTTTTGTTGCAGTTCAAGGTTGTTTTCATTTATGTAGCTGGAGTCAGGATGCATATTGTTCTTGGCACTCTTCTTCACATGGCTTCACTTTATATGGGTTTTCCTACATTTCTAGGTCCCATCAAACCACACCATGGAGCTAGTTGCTGGTTGAATGGACTAGATTGCCCCTGACTCTAAAGTGGATAGAAAGAGAAAGCTGCCTTGGTCCTTTGGACTGGGTAACTCTGGTTTGGGTTTTCTTCCCTTAAATGGCCAGGATGATTCCTCCACTGCTGACTTTAGTCACAAGAGATGAGGGGCAGGTGGGTGCCAAGCAGGTATTAACCCTTAAAGATGCTGCTTGTCTGATGTGTTTTTTTAAATTTTGAAAAGGAAATGTATACTGTACACATGGCAGACTCTGAAGCAGGAGAGGGAGATGTGATTATGGCAGTTAAGATGCACCTGGGTGCCTCTAACTGTTCCCAGATGTAAATTCTGGGGGTTGGCACAGAGACTTGGTCACCACACACTAGTCTAGTATGGGGAAGAATGCAAACTTCCCACCCCTGTGCTTGGCTTTCTTGTTCAGGATTAGGCCCTTCCTTGTCTGAAGGAGTTTTGCTAGGCTCGGGAGTCATTCTCTACAGGATGAACTGAACCAATGAACCTTTACATCTGGCCAAGGATGGGTTCAAGTCCCTGGGGGGGAGTAGTGTTGTGTCAGAGCCACCCTGAACATCATTCCACTGCTTTTGGCATAACCCATACAAAGTCATACAATGACTCCTTAACTTTCATGCACATAGGTCAACCCCCAGGTAAACCAGACCTACTGAACTGCTACCCAGAGACTGGCCAAAGAAGGGGTGTGGCTAACAAGATGGCATTAGAAAGATGCCATCAGGCTAATTCCTTTCAAGCGACAAAATGTTGGTTCTCTATGCTTCAGGTTTCACCCTGTTTTCATGACTCAAGAATATTTTTGTTTGAGAACAGGGTTTGTTCTAAACCTGCCGTCCACGATCTTTAAAAATCTTTTTTTTTTTTGATAACTGTATTTTACTATAGTAACTGGTTTCCTCTGGGATCCTATGTATTTTATTTTATGCATTTAAAAACATTACTGTTAGAAGGGCTCCAAAGGCTTTACCAGATTGCCAAAGGGGTCAGTGACACAGAGGTCTTGGACTCCTGTTCTAGGTGCACTCTGGCTAGACTGCCAGATGCCTTCTTTGTGGCTTGGATCGGAGATGGTTGTTTGCTGACAGTACTTTGGGCTTTGAGGTCTACATAATACTTTTCCTCTAGTGAGGCATGTTTGGATTACTTCATTCATCTCTCCTACTGCCCCTCATGCTCTGGTTTCCTTCCAAACCTGTTCATCACCATTATTATCTCCTAATTTGTCACCTCAATAACTACTTTCATTTTCCCCAGTGCTTTGTAGACTTCACAGTACCCAATATAGCGCAATACACAGTTGGCGCTCAAGGAAGACTTGTTGAATGAGAAGTGGCTTGGTGTATTCAGTTGGTCAATAAACTCATTTCCTGAAATGAACTTCCTCAATCAATGCAGATCAGCACCTTCTAAAGCTAAGGGTCTCAGAGAATTGCCCCAGGCAATAAGAGTTTCCTGGGTCACACCAGCCAGTATGTGTCAGAGCTGAGACTTGGACCCAGGAATTACAGTCTCCCATTCAGTCTCCAGGCATTTATTAAGCTCTTTTTGTTTGCCAGGAACTGTGCAAAGCATGGAGGATATGAAGAGAGGTGAAGATGCTATTTTAATGGAGGAGACAACATACCAAAAACTATGTACATACAAAGATATGTATAACGTAGATGATGTCCTAGGTACGGCACTAGCCCTGGAGAGTGAGTCCGTAGTCTACAAGGAGGAAAGGGGACTAGGAAAGGCAGAAGGTGATATCTGAATGGAATTAGTCAATAAATATTTATTAAGCACCTACTATGTGCCAGGCACTGTGCTAAGTGCTGGAGATACAAAGAAAGGCAAAAGACAGTCGGTCAAGGAGCTCACAATCTAATGGGGAAACAACATGCAAACAGATATGTATAAGCAAGTTATATGCAGGATAAATAGGAAATAATTAGTAGAGGGAAGGCACTAGAATTAAGAGGCATTGGGGAAGTCTTCCTGTAAAAGATGAGATTTTAGTTGGCACTTGTTGCCATTTGTCCTTTGTTTTCAAAGAGGACCAATGAGGGCAGCTAGGTGGGAGCAGTGCATAGAGGGCTGGCCCTGAAGTTAGGAGGACCTGAGTTCAAATGTGACTTCAGACACTTACTCGTTGTGTGACCCTGGGCAAGTCACTTAACCCTAGCTGCCTTAAAAAAAAGGCATTAATCGAAGAGAACCGATGACATCATTGGGTGATGTCTTGACTTGCACATGAATTAGATTTAAGTGAGGCAGAGTTGCACAAAGTCATCAGCCACTCTCTCTTCCACAGTCACCAAAGTTGGGACTTGAAGGAAGCCTGGGAAGCCAGGAGGCAGAGATGAAGAGGGAGAGCATTCCAGAGCATTCCAATGGACAGCCAGAGAAAATGAGTATCTTGACCCTGCCCTGTAGACTCAGAGAGCACCAGGGCAGGAGAATTTTGCATTTGATCCTGCAGGCATTAGGGAGCAGCCACAGGAGTTTACCGAGTGGGGGAAAGGGGTGTGCGACATGGTCAGACCTTCCCTTTAGGGAAATTGCTTCTGCAAAAGAAGGGAAATGGGTGGGAGCTAGGCATTAGAGGTGAGGAGGAAGAGAGTTCCAGGTATGGGGGCACAGTAAGTGTATGGAGTTGGGAGACTGTCATGTATGGATTGCTGGATTGTAGAGTATGTGGAAAGGAGTAAGCTGTAAAAAGACTGGAATGTCCAGAGCTGGGTGTGAAGAGCTTTCAGTATCAGAGAATGTTCTATTCAATCCCGGAGGTAATAGAGAGCCATAGGAGTTTGCTGAGTGTGTGTGGAGGTGCAGTCATGGTCAGAAATTGCTCTTTAGGATAACGACTTTGGCAGCTGAATGGAGGATGGATCGGAGTTGGCGAGCCTGAGGCGGGGAGCCCAGCCAGGTGGTAGCTATTGCAACAGTCCAGTCGAGAGCGGATAAGGGCTGGCCCCAGGGCAGTGGCTGTGTGCAGAAAGTAGGGGACATATACAAAGCAACAAACGGATTTGAAAGAAGATTGGACATGTGGGGTGACTATAGGGGATGAGCTCGAGGGAGGTGTTGAGGATGATGTCTAGGTCTTGGGCTTTTATTTTTTTGAGAAATATGATAACCTGTTTTTGTGCATGTTGAGTTTGAGATGCTTGCAAGACATAATTCAAGGGAATTGGTGATGTGACTGTAGTTCAGGAGAGAGACTGAGGCTGGGCATATAGATCTTGGAATCATCTGCATAGAAATGATAGTTTAACCAATGGGAGCTAGTGAGAATATCAAGAGAAACTAAATATAAGGACAAGAGAAAAGAGCCTTGGGGGATACCCATAATTAGTTGGCCTGAAGAGTTAGAAAGGCAGAAGGATCAAGAGAGCAGTGTCATGAAAACCTAGAGAGGAGAGAATATCTGGGGAGGGAGAGAGGGGAGAGAAAGAGAGACAGAGAGAGACAGAGACAGACAGAGACGAGAGACAGAGACAGGGTGGGGGTGGTAGTGAGGGGTGAGGAGGAAGGGGAGGGGAAAAGGGAGAGAGAATAGGGGAGAGAAGGGGAAAGAGAGGAGGTGAAGGAGAGAGAAAAGAGAGGAGGAGAGAAAGAAGAAAGGAAGAAGAGGAGAGATGACCTGAGGGCTTATGAAATACTTACTTAGAAGCAGCCTCTCTAGCTAAATTCAGGGGATACAGAAGCAAGCAAACAAACCGTCCCTGCCCTTAAGGTGTTTATATTCTAATGGAAGAAGGTAGGGGAAGGGGACAGTACAGGCTTCTTCATGATTAGATAAAGCCAAAGGCTAAGTTCCAGAATTGTGGGAGCCAGCAGAGAAGGCCCAATCTCTGCTGGGGGGGAGATGATTGGAAAGTGACCCACCAGTTGAAGGCTCAAAGGACTGAGAAAAGGCCATTTGATTAAACCATTAAGAGATCATTAATCACTTTGAAGATGGCAGTTTCAGTTGAATCAGGAGCCAGATTGCCCAGAATTCTAGGAAGCTTCTATCTGGGAGGGTTGGGTCAAGGGAGGGGTTTCTTTAAGAGTGGGGGAGGCACATTTGCAAGCCACAAGAAAGAGCCTGTGGAGTTTGAGAGATTGAAGATTAGAGAGGGGATGATAATGGGGATAATCTGCTGGAAGAGATAGGAGAGTATAGACAGGAAAGCAGAGCGTCTGGCCTTGACCAGGAGCAAGGCTACACTTTCACTCAAGGCAAGGTGAAGGAGGCCATGGTGGCATGAGACGATGGAGCTCTCATCAAATTACTTCAATTTTTTTTTTTAAGTGAGGAATGAATCAAGGTCCTCAGCAAAGGGGATGGGGTGGGGGTGAGGGTGGGGTAAAGCTTGAGGAGTGAAGAAAAGGCTGGTCAGAGAGATAGTGACTAGATTAGGGTTGGTATAAAAGGATTACCTTGCTTTTATGATGGCCTACTTGAGATTACAGAATATAAATCTGCACCCATTCATGAAGGTTTCATGGTGGGGGTTATTCCCCCCCTCCAGCTCCATTCAACATGAACCACAGTAAAAGAGGCAGATGATGGGTGTAATCAAAGGTTGGGATTTGGCAAGGCACAATCCTCTAGAAGACAAAGGGGCAATGGATTCAAAGTAGAGTTAAAAATAGATAAAGAAGGGAGGCGGAGGGCTTCGGGATGGTGGAAGCCAGGGTAAGAGGCCACCATAAAGATGAAGGCACCTAAGGCATAGGTTAAGATGGACTGATAAAACAGGATGATCAGATGAAGGCATCCCAGAGCTCTTAAACAGAAATGGGTCATGTAAGATCGTGTGTGTGTGTGTGTGTGTGTGTGTGTGCATGTGTGTGCGCGCGCCCGTGTGTAGCTCAGGTATGGTGGAGGTCGTGGGAACTGAATAGATGGAGGAGCTGAGAAAGTCCGGGGGCTGTTATGATGCAGTTCCCAAACACGAGGGCAGGAGTTGGGGTGGTGAGAAAGACCCTGAGTCAGGTCTGAATTCATTGAGGAAGGAAGGAGAATATCCTGTGTGGCAGGATCTGGATTGGGCGATACATTTGGAGAACTTAACCTCAAAGGAGGGATTGGCCAGCCATGGTTGTGGAGGAAGAGTCTGGAAGGGTCTGAGAGTGCTGCCAAAAAGCTCTGGATTAGGAAGCAAAAAACTGGAAGGGTGCTCTGGCTACCTGGATGACTGGGAGGAAGTCACCTCTCGGCACTTCAGCCTCTCCATTTGTGTGTGGGGTTGGAGTAGATGATTGCAAAGGTCCTTCCAAAGCTTTGTATGTAATATAGATTAATGTTATGTTATTTCATATCTATGTACACACATATTCTTTAAAGATGTATATAATGTATTTTAATTTTATATTTATATTCCACATACGCATCTATTCCTTAATATATATAATATGTATTTATATTATATTATATCTATACACACATATATTCCTTAAAGATGCATATAATATTAAATTTTAATTTTATATTTATATTCTAAAATCACATATATTCCTTAAATACATATAACATTGTATATTTGCATTATTTTATATCTATATACATCTATATTCTTTAAAGATATGTTTTATATTCATATTATTTTATATCTATACACATATATATATTTTAAGGACATATATAATATTTTTATTTTATATTTATATTATTTTATATCTACACACATATTCCTTAAACATAGAATATATTTATATACATATATTCCTTAAAGATGTACATATTTTTGTTTTATATTTATATTATAATTATATATTATATATAATACACATTCCTTAAATACATATTATATATTTATGTTATTTTATATCTATATAAGCACATATTCCTTAAAGATGTATATTATATTTTAATTATTTTATATCTATACACATATTCCTTAAATATACATTATATATTATTTTCTATCTACATACATATATATTCCTTAAAGATGTATATTATATTTTATTTTATATTTATATTATATACACATATATTCCTTAAAGATGTACATATTTTTGTTTTATATTTATATTATTATTATATATTATATATTTCTTAAATATATGTTATATATTCCTTAAAGATGTATGTTATATTTTAATTTTATATTTCTATCATTTTATATCTATACGCATATTCCTTAAATATATATTATATATTATTTTATATCTATATACATATATATATTCCTTAAAGATATATATAATATTTTATTTATATTTATATTATATACACACATATTCCTTAAAAATATATTATATATTTATGTTATTTTATATCTATATACACATATATTCCTTAAAGATGTATATTATATTTTTATTTTATACTTATTTTGTATCTATACACATATATTCCTTAAATATATATTATTTTATATCTATATACATATATTCATTAAAGATGTAGATATTTTATACTTATATACACACATATTCCTTAAATATATAACATATAATATGTATGTTATTTTATATTATATACACATGTATTCCTTAAAGATGTATATTATATTTTTATTTTATACTTCTTTTATATCTACACACATATATTCCTTAAATACATATGATATATATTTATATTATTTTATATCTTCATACACATATATGTTCCTTAAAGGCTTGTACCATGCTTCACAAGGATGATCTCTTTTGATCCTCACAACAACCCTGTGAGGTGGGTGTTGTTATCCCCATTTTACAGTTGAGGAGACTGAGGCAGACAGGTGGTGTGACTTGCTCAGGGTCTCACCTCTAGTTTGTGTCTGGGGCTGAATTTGAACTCCGGTCTTCCTGGCTCCAGGCCCAGCAGACACCTAGCTGCCTCTAACTCCCATGATCTTACCACAAACACCTTTCGCGCCACTTCCACCGAATCCAGATGAACACTTATTAAGTGCAAAACATGCTTAAACATGAAACAGTTCCTGTCCTCAAGCAACTTAAATTCCCCTGGGAAAATGCAAAATGTAGACAGATAACATGGGCAGCTAAATGGTCCAGTGGACGGAGGACCGGGCATGGAGCCAAATGAGGCTTGAGTTCAAATCCAGCCTCAGACTCTTACAGGCTGTATGACCCTGGGCAAGTCACTTAACCTCAGTCTGCCTCCGTCAAGTCTAACATGGGAATAATGATAATAGCACCTCCCTCTCAGGGCTGCTGTGGGGATTAATGAGATAATGATAGTGAAGTGCTTAGCACAGGGCCTGGCACATGGTTAAGCACTATGTAAGTATTAGTTATTGTTATTAAAGAAGCACAAGGTGTCAGGGCAGCATTAACAAGTGGGGGATCAGCCTGGGGCCAGGTTCCATCTGCCCCAGACTGGACCTGCACCATGTGGGCTGTAGGCCTTCAGGGAAAGAGGAGGGTCAGGGTAAAATTAGAAGAGGGAGAGAGGGAGGGCTCCCTTTGGGCACAATTTTAGAAACGGAAAAAACTTCTTTGCATTTGATCTTTTCTTCCCATTGAATCAGTCAGATCAATTCCTGGAGACACTTGCAGTTTCTTTCCTTCCCTGGCAGCCTGCCCTCTGCTTGTCCTTCTGGGCGGTACCTCCCTTTGGTGCCATGGCTGCGATTTGGGTAATCACAGGTCTCAGGGCTGGCGTGTGGAGGAAGTCATGTAACCCTGTCTGGCTTGCAGCCTTTGGCTCCCTGGAGTTATTTTAAACAAACCAACAGTCTTTCATTTGCCCCACTAATTTTTCTAAAATAGAACTGTTTATTTGTGGGGCAGACTTGGAGAGGCAGCTCATTCATCGCTATCCTGCCCTGTCTTGTCTTCTTTCGATTGGTCTGGGGACTGGGAATCAATGCAGGGCCTTCATGGCGACTTGAATTGTGTTTATAATCCTTTAGAAAAAGTCCAAGGTGACTTTGTAGTCCATTTTGATGACATTTTTATAATTTTTCCAACAATTAATAAACATTAATGGGGGGAAGGGGAAGATGAGGGATAGTTCAATTTATTTTTTAAAATAAATTTTTATTGATCTTTGTTTCCAATCCTTTATAACCACAACAACAAAGGGAAAGGACCGTAGTTCAGCAAAACCAACCAACATATAGGAAAAAACTTACATTATATACAATGTTCCACATCCCCAATCCTCTGCCCCTGCCCTCTTCAAAGGAGGAGGAGATGCCTTCCCTTATCTCTTCTTTGGTGCTAACCTTGTTCATTATAATTGTGAACATTCAGTCTTGAGAGTTGTTTTCATTTTCGTTGTTGAAATTGTTGTGTATATTATTTTTCTGGTCCTGCTTACTTCACTTTACTTTGGGTCATATATGGCTTTGCCATGCTTCTATGTATTCATCATAGTGAAACCAGGCAGACATACCCCAGGGAAGTCACTGAAAGTCTTGATCCCCTGAGCAGATCTCTTTTGGGAGAGTAAGTTCCTCACTGGGACCTCCCTTAACAAGGAAAGCACAGTTCCCCATCCCTAGGGAGCCACTGAAACTTTTAGGGCAGGGGAGTGGTATAGTCAGACCTATGCATTAAGAGGATTATTTTGGTGGCTGGGTGGAAGATGGGTAGAAAGGTGAGAGTAGAAACAGGGAGACCGATTGTGAAGCTACGACAATAGTCCAGATGAGAGGCGGTATAGTCCTAAACTAAAGGGGTTGCCAGAGAAGTGGAGAGGACAGATGAGAGGTGACTGATGTGAAAAAGTAGAGGTAGAATCAATAAAATGGAGAATGATTGGGTGAGGGAGACGAGAAAGGGGAAAGAATCATGGATGACCCAGGTTATGAATCTAGGCTACTGGTAATCTGGGAATTCCAATGGCAATGCCACTGGAGGTTTTCTTCTCCAGCTCATTTTACAGATGAGAAAACTAAGGCAAACAGGGCTAAGTGAGTTGACCAGGGTCACACAGCTAGTAAGTGTCTGAGGCTGGATTTGAACTCCTGGAGATGAATCTTTCTGATCCCAAGGCCAGTGCTTTAGCCACTTTGCCACCTCACTGCCCGAGGAGCTCGTGTTAGAATATACACAACCTATTAGAGAAAGCCAGAGGTTTTTCTTCTAACCACAGCTGGCACTATACTGCAGCCTGCTTATGCCCATCATTTATCTTTCTATTGCCTTAGGGTCATCTGCAATTTTTTGTCCTATGCCATGATTCAAAGTCATAGACTTTGGTGTTAAAAAGATGGGCTTTTGTAGCAGGGAATTGTTTGAACTGTTTGAGATCACTGAAAAGCACTAATTTGATCTATCCTACTCTTTCTCCTCTTATTATTCATATGTATTAATGAAATAAAAATAATACAATTCTCTTTGCAAACCTTAAAGCATTTTATGAATGGCAGCTGTAGATGAGCTAGCCACCTAATTTCAGGTCAACTTTGGCAATGTATGGTTTTCATGAACTTTTGTTTTTCCACATGCATAGATAGACAATCCTATCCTGAGAGGATTCTTTCTTTCCTTTTTTTTTTTTTTTTTTTTGTTGAGACCATAAGGGTTAAGTGACTTGCCAAGGGTCACCTAATCCTGTTTGCCTCATTTTCCTCATCTGTCAAATAAGTTGGAGAAGAAAATGGCAATCCACTCAACTATCTTTGCCAAGAAAATCCCAAATGGAATCACAAAAGGTCAGACATAATGGGAACAACTGAAAAACGCCATGATTGACTGGAAGGGAGAGAGACTTGTGGTAGCCTGGGCTGACAGCCAACAGTAGAAAGCCAATGGCTGCCCTTAAAGTGTGCTAGGAAAAAGGTATGCTATATATTTAAAAACATCTCAGTGACAAAATAAAAATGCGTGACAACTTCTGTATCCTACAGTGTCCTTAATTCATTCTTGTCATTCTGGAAGAGATCAACTTATGTGATGCAAATCCTGGATTGTAAATTATACTCATTCCGTTTTCCATATAATTTTTAAAAGAATTCCTATTTACTTAATTATGATTTAATTATCATTGCTCCATTAGAATAAGAGCAGCAGAAGCTTTGAGTAAGAAAATGTACAAACACCAACTTTGTATAAAGCTCCAATATTTGGGACTGCAGAATAATAAAAACTTCTTTGGGCATTGAAGGAATTTTTTTTTTTTTTGGCAATTGTGGTTAAGTGACTTGCCCAGGGTCACATAGCTAGCAAGTGTCAAGTGTTAGAGATCAGTTTTGAACTCAGGGCCCCCTGACTCTCATGTGGATGCTCTAACCTCTGAGCCCCCTATCTGCCCCTGAAAGAATTGTTAAAAGGTCATCCAGCCCATTACTCTGCCTGATGCAGGTATTTGATTTAAGATAAAAGCCTGGACCTCTCTTCTGGATTCCAGTCCCATGTCACCCATGAGCATTTCCCACTCGATGTCCCATAGACATCTCAAATGCAAAATTGTCCAGACTAGAAAATTATCTTTTCCCTTATTCTTCTAGAAGTCATTTAAATTTACTGCCATGGAGTCATCTCGATTTCCTCACTCATCATTAACCATCTAACCAGTGGTCCAGTTTTATTGATCTGACTTCAACAATGTCTTTCAAATCTGTCCCTTTCTCCACTAAGTCACTTGCTGAGTTCAGGTCCTAATCACCTCTCACCTGGATTGTTGCAATAGCTTCCTAATTGGTCTCCCTGCCTGAGGTCATTATTTATCTCTCCAATCTGTCCTCCACACAGCTATCAAATTAATATTCCTAAAGGGTCAGTCTTACTCCCAAGAAACTTCAGTCACTTCTTAGTGCCTCTAGGACAGGGATTCTTAACCTGGGCCCACAGGTAGATTTTAGGGGGCATGAACTTGGATGGGAAAAAAATAACATCTTTATTTTATTGTTAATTTATAAATGAAATTCAGAATTTCCTTCAATTATTTATTTTTTCTGATTAAAAAGTATTTAAATTAAAAAACATTTTTAAAGTTTAAGGTTTTGAGTTCCAAATTCTATCCATTTCCCCTCTCCTTACAGCCTCCCCCCCTCCCTGCGATGGTAAGTAATCAGATATAGGTTATATATGTGCAATTATGAAAAATATGTCCATCTTAGTCATTTTGTACTTGAAGACTCAAATAAAAGGAAAAAATGGAAGGGAAAAAATAGAATGCTTCAGTCTATATGCAATCAATATCAGTTTTTACTCTGGAGGTGGATAGTATGCTTCATCACTAGTCCTTTGGGATTGTCTTGGATTATTTTATTACTGTGAATAGCTAAGTCATTCACAATTCTTCATCAAACAATACTGCTGTTACTGTGTACAATGTTCTCCTCATTCTGTTCACTTCACTGTGCATCAGTTCATGTAAGTCTTTTCAGGTTTTTCTAAAATCATCCTGCTTGTCAATAATAATAATAATAATAATAGTATTTCATTACAATAATATACCACAGCCTCTTTTACCATTCCCCAATTGATGGGCATCCCTTTGATTTCCAATTCTTAGCTATCACAAAAAGAGCTGCTATATTTTTGTAAAAATAGGTCCTTCCCCCCCCCCCTTTTTTTTGGAATGTCTTTGGGATATAGAACTAGCAGTTGTATTGCTGGATCAAAGAGTACACAGTTTTATTGTCCTTTGGGCATATTTACAAATTGCTTTCCAGAAAGGTTGGATCAGTTCACAACTCCGTCAATAGTGCATTAGTATTCCAGTTTTCCCACATCCCCTCCAACATCCAACATTTTCCTTTTTTATTATATTAACCACTCTGATATGTGTGAAGTGGTACCTCAGAGTTGTTTAATTTTCATTTCTCTGATCAATAGTGATTTAGAGCATTTTTTCATATGACTATGGTTTATATTTCTTTGAGTTATCAAACTGCTTGTTCATATCCTTTGACCATTTATCAATTGGGGAAAGACTTGTATTTTTATAAATTTGATTCAGTTCACTATATATTTGGAAATGAGGCCTTTTTTAGAGATACTTGTTGCAAAATCCCCCCACCCTGGTTTTATACTTATAATTTTGGTTGCATTGGTTTTGTTTGTGCAAAAACTTTTTAATTTTACATAATCAAAATTATCTGTTTTACATTTTGTAATGCTATCACTTCTTTGGTCCTAAATTTTTTATCTATAAATCTGACAAACTATTCCATGATCTCTTAATTTGCTTATGGTATCACCCTTTATGTGTAAATCACGTACCCATTTTGACCTTATCTTGGTATATGGTGTGAGATGTTGGTCTATACTCAGTTTCTGCCATACTGTTTTCCAGTTTTCCCAACAGTTTCAGTCAAATAATAAGTTTTTCTTCCAAAAGCTTGGATCTTAGGGTTTATCATATACTAGATTACTATGGTCATTTTCTATAATGTAATTTGTACCTATTCCACTGGTCCAATACTATTTCTTAGCCAGTATCAGATTGTTTTGATAATTACCACTTTATAATACAGTTTGATACAGCTTCTTTTGTATTTTTTCATTGATTCTCTTGAGCTTTTTGTCTTCCAGATGAATTGTTATAATTTTTTCTAGCTCCGTAAATTTTTTTTTGATCTTTTGATTGGTATGGCACTGAATAGATTAATTTAGGTAGAATTGTCATTTTTATTACATTGGCTCAACCTACCCATGAGAAAATAAGATTTTTCCAATTGTTTAGATGTGACTTCACTTGTGTGAAAAGTGTCTTATAGTTGTGTTCATACAGTTCCTGGGTTTGTCTTGATGGGTAGATGCCCAAGTATTTTATATTGTCTACAGCTATTTTAAATAGAATTTCTCCTTCTATCTCTTGCTGCTAGACTTTGTTGGTAATATATAGAAATGCTGGTGATTTATATGGATTTATTTTGTATCCTGCAAGTTTGCTAAAACTGTTAATAATTTCAAGCAATTTTTTAGTTGATTCTCTAGAATTTTCTAAGTATAACATCACATCATCTGCAAAGAGTGATAGTTTTGTGTCCTCACTGCTTATTTTAATTCCTTTAATTTTTTTCCCTTATTGCTATAGTTAACATTTCTAGTACTATATTAAATAATAGAGGTGATAATGGGCATCCTTGCTTCACCCCTGATTGTATTGGGAAGTCTTGTAGCTTATCCCCATTACAAATACTGCTTGCTGATGGTTTGAGGTAACCATTATTTATCATTTTTAAGGTAAGCTCCATTTATTCCTATGCTCTCTAGTATTTTTTTTTTTAAACAGGAATGGGTGTTGTATTTTGTCAAAGGCTTTTTCTGTATCTATAAAGATAATCATATAGTTTAGTTGGTTTTGCTATTGATATGGCCAATTATGCTGATAGTTCTCCTAATATTGTACTAGCCTTGCATTCCTGGTATAAATTTCACCTGTTCATAGTGTATGATCCTTGTGATATATTGATGTAATCTCTTCGCTAGTATTCTAAATAAATAATTAATTATTCATTAGGGAAATTGGTCTATAATTTTCTTTCTCTGTTTTGGCTCTTCCTTGCTTGGGTATTAGCACCATATTGGTGTTGTAAAAGGAATTTGGTAGGACTCCTTCTTTGCCTATTTTTCCAAATAGTTTATATAGTAGTAAAATTAATTGTTCTTTAAATGTTTTCTAGAATTTGCTTATGAATCCATCTGGTCCTGGGAATTTTTTTTCTTAGGAAGTTCATTGATGGCTTGTTCAATTTCTTTTTCTAATATTGGGTTATTTAAGTATTTTATTTCTTCTTCTGTTAATCTCAGTAATTTTTATTTTTGTAGATATTTATCCATTTCATTTAGATTGTCAAATTTATTGGTATATAATCAGGCAAAATAGCTTTTAACAATTGTCTTAATTTCCTCCGTATTGGTGGTGGTGGTAAATTCACCCCTTTCATTTTTGCCACTAGTAATTTGGTTTTCTTCTCCTTTTTTAAATCAAATTAACCAATGTTTTATCTATTTTGTTGGTTTTTTCATAAAACCAGCTTTTAGTTTTATTAGTTCAATGGTTTTCTTACTTTCAATTTTATTAATCTCTCCTTTGATTTTCAGGATTTCCAATTTGGTGTTTAATTGGAGATTTTTAAATTGTTCTTTTTCTAGTTTATTTTTTACTTGCATGCCCAATTCATTGATCTTCTTTTTCTCTATTTTATTGATGTAGGCAATTAGAGATATAAATTTTCCCTAAATACCACTTTGGCTGCATCCATTAACTTTGGTATTTCGTTTCATTGCTGTCATTCTCTTTAATGAAATTATCAATTGTTTCTATGATTTATTCTTTCACCCACTTGTTTTTTAGGATTAGATTATTTAATTTCCAATTAATATTTAATCTCTCTTATTGTCCATTGTTGACTGTAATTTTTATTGCATTATGATCTGAAAAGGATGTATTTACTATTCCTGCTTTCCTGCATTTGTGAGGTTTTTAATGTCCTAACATATGGTCATTTTTTTTTTTGTGTAAGTGCCATATACTGCTGAGAAAAAGGTATATTCCTTTCTATTCCCATTCAATTTTCTCCAGAGAGCTATCATATCTAACCTTTCCAGAATTTTATTCACCTCCTTAACTTCTTTTTCGTTTATTTTTTGGTTAGGTTTATCTAGTTCTGAGAGGGGAAAGCTGAAGTTTCCCATTAGTATAGTTTTATTATCTATTTCCTCCTGTAACTAATTCAATTTCTCCTTCAAAAATTTAAATGCTATACCATTTGGTGCATATATGTTTAGTATTGATATGACTTATTGTCTATGGTACCTTTCAACAAGATATAATTTCCTTCCTTGTCTGTTTTAATTAGATCTATTTTTGCTTTTGTTTTGTCTGAGATCATGATTGTTATCCCTTGCTTTATTTCAGCTGAAGCATAATATATTCCGCTCCAACCCCTTACCTTTACTCCGTGTGTGTATCTCTGCTTCAAACATATTGTAGGATTCCTTTTTTAATCCATTCTGCTACCCACTTCTGTTTAAGGATGAGTTCATCCCATTCATATTTATAGTTATGATAACTGTGTCTTTCCCTCCATATTTTTTTTGCCTGTTTATCCTCCCCTCTCTCACCCCCTACCCTTTCCCTCCTTACAAGTGTTTTACTTTTGGATCACTGCCTTCCCCAATATATCCTCCCTTTTATCAGTTCCCCCTCCCCTTTCTATTATCCCCATCCCTTTTTCCTTCCCTATAGGGCAAGATAGATTTCTATATCCCACTGAGTGTGTGTTATTCCCCCTTTGAGCCAATTTTGATGAAAGGTTTAAGCTTTGCCCGCCACCTCCTCCTGCCCCCACCTTCCCTTCCATTATAATAGCTCTTTCGTACCTCTTTTATGTGGGATAACTAACTCCATTCGATCTCTCTCCTCTTTCTTCCAGTGTAGTTTTCTTTCTCATCCATTTATTTTGTTTTATTTTTTGGGGGGGGAGTGTCAGTCCACCAAAGTCACCTTATATCCACACCCTCTGTCTGCATATACTCCTCCTAATTGCTCTTATAGTAATAAAATGAAGAGTTACAAATATCATCTTGCCATATATACAAATATAAATAGTTTTATCTTATTGAATTTCTTATGCTTTCTTGTTTCTTTACCTTTTTATGTTTCCCTTGAGTTTGGGATTTGGAAGTCAAATTTTTTATTCAGCTCTGATCTTTCAATTGGAAATGCTTGAAAGTCCTCTATTTCATTAAATATCCACTTTTCCCCCTGCAAGATTACATTCAATTTTGCTGGGTAGGTTGTAATCCTACTATTCCAAGCTCTCCAGTTCTTTAATGTAGATGCTGCCAGACTCTGTGTAATCCTGACTGTAGCTCCATGATATTTGAATTGTTCCTCTTTGTCTACTTGCAGTACTTCTTTCTTGAGCTGTGAGCTCTGGAATTTGGCTATGATGTTCCTGGGAGTTTTCATTTTGGGATCTCTTTCGGGCAGTAATCAGTGGTCACAAATTTTTCAATTTCTATTTTGCCCTCTGGTTCTAATATATCGGGGCAGTTGGATAATTTCTTGAAAGATCTCATCCAGGCTTTTTCTTTTTTTTGATCATGGCTTTCAGGTTGTCCAATAATTCTTATATATTTCTCTCCTAGATCTATTTTCTAAGCCAGTTATTTTTCCAACGAGAAATTTCACATTTTCTTCTATTATTTTTTTTTACTTTTTTGATTTTGTTTTCTTGTATCTTGATGTCTCATAGAGTCCTTAGTTTCCACTTGTTCAATCCTAATTTTTAAGGAATTATTTTTTTTTTCAGCGAGCTTTTGTGTTTCTTTCTCTATTTGGCCAATTCTATTGTCTAGGGAACTATTATCCTCAGTAAATTTTTGTATATCTTTTCCTATGATATTGACTCTTTTTTCACTATTCTCTTGCATGTCTTTCATTTCTTTTCCTAGTTTTTCTTCTACTTCTCCAATTTGCTTTTAAAATCCTTAAGGTCTTCCACAAATTCTTTTTGGGCTTGAGACCAAAGTACATTTTTCTTTGAGGCCTCACATGTAACCATTTTGACACTACTGTCCTCTTCTAAGTTTATGCCTTGATCCTCCCTGTCACCATAGTAACTTTTTATAGTCTTTGTGGGCTCATTTTCTGCCTTTTTTTTTTTGTGACTTGGGGTTTTTATGTGAGAGTTGACCTCTGGTCCTGCACTATCCTACTTTTTTTTGTGCTGGGGCTGTTGGTCTTAGTGCTGGCTTTCACTAGGCTTCAGGGCTTAGCTGTTTACTTTCTCTGGACAGTAGGCTTCCCTTCTGGCTTGTATTGGGGTGGGGGGGGCTCCCCGGGCGTGGTTGCTGCTAGCCTGCTCCTGGGGTGGGGCCCTGCTGCTGAATTGCTATGGAAACAGGGTCTCTCTGCTGTCCAACTGTGGGACTTCACTACTGGTGTGCGATGGAGCCAAGGCCTCTCTTGTGCTGGGGTGGGACCCTGCTGAGCTGCACAGGCTGCCCACTTGCCTAGACGCTGCTGATCTGCAGGAAGGCTGGGCCTCACTGATCCATTGCCCCTGGCTTAGAGCCTTGTCGCAAGCCCCCTGCTGTGAAGCTGGCAGCTGCTACTCTTGTCCCACCCCAGTGAGACAGACAGACATTCCCTGCTCCTAGACTAATTCTGAGGTGGCTTTCTAGTTGTTCGGAGGAGAATTTGGGAGGGCTTCAGAGGGTTCCTTCCTCACCCTGCCATCTTGGCCCCAGAAGAGGTTAATTATTTAAAAACAGAATTCTGTGGAGTCTTCTCTGGCTTGATGCACACAAAGAACTCCTGCTCTAGACTACAGCAAGCTCCTTTGCTTGGCCCTCTTGGCTCTCTGCCATCCTGCCCCCGTCTGTCTTTCAGGCTGATCACGACTCACCTTACTTGAAATCTATTCTCCATCCAAACTAGCCTCACTATTCTGGCATATGTCAATGCCCTCACCCAGACTATCCCACCCCGCTTGCAATGTGAGGGATCCTCACCTGCACTTCATAGAACCCCAGAAAGGTAATCCCAGTCATGGGCCACCTGGTCTTCCCTCCCCCCAACCTATTACTTTGTATTGGCTTTGCAAGTCCTCTGTTTACATACGTGTGTACATACCCTTAACTGGATAGAAGCTCCCTGAGGGCCAGGGCTACCTCTGGTGTCTGTATCCCCAGATTTATCATAATATTAATTAATTATCATTTATCAATTTATCAAAATAAATTCTGAGTCAACCAATGATTCATTTGCCATCCTTCATTTTTCCTGTGTGTCCGGTCCCATCTCTTTCGGACACCGCGTCTTTAATGCAAGTCGTTGTTAGTAACATGCTGGAGTCCACTGCACCTTTCCATTGTTCTTTGGGTCCCCTGCAATGCCAAGTCTTCAGAGTGTATGGCATTCAGTGATTCACAGAAGAAGGTTGGTGTTTTTATTTTTCTTTAGAAAGGTCTTTGGTGACAGAGAATGGCTTGAAATCAGTAAAAAAACCAAACCAAACCAAACCAAACCAAACCAAAGCACTGTGTAATTTCCCAAATGTAATCCATCCCACTTTCCTCCTCTTCCTCCAGTTTGGGGCCAGCCCAATGGATATCCAGTTGCAATGGCTATCCAATGGCTATCACTGATAGACTGATTCAACTGCATGTCATAGTCTGGGCACCAGATATTCAGTACTTACGTGGCTTTTCCTGGGTGGATCACTAGGTCAACCTCATGAGTGTCTGTGGATCTCACTGTTGGGAGGACCAAACGAGACGAGGCATATAAAGCGCTTTATAAATAAGCTTTCAAGAGCCATGTACGAAAATTAGGAGGTTCAGAATACTGGATGGGTCATTTTTCTGGGAATGAGGATGCTTGATAGGAACTGTTGACATCACCAATAGTTAAGATTATGCCAAATGACAGTACTTTACTGAACTACTTACGTAGGGAAAAAAGGCTTGCCTCCCTATCTTTTAACATGCACTTTCTCCATGAAAGGCACCAGAACTATCACAGAGCACTCACCATAGCTCCAATAAGTCGCTGTTACCCATGTCAGTAACGCATTTTCAGCTTGGGTCTCTTCTAGGGAAATTTCTGACATCAGACCTAACCGATAATGAACGACAAGAGGATGCTAGGGTGAAAACTTATCAATATGCAAAGGTTTTAAAAAAATTCAAAGTATAAACTTAACAACCATCAACAAAATACTCAAACGTACGAAGGGGGAAATCTTAAGCTAGACACCTAGTACATCACAGAGCAGAACGAAATGATTTAACAGTTAACAAGCAAGGCAAGAAAAGGCCTTTGTTCCTTAGTCCTTCCAGGCCTGCTCCAAGGTCCCTTTTTTCTTTACTTTTTATGTAGATGTGCCCAGCATACACTCATTCCTGGTTGTTAATATTCTGCATCCCCTCATATGGGTCTTTAAATATTTGTGCTTGATAACCTTTTTTTATGGTATCATAATATTTCATCATGCCATAATTCATTCAGACACTTTGCAATTATTGTACATATATATGTATATATACAAATATATGTATATGTGTGTATTCATACATACATATATATTGTCTCCAATTCAGCAGGTTTGATTTTTCAAAACTATACCCTTATTTTTTCTCTCCATGGTGTTTTGAGGACAAAGTCTTGATGGCTGTATTTGCTGGGTTGAAAGGCATTATCATTTTGGTGACCGCCATAATACTTTTCATGAACAAAGATTTTGAAGCTTGGCAGAATTAGGGGGTGGAAGGGGTATTGAAAATAAGAGGTCCAAAGTCAAAGTTCTTTAGTAAAAAGTTCCTTGCTTCTTATCTTTCAAAAGTCCAAATGCTATGTCTCAACAGATTCAAGACTTACCGTGATCATTCCCAATAAACTAACCTTACTGTCTAGTTACAGGACCTGGATCATTCTTCAGGGAAACTTTCTAGGGCAGGGCTTCCTAACCTGTGGTCCATGGAGAGATTTCCAGGGAAAAGTCTATGAACTTAAATTTGAAAAAAAAATACATATCTAGTATAAAAGAATTGATTTCCTTGGTAATCTTGTGCATTTTAAAAACATTATTTGGAGAAGAGGACAAAAGGCTTCGGCAGACTGCCAAGGGAGTCTGTCACAAAAAATGTTAAGGACCCTGGTTTTAGAGAATGGGATTAAAACAGGATTCTACAGTCTATATTTTAAGCCAATCAATGATGTTTGTTTTCACTGAAACTTGCCTTCATTGATCTTTTTTTACTTATGATATAAAGGAAATTTGATTATTTTTACTTCTCCAAGCATACACATGTTCATATGATAGTACATTAAAGAGGAAGACTTTTCTCTCTTTACTTTGACAATTTTTAGTACATTTATTAAGAAGATTTACAGTCATGTATTTCCCATTTAGATCCAGTACTCGGCTCTGAATACACCTGACCTGTCTTTAGGGAGCTTTTGGGTGACAAAAATCTCTACCAATGTAGGTCAGCATGTGTTCCCCCACAGAGAGTTTTAGAAACTTTCCTAGAGCACTGAGAGATTGACCCATCCAAAGTCACATGACCAGTATGTGTTCAGAGTCAGAACTTGAACCCAGGTCTTCCTGGTTTCAAGGCCAGCTTTCTAGCCACTAGGCAAAACTGCCTCTGAATAGAAAACCTTTCTTCGAAATATCAGAGGAAGACAGATACCGTTTTTTGTATCCTAAAGTGAGTACAAGCCATGGATCAGGAGTAGTAGGTTGGGTCAGCTGATCTTTGTGGTCATTCTAAAAAGGTGAAGTTCTTAAGCATTTTTGTGTGTCAGAGCCCTCTGCCAGTCTGGTGAAGCCTGTGGATGGATCTCTTTTTATAATGGTGTTTTAAAGCTAAAAGAATAAAAAAACCTAGGATTGTTACAAAGGAAAACAAAAGGTAATATTGTTTCCCATCCAAGTTCCCAGAAATCTGACATCTCTAAACAGATCGGGGGAGTGGAGGGGTGTCTGTGGACTGAAGTGGTTCTAAAGAGACTGTGGTGTAGTTACTGTTTCTATTTTGCAGACTTGCACTGTAAAGTTTAAATAACCCAGCAGAGGAAAATGTCTGAGTGTTAAAGGTGTTAGAACCTGGAAGGAAGAACTCTATCTGATCTCCTCCACCAAGAAGATGAGACAAGAAACTCGGTAAGAGGGTTTCTAGATTCTTTAACAGGGATGTGTCTTGGATTGTTATTACATAAAACAGAATATTACTAAACAACAGATGCCACAACTTTATTAAATCATGAAAAATTTATTAGGTCCATGTAGTTAAAAGATTTCCATCAATAGTGTTTTTGAACAAGCATTAGTTAAGTCATGAATTTGCTAGTGTCAAAGGCTAAGTCAAATACTAAAGCTATTAAAATATTAGTGTTTACTTGTATTTTTCAAACTCGCTTCAACTCTATATACAGAATTCCTGTTAGAATGCCCAAAGCAGCCATATTGCAAACATTTACATTTCCCATATAAAATGATGTGTAATGTACATCTTCAGATTGGTACAGATTTATAAATATGTACAAATAAACAATATATTGTAGTTAACAAACTATTTGACCAGTAACACACTGAAAGCATTATATGCACATACGACTTAAATGAAAAAAAAATTTTTTTGAAACCCTCAGGACAAATAGCATAACCATTAATTTGTGTTTATGAAATTGTACAGAAAAAGGGTGCGTTTGGAAGCCTTCAGTGGGCTTCCAATAATACAGTAATTTTTAATAATAAAAAACAAACATAAGGTAAATCAGATGTGTCCTGATCAATGTTTTGCTGAACAGCCACCTTAAACTCTAAACTCATAAACATAAAAACACAATTTGTTCACTGAGCATAAACTATTGCACACAAGCAGTTTCTTTCAAAGAAAAGTAATTCTATTTTACATATTTATGAACTTCAAAATGGTTCCCATGGGGTATGTGTTTGATTTGCATTTTCCAAAACAAGCAACATTCATGAAAAATTCTATCCAGTAATACTGCTTTACCCATTAACCACACTCTAAGGCTAGTCTATGGCAATGGTGTTCTGGGAGGGATTTGGCAAAGATAAAAAGACTGTAAAATGGGTATGTGCGTCCCGGGCAAGGCGAGCCCCCAAGGTCTGGAATCACTTTGTCGGGGATTTCTTAGTTCCTCCATAATGACACCCATCTCACAGGCCACAGCCTGACGTCACAGTGATGATCAGACAGTAGTGGAATAACTTTCTCTTCTTTTCTGTCGCTTTTCCTGAGGAATCCCCTTCTTGCTTTCTCTCGTCTCCAAAATGCCACCCTCTGTTTCACTCTCACTACTGCCTTCTGCAGCAGGGTCCAAAGTCATGAGGCCAGATCTTCTGTGCAGAGGAAAATGGACTCCACTCTCCCGAATGGAATTAGCCATAAAATCTTCATCAGAGGAATGGAATGACTCATCATCTCCTATTAAATGGTTGACAATGTGGATCCCATCAAAAGTGGGTTGGTCTGAGAAGCCCCTCTTGCCTTTTAGGCACCGGAGCTGTTTAAAAAAACAAACATACCCCCAAAACCAGTATATTAATATTTAGCAAAAACAAAACAAAACAAATTTCCAACAAAATACATGTTACAAAAAGCAGTCCTGGATTATTTGTCCCTTAAATTACAGTTGTAAGCATCCTCTGATGTGCACCAGTTTCCTGGACCTTGAAAGCTAAGACATCATTGAAACTTACTAAGTCCCTATGATACATTTGGACAAAGCAAAGACAACTGCCACGTACCTTAAGATACTGTTCTTCCCCTTCTAAACAAATGAGGATGCTTTTACACCTTTTTGTGGTCATTCCACCAGTAGCTTTATTTACTCCAATACCCTGAGCTGTTTCTAGTCAGAAAACAAGAGTCATCCTGTTCTTACTGCCCAAGAACCAGAAAACAATACTTAGAAATCAAACGGTCAGTATTTTCCACATGGAAATATGAACAACTTCACTTCCCAGGAAGCAACTTTGCATTCTTCCCCTCCTCCCCTTTTTTTGGAGGGGGGAGGCAAGGAAATCGGGGGGTTATGAGACTTGCCCAAGGTTACAGCTAGTAAGTGTGTCAAGTGTCTGAGGCCAGATTTGAACTCAGACCCTCCTGACTCCAGGGCCGGTGCTCTACTCACTGCGCCACCTAGCTGCCCCTATTCTTTTCAAGTTTTAAAGAAAAAATAATATAAAATAATTAGAATGTATTGATATTGCAAACACTATTATTTTGCTTAAAAAAGAGAAATCACGAATAAAATTTGGATGCCAGACAATGAAACAGCAGCCTTGTAAAATCCCCCCTCAACCCCACATTCCCTGGGCGTGTCACCAAGCTTCTATCTGCTACCTGTGCTCACCTAGATCTTAATTAGGGCAGGTAAGAGAAAGAAGGGCCTTCCTACAATTGATGTCTGGCTTCCTTAAAATTAATACCGCAGTTATTAAAAAAAAAATCAGTCCTTTGGCCTGGAACTAAAGTAACATCTTATAATAAGGCTCTGGTGAATTTCCAGTCCCCTTTGGTGGACTAGATGACACCTTCCCAAATCTAGCCCCACTTTACAGAAGCTGGAGGACCAATCACCAAAGAGATCCTCCCTTGCAATACTGTTATCACAACTGCCTTATTCTGAGGCAACCTCATATCACAATATTGCAACCCCACAATGATTTACAGCTCCCAGTCTTAAAACAAATTAAGTGCAATCTCTCCCCTTCTCTTTTTTTTTTCCAGTCTTTTGTTTTTTTTGAAGAAATAACAGTGTTTCTTCACTCTTCTCTCTTCCTGGCTGTTAGGAAGGAAGGCACAGCAGAGGAAGCGCAATTTCCTGATTGTTTGGAAGGCAGGAGTCTCCTTCAGCACTATCGCTGACCCCGGAGATCAACTTTCCCTTTAGCTGCCATGAATCACAGGCTGAGCATTTCTTTTGACAAACTAAGAGGCTGAAAATTCTTTGTACCATCACCATACCGTCTACCCACAGTAGAAGAGAAGCAAACAGGGCTTTTGTTTGTAGTGGCACGAGAACAAAAGAATCAAACTTCAATCTTTTACAAATTAAAATTGTGCTGAATACTATTGTACATTCATGAAGTGAGGTCAATTTATGGAAAAACAACTGAAAAGACCACCTAATTCCTAAGACAGATTAAGTTTATACGCAAATGAGTTTGAAAGTATGCTTCAGGTGTCACTTTATATTCCTGTACCTAAGTAGGAAAACTACCCATTGTTCCTCATGAATGTTTTAAGCTCAAGACACCAGAGCATCTAGTTTGTTAACTACAACCAAATGGGACTTTTGAAGTTATGGGAATTAAATTTTTTACAAAGTCCCAAACCAGACAAGGATCAAATCTGGGTATTAACACGAGCCTTCAAATGAAATTCTCTAAGAGCAAAACATCCATAATTGCAATCTACTTGACTCGTCAGAGCTGGCTCAATCACGGTTTCAAGTTCCAGTGTTTTTGGAGGGATGTTTACTTTAGAAACCAAACAATTAAAAATGTAGTAAAAGCCTAACAAGTTCAATTCTCAACTGTTCTGAAGCTGACTACCCACTTTTTATGATTAATTCTTCCCCTCCGTTACTGATGCTCCTCCTCCCTTCTTCTTCTCACCCTTGGGGCATTTCCCTCCTCTGGATAACCTTTTATAAGAATGGATGACCCAAGGGAAACAGAGTCAAACCGAAAATTGTTCCCTGTCAGCAGCTTGGTTGAGGATTTGGAGATGAGTAAAGTCTCAACTAGGAGCTTACAATAGGTTTCAAGATTACCTATGGATGCTGTTAAATGTGTAAGAAAATACATTCTGTGGTCTGAGACTAATGATAATTTGGCTCATTTCACCCGAAAAGAGAGCTGAAATAGCCATGTCTACCTGTGCATATCCCAGAATTAGGAACACCTGGCTAATTTTAAGTCTTGGTCTGCACAGAGAATCATCCAACCCACCACCATGCCCCCCTCTTCTTTTTTCCTACAAGATGTCCACACTATTCACCCATTTCTTTCTGTACACGGTTCAGTTAATTACACCACAGGCAATCTTCCCCATTTGCATACACCCACATCCATGGTTTTTAGGTACCCTTTCTTCCAATCCTTTCTCTTTCCCTCTTTTATTCAGCTCTCTCAGAAAAATCTCTCTCCCTCTTAATTCCAGTTGTGAACCAAAAAATGACCCTGACCACAAGTATAAATCTAGTGCTAATACACTTTGTCAAAGAAAATTAAGTAAATTTTGACATAAAGGTCATAAGCCTTTACAAACCTTTAAGACACCTGGTCTAATTCAGAAGCCACAAGAAAGTGTTAGCTACCTCATCTTCCTCCAACTAAACCTGCTTTTTCTCAAGCTGCCCAAGATTAATACATTGTTTTAAAATTTAGCTTCTTTTCTATTTTATTTTATGCGATGCAAATCTTTTTTTTTAACCTGCTTTACAGATTAGACTTTTACAGACTGACCTGTTGGAAAATATGTTCTTAGTTCCACTCTACTTATAAGTGAACTTGGGGGGGCCATAACCCCTTTCTAAGTTTATAAGCTGTGGACTCCTTATGTGCCTGACAAAACTCTAGATTCTGGTTCATTCCAGAGTCCATTTCGAGATGTTTCAAATTCTGTACCTTCTTTGATTTAATTTTGTAATCAACAGTTGCGGCAAATAAATTAGCAAAAGTTCCACACACATGCCATATCACAAGAAATTTCTATTCAACCATAGACTTAAAAAAGCAGCAATACAATTACAGAAATAGGACCATATTGTTACCAGGCAGTTCTACAAGAGAAAAAAGGTTTAATTAGTATCCTCTTTATAAAGTAACACCAAAATAAAGAACTAGAAAGGACATTTTCCTTAAGAACACTTTCTCAGACTGAGAACCATAATTTTTAGGGAACAAATGGAGAGTTCTGGAAGAGAATTGAGGTAGAGACTGGGATAATTTTGGAACTGGAGGAAGTCATGTAACTATATTTTTTTTCTTTTTTGGCAAGGCAATCGGGGTTAAGTGACTTGCCCAAGGTCACACAGCTAGTATGTGTGTCAAGTGTCTGAGGCCGCATTTGAACTCAGGTCCTCCTGACTCCAGGGCCGGTGCTCTACTCACTGCACCACCTAGTTGCCCCTCCTGTAACTATATTGACTGGGTTCACTACAAATAAATGTATGCTATCTAATCTCAACTGGACCCTCCACTGTAACAACACAATCCTTTTACTGCTCCTAAATGGACTCTATCCCACTCCCACCAGTGGCTGCTTCAAATCTTTCCCCTTTCTTCAAAGAGCCTTCCTTCCCATCCTCTTAGCTAAGGATCTTGACTCATGCTTTACCATTGGTCATGACTTCCCTCTAATTTACATTATTCCCAACTCTCTCTTCCTTTAGTCTCTGAAGAAGAGGTGGCCTTTTTCTTGACAAGACCAATCACTTCTCTTTGTACGCTTTAATTTCTCCTGATCTACGTGGGTTCTCCCTATCTACACCTTCACACATGGCCCAGTCTTCCTCATTCAGAAGGAATTCTTGTTAGACCTCACCATTCCAAGTCATTACCCTGTATCTCTCCCTCCCTTTTCCAGCCAAGACCCCAGAAGAAAAGCTATCTACTCTCACTACCTCCACTTCTTCTGCTCTCATTCACTTAACTCCTAGCAACAGGATTCCAATTTTATCAACTCAACTGAAACTGTTCTCTCTGAAGTTACCAATGATCGCTGTTAATGGTCAGAACCTCAGCTCTTAACCTTCTTGGCCTCTCGGTGACACCTAACCTTGTTGACCAAGCTCTCCTCTTGAACACTCTCTTCTGTGTATGTGTGTGTGTTTTAATGCCTCAGTTTTCCTGCCTTTCTGACTGCTCCTTTGCATTGTCCTTTATAGGATCACATAGGCAAAACTCTTTTCTGGGCTCTCTTCTCTTTTTTTCTCTATACTCTTTTGTTGGGTAATCTCCTATGGATTTAATCATCATCTCTAAATAGATTCCAGACTTATTTATCCAGCCCACTTTTCCCTCCTTCGCTCCAGTCCCACATTACTTACTGCCTGTTGGGTGTTTCTAAATGGATGTTCCACAGATATCCCAAGCTCAGCATTCCCAAAGGAGAACTAACCTCTCTTCAGAACTGTTTCTATAAAGGGACTTTATGCTTCCAGTCACTCATGTTCAAAAATCTTGGTGTCATCTGTCACCTATGTATTCCTCCTCATCTCTGTCTTAATATTCTTGGCTTCTTTCAACACACAGCTCAAATGTCACCTTCCTTTGCAGGCCTTCTCAATTTCTCTTGACACTTTAGTCTTCTCCTCTGTGAGTCTCTTATAAATACCTAGTTACATGTTGCTTCTCCCATTAATATATGAGCTCCTTAGGAGAAGGTTCTACTTTTGTGTTATTACCTCTCGAATGAATCACTGCAAAGAGGATCATAGTTCAGCTCCCAGCTTCCCTCTCTAACTCTTCAATCCATTCTCCACACAGTTGCCAAAGCAATTTTCCCACAGGGCAGGCTGGACCGGATCATTCTTCTACTCAAGCTCCAGGGCAGATTACACTCTACTCCCCTTCTCATACTGGCCTCAGTGTTCTTCATTCACAATGTCCCCATCTCCAGCCTCTGTGCATTTGTCCTGGTGGACACTATGCCTGGGAGGAACTACTTCAATTCCAGCTCTCAGAATCTCAAGTCCTCTTCAAGGCCCAGCTCAGGTTCTATCTTCTGCAAGAAGCTTTTCTGGATGCCTGCAGCTGTTCAAGCTTTCCCTATCATAATGCTTATGTATTCACTTTGTATTTTAGATATGTGTTCCTATGTCCATGCTGTCTCCCCGATAGAATTGAGGTTTCTGGAGGGCATAGGCTGTGGCTAGCACAGTGCCTGGGACACAGCAGGTACTTAATAAATGCTGGCTGACTGACTGATTAAAAAACTCCAACAAATATTCCTACTTCCTAAACATGAACAGCAGTTCCTCTTCTGTTTACCATCTGCTCACTTTATATATCCATCCTCCAACTTATTAACCCATAACCCCCTTTTCTCCATCTACCCATCCCCTTTATCATCTGCATGTTCCTCTTTGTCTTCACTCTTCTTCCCCCTCTAGTAGTCAACCGTAAGACAGAGCACAGAAAAAAATGGATGCTTAAAACAGGAAATTCAGGAAAGATTTCACTGTCGCTGTTGATGCATACTTTCCAGCCTCCTAGCTACGGCATTTTCTCTTTCTTGGGCATTCTCTGGTGGAGATTTTTATTACCCCCACAGGTAAAAAAATCATCAGAGGGAAGCAAGGAAATCCAAGATACTGTTACATATCAAGAATGTGGGAAGGAGAGGTGATCCATTCCAGTTCAAGCAAAAGCATGGAGATATATCGGGGAGGGGTGAGAATGAGGGATGGCATTAGTCCATCTTGACTGTAGTGAAGAATATGCGAAAGGGGACTCATAAGACAAAGCTGGAAAGTCAAAGCTGGCACCTGATTGTAGGGGTACAAGGTACCCTCATGTGTAGTAAATGCAATTAAAGTCAGGAGGTTTGAAACAAATACATTATTGGTTGATAGCTACAGAGAAACTGCTTTAGGATTTGTTTTGAACAAAAGTCTAATAATAGTAATAACAGTAGCTAGAACTTCTAGATTGTCTACCATGTACCAGTCACTGTGCCAAGTGTTTTAAGATTATCTCTTGCTTACCTTCTCAACAGGTGTGAGAGGATGTGGGAGGAAGGGAGAGAATTTGGAACTCAAAATTTATAAAGCAAAGAATGATAAAATAAGTAAATTAAAAATTTTTAAAAGAACAACAATGGGGAGGCACTGAAATAAATATTTTGAATGAGGACAAAAAGAATATTATCTTATTTGATTTTCATAACAGTCTTGATAGGATAATAATAGATATTATCCCCATTTTTACAGATGAAGAAACTGAGGCAAACAGATTCAAGTGACTTATCTAAGCCACTTAGTTGAATGACTTGTTTAAGGTTACCCAGCTATTAAGTGACTGAAACTGGACTTGAACTCAGGTCTTCCAGGCTTGAGGTCCAGTGCTCTGTGCACTATGATGCCACCTAGCTGCCTCATGGCCTGAGCCATTCTTCTATTTCTTGGTGCTCTTGAAGCATCCTGATGTTATCAGCCTTAGGGCTCTTTCTCTGAGTAAGAAAGCTCTCTATTTGTTCTTATATTATGAATGAACAGGCAAAAAAGCATTTTTTTGTGTGTACTCTGAGCAATGCACAATTGATAGATGACCAGGCTTGAAATCACTAAGATGCAGCTTCCTGGATGGCCTCAGACCCATTCTGGCTGTGTGACCCTGGGCCAGTCCCAGCCTCTCTGTGTCCCTGGCACCTCTCTCAAATTATAAATAAGAGCAGTGCTGCTGACCTTCATCACTGAAAGAAGTTTCTGACACACTGATGAGGTCAGGGCTTAAAAAAAATTGTAAGAGACAAAGCACAACAGACACCTGGTGTAGTGCAAGAAAGGTGACATTTGGGGCCATCTTTTCTATCCTAGGCAGGGCAGACACGGCCCAGCACCCTTCATGGTCAGTGGGATGCCCCAGGCTGCTTTTCCAGCACTGGTGGGAGATGACACGGAGCCATGCACTGAACTGTGTCTGAGGACTGGGCCCACATGACAAGGTGTCCCGCCAAGGCTGGTCCTATTAGCGGATAGGAACACTCCTTCACTCCCTCAGCACCAAGACACCTGTGTGTACTCTCTTTTGCTACATATGATGTTACTGAGGGTCAGACTTGACAAGAAATGGTGTTTTGTTCTGAACTGGGGAGACTCTCTATATTATTTTTATCATCAGCGCCTTCCCCTAATGGCATATAACCTGAGGGTCATACCATGAGACTTTCAGATAGTGTCCAGTGTCACTGCTGAAACAAAGGCATTATCAATTCTTAAAGACTGTCAACATATGTACCCAGCTAGGCATTCCCTCTGGGCATGAGCACTGGGGCAAGCCTGCAGGGCTGAACCATTGTCCTTAGCCACTAAGTAATAAAACG
Source organism: Trichosurus vulpecula (assembly GCF_011100635.1). NCBI lineage: Eukaryota > Metazoa > Chordata > Mammalia > Diprotodontia > Phalangeridae > Trichosurus > Trichosurus vulpecula. The sequence continues at coordinate 36,629,994 of NC_050576.1, read as the reverse complement.
AAACATCCTGGAAGTAAGTGTTTACTGACTTACTAGAACTGAAAACAATTAAAATACCATAGCAAGAAACATCTTTGTGAAGATGGAACAGCATGTTTCTAGAGGATTCTAATTATACTTAATCATTAAGTCTCCTGATTTTAATATCTTAAGTTACATCGACATGGTGTCCAAATAACTGGCCACTTCTGGTTAAAGGAAGGAAGTAAAACCAGTTGTCTTCACATGTACATGGAAATGTTAACATTCCCTAAGAGTAGTCATCAATAAAAGACTTTTAAATAAACAAGGAGTACAACTGCTTTAAAATTTATATTGCTGCTTAGCAGTTTTTGTTCAAGTAAGAGAATTCAATCAAAACGGCAACAGATAATTTATTTTAAGCAAAGGAAATTACATTTTTCAGGGTATTTTTTTGTGCTTTCGCCTGCAGATCACAGCTCTCTAATGACCTGATTTCCAGGAATCTCTGCAGCTGAGCTCTCCCCAAGTGGCTGGGAGCATCTTCCCACTCAAAATCACACAGATCTTTAGAACCCTCCAAATCTAACTTCAATAAAACAAACAAAATTCCTTTTCTGGACAATAGGTTAAAAAGCACAGCTGCAAAGGATTCTTTTCAATTTCCATGTGTTTATTGATTACTAAGAAGTAATTTAAAAATAAATTTATTATTAAGCAAATAATTGGCAAAAAAATCTAATTTGTGCCATCTGTGGCACCTAAAATCACCACTTAGTGAACTAACATAATTTTTATATGTGTATTTATTTGGTCTTGGCACAAGCTGATGCAATATTTGAAAAGAAAAACACTAAAGTGCTGATTTGATTAGCCTACTCATCACTCTAGAAATTCTGAAGTGAGAAACACACAGTTTAATGCAGAGTATCAACATGTACCCAGAAAGCGTATTATTAATATAAGACTAAACAATATACTATTATCTTACCTGATGCAGACTGCCTCATTAGGTTAAGCATGAGAGAAAGACAGAGTAAGAAAGTCAAAATATTGAGAGGTTTTGTTTGAATAGGGAAGTCATTCTGGCAGCAATTTTTCATCAATTTTGCACCAACTCAAATCTCATGGAGGTCAGAACTGAGAACTTCCTGATTGGTTTCAAGCAACACGAACTACTTCAGAAGCTAACATAAAAACGCATAATTGACAAAGGAAAACTGTTAATGAAAATGTAGCTACAGAGCTAAAAGACTACAGCACTAAATAAATAATAAGAAGCAGGAAGCTGCCATCCTCATCATCTAGATGGGTGTAGCTTAGGACAGTCAACAGAACAGTATATAAAACAATTTAGATTATAAAAATGACTAATTAGAAACTGGAGTGGACAGCAGGCAATAGCAAATGTTTTGAAGAAAAGTTATTTTCTGAAAACCTGTCTCTTTCAATTTAACTTAGAGAGGACCTGAAGGCCGTCACCACTTGGGAACTACAACCAAAGATGGCATTCCTCAGCAAGTAAATGTTTGTTGACTTGGCTGGTGAGACACAGAAACACAAGTGGAACCCAGTGTATTATACATGTAGAACTCAAGAAGCTTGTGTTTTTTTTAAACATTCTTATTTAAGCAATAAAGCCTTGCTTTAAGAGAAAAGGAGAGTTGAGACTTGCTTCAGAGGATTACCTCATTGTAACATGGACATCGAAAAAATATTTTTATTTGTGGCTTCTAAATACATGTTCTTTGTCAAAACTCACAGTTCCAAATCTGTGCTGAGAGGTTGTGTCCTTTGGGAGCAGGAGGTTTTTTCTATCAATCAGGGGCCACCCAGACTGGTTTCAGTACAGTTAGTTTTCTACTTCCCTTTACTACATTACAGAGTAACGGTAACTTTGAATTTCAAGAGATCAGGGATGACTTTAAACTTAATTACAAAGACAAAACAGAAAGAGTGATGTAAAATCATCTCCCTTAGCATTTTCCTTCACCAAATTTAACAACTAAGGGTAACAGAATTGTGCTGAAGACTAACAATTCTTGAGATTCAAAAGAATGAGAGGAAGGACTAAATTGGGTATTTTGAAAGACAATCAATCCACAACAAAGTGGAAAAAAAGTCATCCACACAGAGAAAAAAAACCCCTAACCAAATGAACTTTGATCACCACTAGACAGGGCTTAAACCATAGAAGTGCGTCATGTGATACCAAGTGAACAGTTGCAGTAAATTTCCAAGGTTGACTCATATGAGATTATAAGGCACACATAAGTACATTTGGGTTCTACAGATTCTCAATCCCTGCAAAACAGCATGTTGCTGCTTTTTAAATTAAAGAGATGCACTTCTAATGTTCCTATGAATTCCTAACAGTACTTAAAACAGGAAACATAATTTCTATTTGATGGCTTACTTCACTTCAACTGCTAAAACCTGCAATTCTAAATTCTGAAGACTTAATGGGTAGCCCTCCAAAAAACCCAACATATTTTGGTCATCAATTTACGGTGGGTTCTTAAGAACCCCCCCCTCCCATTTTAGACTTTTCAGTTCTCAAAAACTGAAATGTGAGTAGGAAATGAAATGCTAAATTTGTGCTCTATTACCAGCTTCTCCAAAAACTGTATTGTAAACGTGACAGATTAAAACCAGCAGTAAGCATTCACACCAAAAAGGTTTCCAGTGAATCAGAACAGGAAACCAATAGAAGCGATCAATGGGAGGTCATGACTTTTTGAGCATTACACACTCCCTACACAGACAAAAGCTACAGCTATGTAGTCTAATTAAACTCTGAAAAACTGCAGCAAAAGTATGATTGAAGTAATAATTTTAAAATGTCTGCACTAAGAAATGTTTTCCTATTTCAACCTGGCTAGCCCCCAGAAAACCTGATAAAACACATCTGAGAAATACAAACCAACTATAATTGCTTTATAAAGAATTTACAAGTTATTTATAAAGTACATGTATGAGTCCATTTTAAAAAATCAAGGTTTTCAGGAGTAGGAGAGAAGTGTTGTTCTAAGTACCTGAATCCCCAACCTCACTAAAGAACTGGGGTTCAAAGCTACTTAACATCTTTAAAATAATATGGGAAGGGAACTAACAAAAAAGTGATTTTGAAACAGCTTTTCCCCCCTCCCAAAGCACACAACTAAAATCACATGGACAAATGAAATATTGTGATCATGGATCCTCTTCCTGCTAGCTGACACATAAAAGCAATTGAAACCCTGATTATTCAGAAGGCACAAAGTGGTTCTGAGGCTAAGAATATATGGTTCTATGTAAATTTATGACCAATTACAGGAAATAAATCACTTCACATTTCTTTCACTCAGAACTTTTAAATTATGACATCAAAGGTTACACAGATTTCATTTGATTTGACTTTGTTTCAGTTGAAAAAAAAAAACTTGGAAAAATTCAGTAGCATCCATCACCGGATGCAAACCCTTTGCCTGCCTGGAGTGAACACTGATAAGCTGGCTATTAAGTTATTAACACAATGGCTTGTGCGAATTTTAAAATAATTTTTTGTTTCAATTTAAATAAATAAAATGTTATATGTCATATGACGACCTCTATTTGTAACTGGATTCATTACCATAAAACCAACCACATTTAAAACGTAAACTGTGTTTGTGTCATAGCTAACATGTATATAGCACTCTAAGGTTTGTAAAATGCTTTGAAGCAGGTGTTATAGAAAATATCTGAGGAGGATCTGAATTCAGGTCTTCTGGACTCCAGGTCCAGCACACTATTAACTACACTACAAAGATATTAAGATTATCCTCTGGCCGCTAACTTTGGAATTGCTTCAGGTTGGAAAATTTTAAGATAAGTGACCACAAAGTCCTATGACTGCTGTGTCAAGGGTTCACTTACTGTGTTATTATTCTCAATTCTACTCATTTAGTGGCAGCCCTGGAGCTGCGTCATCTCCTTTAAGGAGAATGAAAGTTCTTTTAATGGAGAAACTCTGTATACTGCTTACTTAAAAACAACTAAATGCCTAATAATGCTTTTCCAGGCTAGTCCATTTCTTTTCCCTGGGGGGTGAAATGTCTTATTCCTCTCTTTATTTCCTGGAACAGTACTGTGTGCAGAGTAGGTGCTCACAGTATTTGCTGATGATACTTGCCCTGATGATCAAATGACAAAACAGATGTGAAAATATGCTGTAAAACAGAATGTGCAATGCACAGAATCCCAGAATCTCACGACTGGAAGCTCATTTGAAGATAATTTAGTCCATCCCCCTCATCTGGTCTGCTCGCGGCCACCTAGCTGCAGAGTGGCAGGGCAGGGACTGGAAGCTGACTGTGGCACAAACCTAAGATGTTATTACCCTCTTCAGTCTCGTGTAGGAACCATATCTATGTGAGCACCTAATGTTTAACCACTGGAGGAGCACCATCTTTTTGGTAACATGTGGGGAGGTTCACTCCTGAATTCAGCTGTTACACACAAAGCTAAGCTTCTGCACAGAGTGTAAAGATTGTAGGAGATGCAGAGGCCCAGCTTCTTGACTGTTGTGAGTCTAAGTGGTACTCAACCATTGGCATATGCATAGTTACACTCCCAGGCTCCCTTAGGAAAATGGAAATTTTTTACCTGTTTAACAGGCAGAAATACTATGTTTATTACCTAGAGAAAACAGGCTATGGGTCTACCTCTCAGCATTCACGAAGGATTGCCCTTATCTATTTGGCCATATGAGAATTATCCTGTTTTTAAAAGTATTTTTAAGAGATATTCTAAAATCTTAGGCAACAATTTTTTAAAGCAAAAAACCCCAAGACAAACCAAAACCAAAACCCCAAAACAATATGTGTGTGGCTAGATAGAAAACAAGGGGAATTATAATGTTCCCTTTATTGGGAAACAAAACTCAATGTTTCCCATATATGGTTCCCATTAATTTATATATTCATCTGAGTTGTTCACTGACATCTAGTATCTGGTTTATTTCCAACAATACCAGCATGACTACCAATTGGTGTTAAATTTCAAATGTACACAGATAAAGATATGAGACACATCAGAAATGATTAATAATCAGAAAAAATTTGAGATAAAAGGTTTAATAATTATTTATTCATATCATTTTATGATATGATTTTATCAATGGAAAAACACTAAAGAAGAGGCATGACCATGGGCTTTGCCTGCACCCCAAGGTCCTAGGGACCTCTACCTTCCCTAGGGGTTGTCTCCCCTATTAGACTCTTCCAGAGCAAAGACCATCTGTCTTCTCTATTTTGTTATCCTAAGCTCTTAGCACAGGGCTTCCTCTACACATAGCAAGCATTTAATAAATTATTCATTCACTATATTAAAGAGTAGTTGGAGACAAAAATGTAATTTTTTTTCACAGATTAAAGGGATAAACTTTTCTAAGTTCAACATGTACATAAGAAAACATACTTGATGTCACTGAACCACAAGATAAGCTTCTGAACATGCAAGGCTTGTTCCTCTCCCCCCCTTCATCCTGGGGTGCTCAGAGGCTGCTTCGTTAAGATTGGGTGCTTGTAAACCACATGACCTTATGAATGCTATCTTATCATATCACAGGTTCCTCAGACTGACCACAACCACTTAAATCAGACAGGCAGCAAAGCGACTCTTGGTCTCTGACGAGTCCTGAAGAGCAGCCTTTCTGGCTCTCCACTGGCCTTCCATTACTGTTGTTTGTGGGGAGTGAAAATCTGATTATCTCATGTCCAACTGCATCTGTGAGATAGGGTGCATGAAAAGCACATGATTTACTGCACTGAGCCCTTCCAACCACGTTCTGAAGCTCTTTGTCTTTGTAAATCTGAGAGCTAACTGCGGATCTGACTGAGGTCTCTTCAATGGCAACAGTAGTTGGAGTAAAGCACATTTTCAAAGAAATCCATTTGGGAGGAATGTCAATGCAAGTAAAATGACACTTAAAACAGTGACTGTTTGTCCCCCCTTGAATAAGTTATTTGGAATAGGAGAAAAGTTCTTTTTTTCCTAAATGCTCCACCATTTCCAGATCTTGAGGTCCTATCTTAAAGGTGTGCGTGTGGGGAGGGTGTTTCTATATGCAGAAATATCTTTTACTGTATGCTATAGGCCAGGAATTTAAGGCAAAAACAATATTTTTCAGTAATCTAGTTTGTTATCTAAATTATAAAGACAGAGGAAATGTTCAAGTCAAGTTAAAATCTTCTGCACCAGAGCCTCAAAAGGAATACAAACCCATGCATGTTTTTAAAAGGTCAAGGAAAAGGATATTATTTTGAGGGTGTAAATGGTCCACAGGATTTCTGATTTTTCACAATCCTATTTGGTGTTTTCTTGGCAAAGATTCTGGAGTGGTTTGCCATTTCCTTCTCCAGCTCATTTAACAGATGAGGCAAACAGGGTTAAGCCACTTGCCCAGAGTCACACAGCTAGTAATTGTCAAAGGCTACATTTGAATTCAGGTCTTCCTTACTCCAGACCCAATGTTCCATTTAATGCACATTCCAGTTGCCAGGATGTGGGATACCGGGAGAAATTTTGGTGATGTAAAAAATGAAAGATATCAAAATTTTATTTTAAGAAGTTACATGGTTAAAAAAAAATAGATAAGAGCAGAAGGAAGAACCAATCACAACCAGGGGAAGAATTTTTAACCAAACAAGCAATAGAGTTGAACATAAAAGACAAAGTAGAAAATTTAAGTTTCTGCATGAACGAAATCAATGCATACAGAAATAAGATAAACTGTTGAATGGGCAAGATATCTTTTTATCAAATGTCACTGATAGAAGTCCAACATCCAAGGTAATGCAATGAGTTGAGACAAATATGCATGACCAAGAGAGTCATTTGCAACAGATAACAGGTCAAAAGATATGAATAGTTTTCAAAAGAAGCACAGCAAACTACAAATCACAGTAGGAAAACATACTCCAAATCACAAGCAAGAGAAATGCAAATTAAAATTCCGAGATTTCATTGCATCCCCTGCAGATGGGCAAAAGTGACAAAAAACTTCAAACATTAAATGTTAGAGGGCTTTGGAAAGGCAGACACACCACTGCTACTGTAAGTGTGAACTGGTCCAATCATTTTTTTATATCAATTTGAAACTAAGCCAAAAAAAGTGGCCCACGCACAGATTTCACTATTGGGCATTAACTACAAGGAGGAGAAACATAGAAGTTAAGGTCCAATGTATGCATAACAAAACATTAATAGTATCATCTTTTTGTGGTAGCAAAGAATTAGCAACAAAGTAGGTGCCTACCGATTGTGGAATGGGTGAATTGTGGCATATGTATGTAATGGAACTATGCAATAGGAAATGATGACTATGAAGAGTATAGAACAAGATGAAAGATTTGTATGAACAGATGCAGAATGAAATAAGCAGAATCAGAATTAAAATAGATACAATAACTAGGACAATGAAAATCACAAATGGGAGCAGAGCTTTGAGCACATAAAAAACTGATACTGATTTTAGAGAAGATATCATAAAAACAATTCTATCTTTTGTCTTTCGGGGGAGAGGTGGGATACTACTAGGGTAGAATGGCGTGGACCCTGTCAGACAGTCACTGTGCTGAATATTTTTGCCTCATTGTTTTTCTTTATTATGAGGGAAGGTTTGGTTCCCAAGGGGTGTTTTCAGAAATGACTGTAACGTAAAAACAAAGGGCATCAAGAAGACCTACTTTAAAAAGTAAGGACGGAAGGAGCACAGAATTTTAGAGCTAGATGTTTTGTAATTCTTTGTTTAGCCCTTAGGCCTAGAGAGCTAGTTTCTATCTGTTAGGTAAATGTCTGTGAGAGAGTGGGAAGGTCCACGTTCATTCCTGAAGAACCCTGAAAACTGGGAGGATCTGAGGAGAAGCCCATGCAATCACAGACTTTCAGGGCTGTCAGGGACTTCCCAAGCCGTCCAGCCCAAAAAACACTTGAGCAAGAATCCACTCTGCCACATGCCAGTCAAGTGATCAAACGATCTTTGCTTCAAAACCACCAGCAGGGGGGAACCCACTACATCACAAGGCAGTCAATTTCAAGTTCAGATAGCTCTAATTGTTAGGAAATTCTTCTACACATGAAGCTGAAATGTGCTTATTGTTTCTAGTTCTGCCTTCTGAGACCTGGCAGAACAAATCTAGTCTCTCCTCTCTATGACATCCCTCTAAACTTGAAAAAAAGTTCTATCAGGTCCCTAGATAAACATTCTTCATTCCTATACTCAATCCCCACATGGCATGATTTCAGGCCTTTCACCACTGTTGTTGGTGTCTGGATGCTCTCCAGTTTTGTTTTGTTTTTTGACATTCTTCCCCAATATGTGACATTTAGAACTGCCCATGATACTGCAGATGTGGTCTAATTTGGGAACGTAGCCTAATAATGAATGAATTCGGGTTTTTGGCTATGATATCACGATAATGAGAAACCTCTAGAGCTTTTTAAAAGAATTGCTGTCTTTTTTTTTTTAAAGACTTGCTGGTTAGCCACACCTCACCTATCTTTGTTTTTGTGAAGTTGATTTTTTTCAACCTAAATCACAACCTTACATTTATCTTTATTACATCTATCTCTCTAACTCTGGGCCAATGTTCTAGCCTATCAAGATATATTCAGATCCTGACATCCAGCATGCTATCTATGCCTTTCTCCAAATCACTGGTAAGAATGTTAAATAATACAGATCTCTAGGACACTCTACTAGAGTCTCCCTTTTATGATTACTTAATTGGCTCTAGCCGTCCAAATAGTTTCAAATCCATCTAATTCTACTTTTCTCTAGCTCATATCTCTGTCTTGTTCCCAAGAATTTAAAAATTGTTCTGGATATCTTTTGTTTCATATAACTTTCATTTCCTGCTTCCCTACAGTACCGTTTGCCATCCTTTGTATCAGGGAATAATAAAAGAGAAAAAAAGTCAGTTCAACAAACTAATCAAACACATCAGTGGAGTTTGACAGTATATGCAATAGTCCGTACTCATCATTCCAACTGTCCCCCACTTCGGCAAGGAAGGCAGATGCATTCTTTCAGTTCTTCTTTGGGGCCCAGCTTGGTCATTATAATTACAATGGTTTTTTTGTAGGGTTTTTGTTTGTTTGCTTATTTGTTTTGCTGTTGTTCCTCTGATTTACACTGTTTTAGTCATTCCTGGTTCTGCTTACTTCACTCTTTATCAGTCGATATGAATTTTCCCATGTTTCTCTGAATTCTTTATAGTCATCATTTTTACAGTAAATTAATATTCCATTATATGCATGAACCAGTGTTTATCAATCAAAGTCCTAACACAAAAAGTGCATAATATTTTGGTGTGCATCCTTTTTCTCTCTCTCTCCCTTTCTGTCTTTGACTTCCTTGAGATTTATGTCCAGTACTGGGATCTCTGGGTCAAAGGGTCTGGACTTTTTGTCACTTTTGGGGTAAATTCCAAATTGCTTTTCAGAACTGTTGGAGCAATGTTCCCAATAATTACACGAAAAATGCCAAATGTTTTGCTAAATCTAGGTAAATTATATCTATGGGATTCCTCAGATCTACTGTGGAATCATCTGATCTTGATGAAGCTAGTAGAGATCTTTATGACTACTATTTCCTTCTGAAGATATCCATTAATTATTCCTTTAATGACATGTTATAGAGAAATACAGTCTAGTAAGGATTAGGTTGCAAAGGAGATGACTTAGTGAGAACATTTTAAGGTGTAAGCTTAAAAAAATGGACATCGATAGTATTTACTTCCTATTAACTGATTTTGATTTCCAAGATTATGTATGGTTAGATGAATTAAAAGCACACTTCAGATGGCTTTTTTAGGCTTTAAAATCTGATTAACTAGTGTTCCATTTTACTTTAGAGTTTTTTTCCAAGACATTAATCTCTTTTCGGCATAGGCATTTATTTAAGAGGCTATATTGGAATATTAAATCCAGGCTAAAGTTTATTTAAAATAATAATAGTGATCTCAATATCTGAGGATCAGAGAACAGCAGGGAAGCTCACCCTGAGCAATTAGCTTCCTGGGTATAGGATTCCAAAAAGCAGGAAAAGCTGTGCTTGTAGCTCTAGTCCTCAGCACTTCCAGGGCTGTGGCCAACTTGATTCTCTTCTTCCTAAGTCTTCAGGGTCCATGGTTTATGCTGTAAGATTACAAAGAGAAGGGGCAAGGGGCGGTGCTTAGTCCTATGGGAGGAAGCTGTGGCCTGGATCATCTCTGCGGCACCCTCCACACTTTGCCTCTGCACACTCTATGGTCTCTATCTAGAAAGTCTGCCTCTTTTCCTTCCAGCTTAGACCCTTCCACTCTCTCCTTTAAATAATGGATCAATTAATCCTTTTCAGGAAGTCTTTCATGACCAACACTACCCACTCCTGTGCCCTCTCATGATTTAAGGACTCAGTCTATATTTTATCTTATCATGTACTTAGCAATACATCTATTTGTGTGTTTAAAAATCACTTCATGTATCTTTTTCTTCAAGTTATGTAAACTGTTTAAGGGTCAGGATCATTGATTTTGTGTGTGTGTGTCTGTGTATGTGTATTTGGGAATAGGGGATGCGAAGAACTATCCTCTCCTTACCATCTCCCTCAGTAGGTGCTTGACAAATGCGGGCTACAATTAAATATTTTTGATGCATTTTACACACGAGTTTTTACATTAAAAAACAAATTATCATGGACACATTCAAGATCCTCCAAGTTGTGAGAGAAGGGAACAGCAATCCTGTACATCCCAAGGAATACTGGAATCACCAGTCAAATACCCACAAGTTGCACTCAGAGCTGTGACGGGAAATGTGTGATCAATCAGCATCTACAATCATGAAAATCTCTCAATAGCCTCCCCGATAAAGCTAGACAAGCAACCACTCTGTTATATTATATCACAGTAATCTGTCTAGCTGTCTTAGCTAATACAAACATGGAGAGGACAGTATTTAGGTAAAGTTTTGCATGTGGGGGATCCTGCTTACTACTTACTACATTCATTTGTACCTATCAGCTTCGAACGCACACTTGATGGCCCCTCGGGTTTACTTTGGGCTTATGGATAAAGTGTGCTTATGCCTCACTTTACTGCCATCCTTCACAATTTTTAATAAATGCTTATGGAAGTCTTGGTTCCTCAGAGCCAAAGTCCTTTGAAGAGTTCCTGGCTGCAAAATCTCAATCCTGGGCTCACCAGCGTAGAGGTCAAGGCGGGTATGATGCTGCCAGTGTAGCTAGCCATGGGCTCCAAAAAGGTGATACTTGGAATAGAAGGGATCATTAGAATTTAGGACCCACTCACTACAACATCAAATAAGCTTTAAAAGATAGTTGTTGGGGGGATTGATGGTACTGTCCTGTTTTTATCAGTACTGGTGGAGTTGCGGTAACTACCTTACATTTCCAAAGGGGCCTTGAAAAATATCTCCATAAAGAAAGCCTCAGAACCTTTTCCAATATTCCAGACCCAAGTGGTTTCTCTCTCACCACTCTGACCTCCTGCCTCCCTTAGTCGATGCTTCCTGTGGACAGACGGTCTGCGTATTCTTAGCTGTGGCCTTTCTTCCCAGGTGGACAGTGAGCTCTCAGGGGCAAAGGCTAGTTGTCTACTTCTCTGTAACTACCACAGCCCCTGCCCTAACAGTGCACACAGCAGGGGCTCAATAAATAACCATTGACTAAAAGCAGCATAAAAGCTGACTCCAGAAGGTAGTGAATATGAATGAATTTAAGTCTCTCTCTACGCACTCCTATGTGAAAGTACACCAGTGGCCATGCTTCACTTGTGTGTTCAATGTCAGGCCCCTCTTTTAGCTTTCTGTGGGCAACTGCAGCAGTTTGTATAGCCTCAGGTAACTGGGTTCCTTGAGACCTCATGAGTTTTTTATTTCTTCTTTTTAAAGTGTTCTTATATTATTGATATCTTTTATTTTCCACATCACCCTCACTTCTAAATATACCCTCTCCCCTTCCTCGACACAGTGAGCTTTCCCTTGGAACATAGATTAAAAAAAAGAAAGGGAAAGAAAAACAATTAAGCCAAGTGACTCAGAGGAAAGAACTCCTGGAGATTTGGTATCTGGAGGACCTGGATTCAAATCCTGGCCCTACCATCTACTACTAGGGTTGGCCTGGGCCATCTACTTCACTTCCTGAATCTCAGTTTTCTCATCTTTTAAGGGGGAGGGGGCTCCAAGGTGTCGACTAACCCCATCCCCCCTTGGCAGGCTAAGCCCACACCTTAACAAAGCTTTCCTGATTTTGAACAGGTGCTTTGAGGATCACCCTTTATGCTATTATTTGGTATCAGTTGGCTGTGAGCAACAGGCAATGCCTTGTGAAGCTTGGAGCACTGATCTGGAATGACTACCAGAGATACTGTTCCCCTTGCTCCTGCCACTGGCACTCCATCCAGACGGCTTGACTGCAAACACCACTTAGATAAGACAGGACGCACCAACTTTCTTCCTTCTGTGCGATAGCAGGCTGCTGGCCCTTACCACCTGCCTGGCCTCTTTTTGTCCAAAATCCTGGGCGCTGCCATCTAACGTCCTGATAAAATGGAAGGATCCTGAGCATTGTGGACCTTTCTACCTACCCCTGCAGTGGAATTCTCTTTTCTACACTATCTCCTTGTACAGTGTGAGCCTCTTGAAAAGAGAAGCTGTCTCACTTTTTCCATTTCATCCCTAGTGCTTATCACAGGGCTTGGTATATAGTAAACAATAAGTAATTTTTCATTCCTTCACTCTATAACTCCCCATTAAAAGTACTCTCATTCTCCTAACTACTCCTTTTCTTTTTTCTCAGAATTATTCACAATTTTGTACTATAAAGCCAGTATCACTATTCATGGTAGACAAACTCAGTTGGATTCTTGACGCTGCTTAATACGCTTTGGGCTCTATTTGCACTACTTTGGAAGTTTTTCTGGAGGCAATTGGGTTAAGTGACTTGCCCGGGGTAACACAACTAATAAGTGTCTGAGGGCACATTTGAACTCAGGTCCTTCTCACTCCAGGGTCAGAACTCAGTCCACACTGTGCCATCTAGCTGTCCCTTGCATTGATTTTTAAAATCTCATTCCTCTTAGCCACTCTTCTGAATCTTTTCTTTTTCCTCTCATGTATACTTACAAAAGATGACTTAGCCTCTTCTTGTTTTTTCTGAAAAGATGGAAGAGCTATCCAGTGTGAGCTCCCCCATGATTCATAAACTTCCCAGCATCATCATCTCAGTCTTAACTGCTTTCCTTGTTTCTTTGCTTCCTTTATTCCTTCCCTCTCATCCTCACTAAGACTAACTTCTTTTTATGGGCCCTTAATTTTGTCTTTTCTAAGACCTTTCTTTCCTTCCTTCTACACTGGAGAGACTTTGGATCACATAAGCAAATGGGAAGGACCCAGGAGAGAGAGCTGAAGATGTGTGAAGGGTGATGAATTATGGTCTTTGACTCCCCTGCCCCAAGGATTTGCTCAGATGGTGCTTTCCTTTGACCCTGTCTAACTTCTATCTTCTTTCTACTCCCTTTTTATAAGGATATATTTGGATTTACATATATTTTGGATTTATAAGGATAATTTGTATAAATAAAAGGTGAGACAATCTCTGCTCTTAAGGAGCTCAAGAGTTAATGGAGAAGACAAGCCAAGGGAAGAATTTTGGTCTGAGAAGTCACAGGGAAGGGCGAGCCACTGGGCAGCTTAATGATAAGCACTTTCCGGAGCAATAGTACTGATTTGATCAATGTTCTCAGAGCAAGAAGTAGTGGGAAAATGGGGCAGAAAGATGATCCAGGGCATCCAGGACAGCAAAACTTCAGCATGGTGGCTTCTAAGTGAAGTGGCTTAGCTCCAGAATGGCTTGGTTTCTGCAGACCCAGTTGGGAGGGTACAGTGGGAGCAGCACAGCTAGAAGAGGTTGAGAGTCAGCAGAGTATGCATCACCGTGAAACCTGAAACGTTGTCCATACCTGATGCAGTCACTTTCTTACTCCCTGACTCCTTGTAACTAGGCTTTTGACCTCAGCCTGAAAGGCCCCCAATCACCTCCTAAGCATCAACTCCAAAGGCCACTTAAAAGTCCTCGTCCTGCACCTTTTGGGGTGGATTTGGACACTTTTGGCCATTCTCTCCTGTGGACTGCCCTCTTTTCCTTTGGCTTCAGAGGCACCAGCTCTGCTGGTTCTCTCTCCCTCCTATCCATTTCTCCTCCTATTTGGGAGTCCTTCAATGTGAGTTTCCCTAACCCATGTGGCACTATCAGCATTCCAAATGATGTCAATGTAATTCTTTATTTAAAGCAGGAAGAGGCTACAATTATAAGATACAGAACTGTGATCTGTTATTTGTCAAATAGTGTTTCTTAAGGTACATATGAAAAAACAAAACATGTAAAATAAGCAGCAGCTAGAACTTAGATGCACTAGTAGGAATGGATTTTTCCCCTCTCTCTGAATGGGGCAAATGAAGCATTCTATACTTGGGCGCCAGGGAAAGTCCAGTAGACTGTAAGCTCCCCAGCACGTAGCACTGAGTAGGCACCTAATCAATATTAACCTGATCCCTTCAGAAGGAACTTTCTTAACAGCCTGAACTCATTTCCATCCCTCTTTCTAGAGCTCAAGTGGACATTTTAAAGAGCTTCTTGTTTTTATCTAATGACAAGTTTCTGGAGATACCAAACACAAAGGCTCAGAAACATATCGTCCACTCTAACTGGAAAGCTTAGTAATCTTAGCACCCACTGGAAATTTGAGCAGAATCTGAAGGGTCAAGAGACAAATCCCCCGGCCTCGGCTGGCATAGAAATGCAGTGCCTGCCTCCGAAAGAAGGGCAAAGAAGGTGAGCGAGAATGGATTGCTGTTAACCCAATTTGGGATTTTTATGTGAGAGTGCTATTGAATATTGAAGGTGGTTATGAAAAGTAGTTGGTACAGTGTTCCTAGTGCAACGTAAAGCTTTAAAGAGTATAGAGTTTATAAAGATGTAAGATTTCTTTATCTCTCTCTCTCTCTCTCTCTCTCTCTCTCACACACACACACACACACACACACACACACCTCTTTATATAATTCTGGACTGGTTTTAGTCCCTATCTATATGACCTTGAGCCTTAACCAATCTGAATATTAAGTTCACTTATCAGAAAAATGAAAGAAAGACAAACTAGAGAACATCTAAGACAGGTCCCAGTTCCAAAATTCTATGATTTAAACCTCCCAGTAAGAATCTCACACGCCCTTGACCCCTGCGGCCTCTCCTGCCCACTGGATGGCCTGCATTTAAGAAGGGCCCTCAGGGGAACCGTGTCTCCCTCCTCTCCAGGCTGCCCTCTAGGCTTTCCCTATGAAGCCCCCATGCCAGCGACCTTTCCACGTCCTGCCTTCCCTATGAGAACAAGCTCCCTGAGGGCGAGGGCTGTTTCTATATTCCCGGCGCTCAGCCTAGTACCTGGCACAGTGACAGCCAATGGACGCTTGCTGACTGACTGATTTTCTATACAGCGCCTACATTCCAAAAAGAAAGAGGAGCATCTCATACAA